>NC_034196.2:28266686-28604186 GCF_002021735.2 Oncorhynchus kisutch | reverse complement strand
ATATCTCTCAGCATGGTCAAGGTTGTGTCCACACAGACACGGTGATGTCTCACACTGGTGCATATCACTCAATAAAAGCCCACTGTTGTACCTTTGATGCAAGCTGTTATTACTGAGTGTGTGTGTGTGTGTGTGTGTGTGTGTGTGTGTGTGTGTGTGTGTGTGTGTGTGTGTGTGTGTGTGTGTGTGTGTGTGTGTGTGTGTGTGTGTGTGTGTGTGTGTCTGTGTGTGTGTGTGTGTGTGTGTGTGTGTGTGTGTGTGTGTGTGTGTGTGTGTCTGTGTCTGTGTCTGTGTGTGTTTTCTCCCTGATATGTGGCTGTGCCGTGTGCAATCACATCAAATAGACTCATCATAGGTCAGTTTTGCTCAGTGCTGGTAAATTACAGTCAAATACTCTACTACATCATCATAACACATAGCTACTTTGGAAAGTGAAGCTATTTATCCCCAGTCACACCCCGTCTGGATGAAATTTACCATAGACACTGATCTAAGGTCATCTTTATATTTCCCCCCTCTAATGTTTATGGTTAGGATTTGGTGAGGGTAAACTGATTTGAGATCTGTGCCTAAGGACTGCTTTGCGTTCTTGTATGAGGAAGACGAGACAAGGATTTCGGCAAGGCCATTCTATCTCGGGACTTTAATGAATTTTGGCAAAGAGATTTATTTATAAACGAATACACCGAAAACTGCAGACATTACTAGTGCCTCCCCCTCCCCTCAAACCAACATAAAACGTGATCAGAAATCTCAACTAGCAAGCAAGTAGCAGAAATTAAGAATTGAGTGCATGCACTCAATGGGGGGGGTGGGTGTTCGGAACAACAGAGGTACAGGCAGCAATCTATTGGCCACCTGTTGGATGGACTTGTTTTGGAACATCTGGTCAAAATGCAAACCCCCTTTGCAAAGTGAGTGCCATTTGTTCACTACACAGGAGCCTACTTTTGTATAAAGCAATATATTCACTCAATCCAATGGTAAACAATACAGAAAACATCTAACAAGAGTTTAGGGAGTCGGACTTCAAAGGAAGCACGTTCATCAGGCGTGGAAGTTCATCAGGTTTGCTGCCCCCACGACAGCAGCAGCAACACGCTACACATAGAGAGAGAGCAGGGGGGGTGGGGAATGGAGAGAAGAGAAAAGAACAACGATGAAGCCTCCACGTCCCACCAAAATATAATGTGGAAACAATTTCAAGCGAAAGCCAAACCCATCCTAAGCCCTCAACTCAGCGCTAAAAACCCAGACGAGAAAAAGGAGAGGAATCGGTGTCGATGTTTCGGGAAGAAGAATAAGCACCCCTTGGGCCCGATGATCTCCTCCTCACAGCCCGACCTCCTCATCTTGGACTTGCAGGAGCTGCTCCTCTGTGGCAAAGAGGACCACAGCTCCAGACCTCTATGCCACATACAGGACGACTAAAACATGAATCAGCCCGACACACAGAGAGTCGACGGCGGTTCGGGCAGAGGAGAATGTATGTGTTTTGTTGTGTGGGGGAGTCGTAGAAGTGCATGATAAAAAAAGTCTCCTTTGTTTTGGAAAAGCTCTGGAAAAAAGAGTGTTCTTAGAATGCACAGAGTAACAATCACAGCCAGACTATTTGGCATTATTTTCTATTTCCTTTGCCTTATGCGTGACAGTCAGCTTGATTTGTCAAGTCTGGTTGTGTTTATGTGGCCAAATCGACTGTATCCATTTCAGAAATACAGTCAGCTCCAAAAGTATTGGGACGGTGACACATTCTTTGTTTTTGTCTTGGCGCTGTACTCCAACACTTTTGGATTTGAAATGATACAATGCTAAAGTGCAGACTCTCAGCTTTAATTTGAGGGTATTTTCATTCATATCGGGTGAACCGTTTAGACATTACAGCACGTTTTGTACATAGTCACCCCCATTTCAGGGGACCAAAAGTATTGGGACAAATTCACTTCTATGTTTATTAAGGTAGTTAAACTCAAAAGTGTCATTTTTGGTCCCATATTCTTAACATGCAATGGCTACGTCAAGCTTGTGACAAATTTGTCAGATGCATTCGCTGTTTGTTTTGGTTGTGTTTCACATCATTTTTTGCCCAATACAAAAAAATTGTATATAATGTATTGTGTCATTTTGGAGTCAGTTTTATTGTAAATAAGAATATAATATGTGGATGCTACCCTGATTACGGATAGTCCTGAATAAATCGTGAATAATTATAAGTGACAAAGTAACAGACGCACAAATATCCTCCCAATAAATGTTAACCTCCAGTGTTGTTGTAATGGTGTGAGGTTAGCATGTCTTGGGGGGATGATATTTAGGCTACATGCCAAGGCATGGCTGTCTCTATCTGTGTAGGCAGAGGGAGGGTTCGGAGACCAATGCAGCCCAGGAGATATCCAGAAAACACACACACGCACAAGCGCACATGCACAAACGCACACACGGCTTCTCTTGTTGTTTGATTGGCTCCTGGTTTGACCCCTGTCATTGGTTGGTTCATCTTGGTTTGACCCCTGTCATTGGTTGGTTCATCTTGGTTTGACCCCTGTCATTGGTTGGTTCATCTTGGTTTGACCGCTGTCATTGACTCAACTTTTCGTGACCCTTTTCATTGCCTTACCTCCCTTATCCTACCTCATTTGCACACACTGTATATAGACCTTTTCTATTGTATTATTGACTGTATGTTGGTTTATTCCATGTGTAACACTGTGTTGTTGTTTGTGTCACTCTGCTTTGCTTTATCTTGGCCAGGTCGCAGTTGTAAATGAGAACTTCTTCTCAACTAGCCTACCTGGTTAAATAAAGGTTAAATGAAAAATAAAAAATAAAGAATTGGTTGGTCATCATGATGATGTGCCTGGAGACACTCTTCTTAAAAGCCCAATATCTTGACAACTTGACTGCTGACATGCAAAACATTCTGGGACTGTATCAACAGTGGACTAATGAAACCAATACCAAAACATAGTGGTTCCACAGACTTTTTTTAGTTGACTCAACTTTTCGTGAACCTGAAAATCACATTTTTGACTGCACTGGGACTTTAACATTATTAGTTGGTCAAATTTAGCTCCAACATAACAAAAGACCGGCAAGAATTCAGTCAACTTAAAATGATATGCTTGATCAAATTGTCTCATATGTTCATTCAACTAGACATTTTTATTTGGACATCTTACCCTCCCCCCCAAAAAGACTGTGGAAGTATACACACACACATAGTGCTTTTAACATACAATGTTTTCAACTTACTTATATACAGTGGGGCAAAAAAGTATTTAGTCAGCCACCAATTGTGCAAGTTCTCCCACTTAAAAAGATGAGAGAGGCCTGTAATTTTCATCATAGGTACACTTCAACTATGACAGAGAAAATGAGGAAAGAAATCCAGAAAATCACATTGTAGGATTTTTAATGAATTTATTTTCAAATTATGGTGGAAAATAAGTATTTGGTCACCTACAAACAAGCAAGATTTCTGGCTCTCACAGACCTGTAACTTCTTCTTTAAGAGGCTCCTCTGTCCTCCACTCGCTACCTGTATTAATGGCACCTGTTTGAACTTGTTATCAGTATAAAAGACACCTGTCCACAACCTCAAACAGTCACACTCCAAACTCTAATATGGCCAAGACCAAAGAGCTGTCAAAGGACACCAGAAACAAAATTGTAGACCTGCACCAGGCTGGGAAGACTGAATCTGCAATAGGTAAGCAGCTTGGCTTGAAGAAATCAACTGTGGGAGCAATTATTAGGAAATGGAAGACATTACAAGACCACTGATAATCTCCCTCGATCTGGGGCTCAACGCAAGATCTCACCCCGTGGGGTCAAAATGATCACATTTTTTTTTCTTTCTTTCTTTCTTTCTTTCTTTCTTTCTTTCTTTCTTTCTTTCTTTCTTTCTTTCTTTCTTTCTTTCTTTCTTTCTTTCTTTCTTCTTTCTTTCTTTCTTTCTTTCTTTTCTCTCTCTCTCTCTCTCTCCTTCTCTTCCTTCTCTCCTCTCTCTCTCTAGTTGAGGAGGATGCAGGAGATGCTTCAGAAGATGCAGCAGCAGATGCAACATGAGCAAGACCTGTGAGCCCTGACCCCTAACCTCTCACTCCTGACCTCTCACCTCTCTCTTCTCACCTAATGATATGTGGAACGACTAACACAGGGTCAATCACGTGCTGTCCAATCACACTGCAACCTCACTCCAACTGAAACAGTACAATTCTATCTGGATGTTCTGAAATATTACACTCTCTTCTCAATAATGTGCATCCCTAACAGAGACACTGGACACAGGGTAAAACCAACACCAAACACTCTGGATGGGCCACACACCCTACACTGGAGAAACACTTTTAAACAGGGACAAACATTTTGTCAACGATTTGTTGGTGTTGTGAAACCCCCCCAAAAAACGATGCTTTGTTGGATGCAGTCATAAGCCAAGACTATAGCCAAGCGTTATAGCATTATAGTAGATTTGCACCTTAGATAGCAGTTGGTGTCCAAGCTTGTTTTTGTATTCAAGGGAAGTAGTTTGGTACTGAATTAGACTGTTTATGATTATTGTTGAATATGTATTTTGCACTCTACTGGCTCACACAGTTAAAATGTGGGTCAGATTAATTTATTCTGTTTATAACATTATTCATGTTGAGCTGTGGGTTATTTATTCACATTTAAATGTGTGTATATGAGAGAGAAAGAGAGAGAAAGTGAAGAGTGATTACAGTATGTGTGTGTGTGTGTGTGTGTGTGTGTGTGTGTGTGTGTGTGTGTGTGTGTGTGTGTGTGTGTGTGTGTGTGTGTGTGTGTGTGTGTGTGTGTGTGTGTGTGTGTGTGTGTGTGCGTGTGTGTGTGTATATTTTTGTGTGTGTGAGAGAAGGAGAGAGTGTCTCTAAGTCAGCATTGACATAGAGACAGGCCACAGTGTCATTTCCTGTCCAACAGAAGTTATGAGACAAACCAAAGTTTTGAGAGATTCTCAATCCTTCTTGTCCCTTTGCTCCGTTGACAGAATAGCTTCTGTCCCTGAGGGTTCTCTTATGGAACAAGGGCAACGTGTTGCAGCACAATCAATGTTCTGAGAGTCTACTGAAGATTCTAGGAGATAAACACATTAGATCAAATTTCACTTGTGTGTGTGTGTGTGTGTGTGGTGTGTGTGTGTGTGTGGTATGTGTGTGTGTGTCTGTGTGTGTGTGTGTGTGTGGAGATGTGTATGTGTGCACCTGTGTGTTAATGTGGTGTTGATTAGCCTGTATGATGGTCCATCCCGTTGTAGTACGTAACATAGATTAATAGATATCTCTCAGCATGGTCAAGGTTGTGTCCACACAGACACGGTGATGTCTCACACTGGTGCATATCACTCAATAAAAGCCCACTGTTGTACCTTTGATGCAAGCTGTTATTACTGAGTGTGTGTGTGTGTGTGTGTGTGTGTGTGTGTGTGTGTGTGTGTGTGTGTGTGTGTGTGTGTGTGTGTGTGTGTGTGTGTGTGTGTGTGTGTGTGTCTGTGTGTGTGTGTGTGTGTGTGTGTGTGTGTGTGTGTGTGTGTGTGTGTGTGTGTGTGTGTGTGTGTGTGTCTGTGTCTGTGTCTGTGTGTGTTTTCTCCCTGATATGTGGCTGTGCCGTGTGCAATCACATCAAATAGACTCATCATAGGTCAGTTTTGCTCAGTGCTGGTAAATTACAGTCAAATACTCTACTACATCATCATAACACATAGCTACTTTGGAAAGTGAAGCTATTTATCCCCAGTCACACCCCGTCTGGATGAAATTTACCATAGACACTGATCTAAGGTCATCTTTATATTTCCCCCCTCTAATGTTTATGGTTAGGATTTGGTGAGGGTAAACTGATTTGAGATCTGTGCCTAAGGACTGCTTTGCGTTCTTGTATGAGGAAGACGAGACAAGGATTTCGGCAAGGCCATTCTATCTCGGGACTTTAATGAATTTTGGCAAAGAGATTTATTTATAAACGAATACACCGAAAACTGCAGACATTACTAGTGCCTCCCCCTCCCCTCAAACCAACATAAAACGTGATCAGAAATCTCAACTAGCAAGCAAGTAGCAGAAATTAAGAATTGAGTGCATGCACTCAATGGGGGGGGTGGGTGTTCGGAACAACAGAGGTACAGGCAGCAATCTATTGGCCACCTGTTGGATGGACTTGTTTTGGAACATCTGGTCAAAATGCAAACCCCCTTTGCAAAGTGAGTGCCATTTGTTCACTACACAGGAGCCTACTTTTGTATAAAGCAATATATTCACTCAATCCAATGGTAAACAATACAGAAAACATCTAACAAGAGTTTAGGGAGTCGGACTTCAAAGGAAGCACGTTCATCAGGCGTGGAAGTTCATCAGGTTTGCTGCCCCCACGACAGCAGCAGCAACACGCTACACATAGAGAGAGAGCAGGGGGGGTGGGGAATGGAGAGAAGAGAAAAGAACAACGATGAAGCCTCCACGTCCCACCAAAATATAATGTGGAAACAATTTCAAGCGAAAGCCAAACCCATCCTAAGCCCTCAACTCAGCGCTAAAAACCCAGACGAGAAAAAGGAGAGGAATCGGTGTCGATGTTTCGGGAAGAAGAAAAAGCACCCCTTGGGCCCGATGATCTCCTCCTCACAGCCCGACCTCCTCATCTTGGACTTGCAGGAGCTGCTCCTCTGTGGCAAAGAGGACCACAGCTCCAGACCTCTATGCCACATACAGGACGACTAAAACATGAATCAGCCCGACACACAGAGAGTCGACGGCGGTTCGGGCAGAGGAGAATGTATGTGTTTTGTTGTGTGGGGGAGTCGTAGAAGTGCATGATAAAAAAAGTCTCCTTTGTTTTGGAAAAGCTCTGGAAAAAAGAGTGTTCTTAGAATGCACAGAGTAACAATCACAGCCAGACTATTTGGCATTATTTTCTATTTCCTTTGCCTTATGCGTGACAGTCAGCTTGATTTGTCAAGTCTGGTTGTGTTTATGTGGCCAAATCGACTGTATCCATTTCAGAAATACAGTCAGCTCCAAAAGTATTGGGACGGTGACACATTCTTTGTTTTTGTCTTGGCGCTGTACTCCAACACTTTTGGATTTGAAATGATACAATGCTAAAGTGCAGACTCTCAGCTTTAATTTGAGGGTATTTTCATTCATATCGGGTGAACCGTTTAGACATTACAGCACGTTTTGTACATAGTCACCCCCATTTCAGGGGACCAAAAGTATTGGGACAAATTCACTTCTATGTTTATTAAGGTAGTTAAACTCAAAAGTGTCATTTTTGGTCCCATATTCTTAACATGCAATGGCTACGTCAAGCTTGTGACAAATTTGTCAGATGCATTCGCTGTTTGTTTTGGTTGTGTTTCACATCATTTTTTGCCCAATACAAAAAAATTGTATATAATGTATTGTGTCATTTTGGAGTCAGTTTTATTGTAAATAAGAATATAATATGTGGATGCTACCCTGATTACGGATAGTCCTGAATAAATCGTGAATAATTATAAGTGACAAAGTAACAGACGCACAAATATCCTCCCAATAAATGTTAACCTCCAGTGTTGTTGTAATGGTGTGAGGTTAGCATGTCTTGGGGGGATGATATTTAGGCTACATGCCAAGGCATGGCTGTCTCTATCTGTGTAGGCAGAGGGAGGGTTCGGAGACCAATGCAGCCCAGGAGATATCCAGAAAACACACACACGCACAAGCGCACATGCACAAACGCACACACGGCTTCTCTTGTTGTTTGATTGGCTCCTGGTTTGACCCCTGTCATTGGTTGGTTCATCTTGGTTTGACCCCTGTCATTGGTTGGTTCATCTTGGTTTGACCCCTGTCATTGGTTGGTTCATCTTGGTTTGACCGCTGTCATTGACTCAACTTTTCGTGACCCTTTTCATTGCCTTACCTCCCTTATCCTACCTCATTTGCACACACTGTATATAGACCTTTTCTATTGTATTATTGACTGTATGTTGGTTTATTCCATGTGTAACACTGTGTTGTTGTTTGTGTCACTCTGCTTTGCTTTATCTTGGCCAGGTCGCAGTTGTAAATGAGAACTTCTTCTCAACTAGCCTACCTGGTTAAATAAAGGTTAAATGAAAAATAAAAAATAAAGAATTGGTTGGTCATCATGATGATGTGCCTGGAGACACTCTTCTTAAAAGCCCAATATCTTGACAACTTGACTGCTGACATGCAAAACATTCTGGGACTGTATCAACAGTGGACTAATGAAACCAATACCAAAACATAGTGGTTCCACAGACTTTTTTTAGTTGACTCAACTTTTCGTGAACCTGAAAATCACATTTTTGACTGCACTGGGACTTTAACATTATTAGTTGGTCAAATTTAGCTCCAACATAACAAAAGACCGGCAAGAATTCAGTCAACTTAAAATGATATGCTTGATCAAATTGTCTCATATGTTCATTCAACTAGACATTTTTATTTGGACATCTTACCCTCCCCCCCAAAAAGACTGTGGAAGTATACACACACACATAGTGCTTTTAACATACAATGTTTTCAACTTACTTATATACAGTGGGGCAAAAAAGTATTTAGTCAGCCACCAATTGTGCAAGTTCTCCCACTTAAAAAGATGAGAGAGGCCTGTAATTTTCATCATAGGTACACTTCAACTATGACAGAGAAAATGAGGAAAGAAATCCAGAAAATCACATTGTAGGATTTTTAATGAATTTATTTTCAAATTATGGTGGAAAATAAGTATTTGGTCACCTACAAACAAGCAAGATTTCTGGCTCTCACAGACCTGTAACTTCTTCTTTAAGAGGCTCCTCTGTCCTCCACTCGCTACCTGTATTAATGGCACCTGTTTGAACTTGTTATCAGTATAAAAGACACCTGTCCACAACCTCAAACAGTCACACTCCAAACTCTAATATGGCCAAGACCAAAGAGCTGTCAAAGGACACCAGAAACAAAATTGTAGACCTGCACCAGGCTGGGAAGACTGAATCTGCAATAGGTAAGCAGCTTGGCTTGAAGAAATCAACTGTGGGAGCAATTATTAGGAAATGGAAGACATTACAAGACCACTGATAATCTCCCTCGATCTGGGGCTCAACGCAAGATCTCACCCCGTGGGGTCAAAATGATCACAAGAACGGTGAGCAAAAATCCCAGAACCACACGGGGGGACCTAGTGAATGACCTGCAGAGAGCTGGGACCAAAGTAACAAAGCCTACCATCAGTAACACACTACGCCGCAACAATACATCATCAAAAGCAGCCACAACTGTCAGTAAGAGTTTCAATGATTGAGTCTTTGAATGAAGAGATTGAGATAAAACTGTCCAGTTTGAGTGTTTGTTGCAGCTCGTTCCAGTCGCTAGCTGCAGTGAACTGAAAAGAGGAGCGACCCAGGGATGTGTGTGCTTTGGGGACCTTTAACAGAATGTGACTGGCAGAACAGGTGTTGTATGTGGAGGATGAGGGCTGCAGTAGATATCTCAGATAGGGGGGAGTGAGGCCTAAGAGGGTTTTATAAATAAGCATCAACCAGTGGGTCTTGCGACGGGTGTACAGAGATGACCAGTTTACAGAGGAGTATAGAGTGCAGTGATGTGTCCTATAAGGAGCATTGGTGGCAAATCTGATGGCAGAATGGTAAAGAACATCTAGCCACTCGAGAGCACCCTTACCTGCCGATCTATAAATTATGTATCCGTAATCTAGCATGGTTAGGATGGTCATCTGAATCAGGGTTAGTTTGGCAGCTGGGGTGAAAGAGGAGCGATTACGATAGAGGAAACCAAGTCTAGATTTAACTTTAGCCTGCAGCTTTGATATGTGCTGAGAGAAGGACAGTGTAGCGTCTAGCCGTACTCCAAAGTACTTGTATGAGGTGACTACCTCAAGCTCTAAACCCTCAGAGGAGGTAATAACACCTGTGGGAGGAGGGACATTCTTCTTACCAAACCATATGACCTTTGTTTTGGAGATGTTCAAAACAAGGTTAGGGGTAGAGAAAGCTTGTTGGACATTAAGAAAGCTTTGTTGTAGATCATTTAACACAAAATCCGGGGAGGGGCCAGCTGATATAAGACTGTATCATCTGCATTTAAATGGATGAGAGAGCTTCCTACTGCCTTAGCTATGTTGTTGATGCAAATTGAGAAGAGTGTGGGGTCTAGGATGGAGCCTTGGGGGTACTCCCTTGGTGACAGGCAGTGGCTGAGACAGCAGATTTTCAGACTTTATACACTACACTCTTTGAGAGAGGTAGTTAGCAAACCAGACCAAAGACCCCTCAGAGACACCAATACTCCTTAGCCATCGCACAAGAATGGAACGGTCTACCGTATCAAAAGCTTTGGCCAAGTCAATAAAAATAGCAGCACAATATTGCTTAGAATCAAGGGCAATGGTGACATCATTGAGGACCTTTAAGGTTGCAGTGACACAGTCATAACCTGTGTGGAAACCAGACTGCATACCCAAGACAATACTATAGACATCAAGAAAGCCAGTCAGTTGATTATTGACAAGTTTTTCCAACACTTTTGATAAACAGGGCAAAATAGAAATAGGCCTGTAACAGTTAGGATCAGCTTGATCTCCCCCTTTAAATAAAGAACCAACTGTGGCTGCCTTCCACGCAATGGGAACCTCCCCAGAAAGGAGAGACAGGTTGAAAAGGTTGGAGATAGGCTTGGCGATGATAGGAGCAGCAACCTTAAAGAAGAAAGGGTAATGATGCAGGGGGAAAAGGGGGAGGAGCATTGGGGATAGTCACATTAGAAGGGGTGGGAGATGAGGAAATGTTGAAAGGGGAAGGAGGCATGGCTGAGTCAAATAGGAATCCTGACTTAATGAAGTGGTGATTAAAGAGCTCAGCTATGTGCTTCTTGTCAGTAACAACCACATCATCAACATTAAGGGCATTGGCAGCAGTGAAGAGGAGGGTTTTTCTCCAGGTCTTTAACCGTTTTCCAGAACTTCTTGGGGTTAGACCCACAGAGGGAGAACTGCTCCTTAAAGTAACTAACTTTGGCCTTCCGGATAGCCTGAGTGCACTTATTTCTCATTTGCCTGAACGATAGCCAGTCAGCCTGAGTATGCGTGTGTCGAGCCTTTTGCCAAACTCAATTCTTGAGGTGGAGTAACTCTGCAAGATCACGGTCGAACCAGGGGCTGAACCTGTTTTTAATTCTCATTTTGTTTATGGGGGTGTGTTTGTTAACAATACCACTGAAAATATCAAAAAAGAAGGTCCAAGCGTCTTTGAAGAACCCTTTTAGGTTCAAGATAGTACACCCTCAGGAAAAAAGGTGCTACTGAGCCATTTACTTTATGTTTGTACTGTATTATCTTTTATGTCTTATCGGTGTTGCATTGTCGAGAAGGAACCTGCAAGTAAGCATTGAGTTGGACGGTGTAATCAGATTAAACATCATTTTAAAAAACAAAATTACTTTTACAATTATTTTTCAGAAAGGTTGTTTGTGAAAAAAATACATTGACACCATTCTGTTCTCACTGACATTCAAATCAGCCTTGAAAAAAGGCTCAAGTTTGTTCCACCTGAGAGTCTGACTAAAAGTCAGAGACCACTACGGCACACCAAATTAGTTTGATGGATCCTTTTGTCTTTTAATACGTCTTAAAGAAAAAGTAATCCAAAAGTAACTGAAAGTAATCAGATTACGTTACTGAGTTGTGGTATTCCAAAGGTTACGTTACTGATTACAGTTTCACTGGTAACTAGTAACTAACACTTAGAACGTAACCTACCCAAACCTAGAGCCATGTATTGTGGTCTACAACCCTGGTCCAGAGGAGTTACAGGGTAGGCTTTAGTTCCAACCCCTAATCACTCTCCATCAACCTCAAAAACCAAGCTACATATTTCAAACCAAAGAAAGGCACCTATCACAATTCTAAAACTGTTCTTACTATAGAGACAATCTGTAGCCTCTTTTTCCTCTGAGGTGGACAAATGACATGCACAATCACGGGGTTGGGTTGGGGTGAGATCATCCAAGGATCATTCCCCTTTTCTAAATAGAGGAACAAAGATATTACTAAAGGGGGTGGGAGTACATTGTACAGAGAGGTCCCGGACACACTGAGAAAAACGGATAGAGACAATGGTTTTTCTATGGGGTCATACGTTGACGGACAACAGAGAGTTAACATTTTGATGGATTAAACAGATTCGTAGTGCATTCCTTGAGCATTTAATCCATTTCTGTGTGGCTGGGGCCTGATGGGATGCTTTGCACAACCTTGACCCCAGAACCCACATACCATGCACTTAGAGGAAGTTTCAACATCTATGTAAAAAGGTCAGAATTCATAGAGCATTCAGAATACTCATATAAAATAATCAGAATACACTCTCGATGTGGAAGTTCGACCAGCAAGGCTCCAGATGGCTTCCTGTGTGATGTACACAAAAAAAAGAGTTGGCTCATCCACCCCTACTGTCTGACATCTCTCTGGGAGCACAATGAAGGAACACTGGTAAGTACCAAGACATTTGTGTATCAGAAATTAATTGGATGTCTAAATGAGAGAATCTTCATATTTTGGCTCACTTTTAAAAGTACCTTTAATTTAATTGAAGAGTTTTATGGTTCCCTATGACCAGTACATTCCTACGATGGGCTTAGGATATGAGGAAAACTGAAATATTGTGTTGATACATCCCAACATCATTCAACAATGGATGGACAACCCAAATGCTCTCCCTATGACATGGCACACATGAACCATCAAGTAAAAAATATTTCCTTATAGGGCACTTCACAGTATTGTTTTTGTATATACTTAAACATTTTAAGCATATCTATGCATTATTTACAGATGTATAAATTAATAAGTAAAATATGTATGGCAAATTCAATTAGTTAAATCTTGAACTAAAAGCTACCTTAAAAGATTATGTTCAGGAAAGCAGAAGTAAGATAATGATAAATGTTTTCCCCTCACTGTAGGGCTACTACACAAACTTGATTTTATTTCTATATATATTTTTTTTTTTACGAGAGGAGAAGTCCTCGGGACTAATCTGAAACACACAGGTTCTTTGCGTCAGGAAGTGGAATATGGGAATGACCAGCCAGATATCAGATACAAAATACATTTCATTTTCAGGAAAAGAGTTTGCATGTTCATCATTGACACAATCTTCAGCGGCTAGTGTTTCAAACATTCACTGCTGACCAGAAGCACAAAATAGTTGAAAAATCTCAGTTTCGTCATCAGCACAAATACTCAATAATCACTTCATGTATCACAATATATTTAAGTTCTGATTATCTCCGGCCAACACACAATAAATATATACCCATCAGAGCCAATGGAGAATGAAAGCAGACAGCAGTGAAGAGGGGCACATCTTGCCCTAGACACAATCATGTTCCCGTAGAATTTGGATTACGTTTATGTCCTCGTCCTTCCAGGGCACGCCAGCCTGAACAATAGCAAAGGTCTCCCCTAAATGAGCGACAACACACAGCTTTCATACCAAAAGCACACTATCGTTCAACACATCAACGGTTTCAACATGTTACATACTTACATACTTGGGTGCACCTCAGCCACGCTCAAGGTCCTAAACGATATCTTAACCGCCATCGATAAGAAACATTACTGTGCAGCCATATTCATTGATCTGGCCAAGGCTTTCGACTCTGTCAATCACCACATCCTCATCGGCAGACTCGACAGCCTTGGTTTCTCAAATGATTGCCTCGCCTGGTTCACCAACTACTTCTCTGATAGAGTTCAGTGTGTCAAATCAGAGGGTCTGCTGTCCGGACCTCTGGCAGTCTCTATGGGGGTGCCACAGGGTTCAATTCTTGGACCGACTCTCTTCTCTGTATACATCAATGAGGTCGCTCTTGCTGCTGGTGAGTCTCTGATCCACCTCTACGCAGACGACACCATTCTGTATACTTCTGGCCCTTCTTTGGACACTGTGTTAACAACCCTCCAGGCAAGCTTCAATGCCATACAACTCTCCTTCTGTGGCCTCCAATTGCTCTTAAATACAAGTAAAACTAAATGCATGCTCTTCAACCGATCGCTACCTGCACCTACCCGCCTGTCCAACATCACTACTCTGGACGGCTCTGACTTAGAATACGTGGACAACTACAAATACTTAGGTGTCTGGTTAGACTGTAAACTCTCCTTCCAGACCCATATCAAACATCTCCAATCCAAAGTTAAATCTAGAATTGGCTTCCTATTTCGCAAACAAAGCATCCTTCACTCATGCTGCCAAACATACCCTTGTAAAACTGACCATCCTACCAATCCTCGACTTTGGCGATGTCATTTACAAAATAGCCTCCAATACCCTACTCAGCAAATTGGATGCAGTCTATCACAGTGCAATCCGTTTTGTCACCAAAGCCCCATATACTACCCACCATTGCGACCTGTACGCTCTCGTTGGCTGGCCCTCGCTTCATACTCGTCGCCAAACCCACTGGCTCCATGTCATCTACAAGACCCTGCTAGGTAAAGTCCCCCCTTATCTCAGCTCGCTGGTCACCATAGCATCTCCCACCTGTAGCACACGCTCCAGCAGGTATATCTCTCTAGTCACCCCCAAAACCAATTCTTTCTTTGGCCGCCTCTCCTTCCAGTTCTCTGCTGCCAATGACTGGAACGAACTACAAAAATCTCTGAAACTGGAAACACTTATCTCCCTCACTAGCTTTAAGCACCAACTGTCAGAGCAGCTCACAGATTACTGCACCTGTACATAGCCCACCTATAATTTAGCCCAAACAACTACTTCTTTCCCAACTGTATTTAATTAATTAATTTATTTTGCTCCTTTGCACCCCATTATTTTTATTTCTACTTTGCACATTCTTCCATTGCAAAACTACCATTCCAGTGTTTTACTTGCTATATTGTATTTACTTTGCCACCATGGCCTTTTTTGCCTTTACCTCCCTTCTCACCTCATTTGCTCACATTGTATATAGACTTGTTTATACTGTATTATTGACTGTATGTTTGTTTTACTCCATGTGTAACTCTGTGTCGTTGTATCTGTCGAACTGCTTTGCTTTATCTTGGCCAGGTCGCAATTGTAAATGAGAACTTGTTCTCAACTTGCCTACCTGGTTAAATAAAGGTGAAATAAAAATAAATAAATAAACAAAGCACTATACAATTAATTATACAAATGTCCCATTGTTAATCTCCCCCCTCTCAGTAAGCCGCAGAGAGAGACATCAGGTAGCGGAGGCTGCTGAGGAGATAACGACTCATAATAACGTCTGGAATGGAGTAAATGGATTGGCATCAACACGGGGTTTTAATGGGTTTGATACCATTCCATTCACTAAATTCTAGCCATTATATTCAATTCCAGCCATTATTATGAGCTGTCCTCCCCTCAGCAGCCTCCACTGTAGCCTACTCACAATCCAAATTTTAAAAAGTTGATAACCTAAGCTGAAGCACTCAACGAATATAGCAATACTATCTGTGCCATTGTCATCTTATATATAATTTTGTCTTACCTCTCACTCCCCTCTTGCAGAGAACTGAGACTACTTTTGGAATCAGGTATTTTCAATCAAAATTCATATAATATCCTCCTCCCACAGGTTTCCTCTTTCCCCTGCCTTTCAGAGACTGCTGTTCATCCTGGTGTTGCTGTGTCTCTCCCTCTCCTGCTCTGGGAGGACCTGGGCTCAGAGGAAACTACCCTGCGATGTCATCTCTCTCAACCAATCAGAGTCCTTTGACTGCTCGGACAGGAAGCTACTCCAGATACCTCAGGATATCAGCCGGAATGCCACACGGCTCGACCTTTCCTCCAACAGGATCAAGAAACTCTCCGGCACCTCGTTCAGGAACCTCCGAAACCTGACTCGACTAGACCTTAGCAATAACTTCCACCCCCAGAAACATCCTCTGACAATAGAGAACCAAACATTCTCCATGCTGGATCAGCTCAAGGAACTGCTCCTCGATAGTAATGGTCTTTCTGCAGTGCCAAGTGCCCTTCCGTCCAAGCTGCGGTTTTTGAGCCTGAAGTTCAACTGCATCAAAACCATCAGGCCAAACGACTTCATGCATGTCAGACTCTTAGAAACAATCCACTTAATTGGAAATTGCGACTACGAGAGTGTCTGTAATGGACTAGTCATCGAAAACAGAACTTTCTCCCACCTCACCAACCTTGCTAGTTTATCGCTGTCAAACAACAGATTGATAGGTGTCCCCCAGTTCCTCCCCCAATCCCTCCAGCAGCTCAAACTCAAACAGAACACTATCACCCACATTCACCAGCATGATCTTAGTGGCCTCACTAGCCTGAGGCTTCTGGGCCTGTCAGGTAACTGCCCTGTGTGTTCTAACACCCTGTTTTTCTGCTCGCCCTGTAATACACCCAATGGGGCACTACAGATACACCCATATGCCTTCAGGAAGCTATCCAAGCTGCAGGAGCTGAGACTATCCGGAAACTCTCTAGATCACCTACAGTCCTCCTGGTTTGAGAACCTCACCAACTTGCGCTACCTGTACCTTTCATTCAACCGTCTAGCTGGTGAGATAGCCAATGGGGACTTCCTCTCTGTGTTACCCGGCGTAGAGGTGATGGACTTGTCTTACAATCACCCTGGACAATCTTCATATTCCCACAACTTGAAGCTCTCTAGGAACTTTTCCAACCTGACATCTCTGAAGACATTACACCTAGAAAACTATGTTTTTTCAACTCTTCACGAAAATGACTTGAACCCACTTTACAATTTATCTCACCTGTCTGTGCTCAATCTGGGAACTAACTTTATCTATCAGACAAACCTCTCATTGTTTGGCATGTTCCACAACTTGTCCAGTCTTGGCCTCTCTGAGAACAAATTTGCTTTCCTGTCTAAGAAAGAAGGTGTTTTGTCAACGTGTGGGTGTAGCTATGGCTATGAGCTGAATAGAGACAGGTTTGGGCCTTACGTACACAAGGATCGACTCTATCGTCAACATCTGCCTAACATTAAGCCAAAGTGTATTGCGTACGGTCCAGTGCTTGACCTTAGCAGAAACAACATCTTTCACATAAACCCTGATATGCTGCAAGGCCTGGACAACACAGCTTGTCTCAACCTGTCATCTAACTCCATTGGAGACATGTTCAACGGTAGTGAGTTTGTACATTTCCCCAAACTTAAGTACTTGGATCTATCCCGGAATAAGATCTACCTGCACTATGAGCATGCATTCAGTGAGCTAACAGAACTGGAGGTGTTGGACCTGAGTCATAATAATCATTACTTTGTGGTGGCAGGGCTAAACCACAGCTTAGCATTCATGGAAAACCTGAGCTCTCTGAAGGTTTTGAACCTGAGCTGGAACGAGATCAGCACCCTCACTCATAACAACATCTCAAGCAGCTCCCTACAGGAGTTGGACTTCCAAGGCAACCGCCTAGACATCATGTGGAAAATATGCCAGAACTATGAACTTTTCAGAGCGCTCCAAAACCTGACTTCCCTGGATCTGTCATACAACAAGCTCCACCGTGTACCGCCTGAGGTCTACAAACACCTCCCCAAGACCCTGAGACGCCTGTCTCTGAGTAAAAACCGACTGAAGGTCTTTGACTGGGAGAGGCTCACACAACTACCGCATCTGGAGGAGCTGGACTTGAGTAAGAACAAACTGGAGCAGGTGGCCTGTGCTTTAACCAGTTCACTAAAGTTTCTGGACCTGAGACATAACAGGATTTCTCAGCTAGCGCCTGGTTTCCTCAGGGGCGCCAGGAGCCTGTATGTGCTGGACCTCAGCTTCAACCTGTTGGAGCTCATCAACCAGACCACGTTTGAGTCTGGAGCAGAGAACTACCTCCAGCAGCTGTCCCTACAGGGAAACCCGCTGCACTGCACCTGTGACCTGTTGGACTTCCATCTGTGGATGAGGAGCAATGAGGTGGAGCTCCCTCTGCTGGCCACTGAGGTGACATGCGACATGCCCGTGGAGAGGTGGGGCAAGTCTGTGTTGAGCTATGACATAGAGGAGTGTGTGAACGATGAAAACGCAATGACCTTCTGCATCATCACGTCATTTCTCATCATTCTCACTCTGTTGGTATCTCTCACAGCACACCTGTTCTACTGGGATCTCTCCTATATTCTTGACTACTGTGGGGCCAAGATGAAGCATCACCGTCGCTTAGTGCCCACAGACTTTATCTACGACGCCTTTGTCATGTATGACACCGCAGACCCGCTGGCTTCTGATTGGGTATTAAACCATCTAAGGGTCGAGCTAGAGGAGCGTGGAGAGAGGGCACGATCCCTCTGCCTGGAGGAGCGTGATTGGACACTGGGTATGCCTGTCATGGACAACCTGTCCAATAGCGTGCGGCAGAGCAGGAAGACAGTGTTTGTGCTGACGGACGGCTTCCTGTTGCGTGGTGTAGTCAAAATGGCTGCCCTGCTGGTGCAGCAGAGGCTGGTGGAGGAGGGGGTGGACTCCATGGTGCTGCTGCTACTGCAGCCCCAGGTCTTGCAACACTCACGCATCCTCCACCTGCGCAGGCGGCTCTGCAGGCGCAGTGTTCTGGAGTGGCCCGCGGATGCTAGTCCAGCTGCCCAGCGATGGTTCTGGCACCACCTGAAGAGAACCATTAGGAAAGATCAGATAGGCACTCACACATCCCTACACAGCACATACTTCACTGGGCGGTGAACCTACAGACATTAGAGAAACGTATGACTCTTACAAAGTAAAAGTTAAGGATATGGGTGACCTAAGACTACTGTATAAAGTTCCTAGTGCCCTTGAGGTGTGAAATTTGACGTTCTCAATGTATTTTTATGTCTGATTTCTTTCTAAAGTTAATATAAAGAGCTGAACATGTTGATATGACTCTGTAGGCCTATTGCATGTTTTATGGTTTTTCCTTTTCAGAGACGTTGTCCTAATCTGGTCGCCGGTCTGATGGCTGGTTGTTCCCATAATATTGCAAGGTGATTTGGTTAGAAGAGAGTTGCGATGTTTTCCTTCTTTTGTTTCGGCCACCAGAGTGATGCTAATTAAATGTTGAGGATATTGTAATTTGAGTTTCGTCCGAGATTGTTTAAAGGAGAATGTTTTTATTCAAAGTTCAAATGTAATTATTGTATTTTCCAAGCTCCTAGCTATACCTGCGTATGGCTATACATGCAGTATTGTTGTTATCTTAGACTTTTTGACCTTTTACCTAGATTACTTATACGGTTTCTTCTTTTAGATAATTGCATTTTATTGGATTTATTGTAATACATGTTGATTCTGTGATAACATGCGTCTTGGTGAGAGGTGTAGGAGTCAGGCGCAGGAGAGCAGGGATGTCTGAGAAGCGTGTTTAATAATATAGTCCACCAATACAAACGGCACAGAAAAAGATCCCAAAACTACGCTCTCGAATACTCGTGCAAACACACCGAGGAACAAACACAGTTCCGACACTTTACATACACGTGAGTAATAGCGAAAAAACAACAAACATCAAATACAATCGAGCGCAATACACACAAATCTAATCCTGCACGAATTACGGCAGGTAACAGGTGCCCTATATACCCACAGAAATCAAAGCAATTGAAAACCAGGTGTGAAAAGGAACACAGACAAAACAACCAGAAAAAGAAAAAGGGATCGGTAGCGGCTAGTAGACCGGCGACGCCGAGCGCCGAGCGCCGCCCGAACAGGGAGAGGAATTACCTTCGGTAGAAGTCGTGACAGATTCATTTTAAATTGATACATGACTGCAGTCCTCATATTTCAGAGCGATACTTATTGACTGTTGATATGGCTTATTGGCAAAAATGAATTACACACATTGTATTCTTTTAGATACACACACGGATACCTCTGCTTTAAACTGACTTAACTATTTATTACTAGACTATGATTGCAAGGATCAGCTCATGGTTCTAGCCTCTTAAACATGTCCTTATGAAGCCATGAAGCCTATTAATTAGGTTAGAATTGCTCATACCCTAATTCTGTCATCCTCAGCAAGTTGGAGTGGATTTTCATCCGATACAAGCAACAGTGTGATTGAATATTTGTAATATTGTGATGAGGGCCAATGAATATGATGGGACACATACAATCATGCATGAAAAAATGATAATAATTATGACCATATAATCATATAAGCCAGAAAGGCCTATCATGTACTGGCACTTATAAATAGAGGGTGAATTGTCCTGTTCCTGAAATCTGCTTCTGCATTCATCCCAGTCATCAACAGACAGAGCATTGGGGAAGGTGCATGTCTGACATCAGTGTGTGCACAATTACAATGATAATTTAATATGGTATATTTAAAAAATATATGAATAACATAAGTGTACTGTTGACACGTAGGCTATGGTGTAATGGAATGTTTTGCCTTGTGTGATAGGTTTTGTGGGTTATAACAGGTTATGACACGTTTTGTCAGCTGTTATGACATATTATGTCATGGTTAGGACCATTGGGTGTCAAGTGTTACCCAATTATTCGTAATTTCTCTCAGTCAAGCTGTGAATTTCAAACACAGATTCAACCACAAAGATCAGGGAGGTTTTCCAATGCATCGCAAAGAAGGGCACCTTAAAAACTTACCCAGAAAGACTCACAGCTGTAATCACTGCCAAACATGATTCTAACATATATTGAGTCAGGAGTGTGAATAATTATGTAAATTAGATATTTCATTTTCATTGAATTTGTAAAAATGTCAGAAAACATGTTTTCACCTTGTCATTATGGGGTATTGTGTACCCAAAAGGGTTCTACCTGAAACTAAAAAAGGGTTCTGCCTGGAACGAAAAAGGGTTCTCCTATGGGGACAGCCGGAGAACCATTTTGGAACCCTTTTTTTGTTAGAGTGTAGATATTCAATGCTTCTTCTGAAAAAAGTATTTAAAAAGGAATAGTTTCACCATATTAAAATGAGGGCTCAGTTCACGTAACAGGATTGATCTAAAGGGTTGATGTAAATGAATCTCTAATGAAATAAATAATCATTTTCAGAAATGACTTTGCCAAAGCCACAAAATAAGTAGGGCTTTACAATGATGGTGAAACTTAGAGAAATGCATATTATATTATATAAAATGTATTATTTTATACAGAAAACCATGCATCCCTTACAATAGGCTATGTGTGTGTGTATGTATGTGTGGGAATACATGTGGGTGTGTGGTGTCGTGTTTCTGGATTGTCATTCAATGTGAAGACTGTTATTTTATCAAATCAATTCTCTGTAATTATTATTACGTGATTAAACTAATCATGTACATTTAAATAACTAGGAAGTTGGGGCACCACAGAAAATGTTCAGATTACAAAGTTATAATTTTCTGAATAAAACTCATCAGATATTTTAATATCTGTTCAATTAGTCTTCTATTAATGAATTATTCTTTACCTCACGTCAGTCTCATTCCAAATGTCGTAAAATTCTTGGCTATCTGCACGAACCCAGCCTTTACTATAAATTATCCATACACCAATTGGCTCAATTATTTACTTACTAACTAATTAACAATTACAGAATATACAATACATAATCACATTATACAGTAAAACACCATCCCTAGTGGACTATAAACAAGACAAAACAGTGTAGTCATAACAAGGTCAATTCAGAGAGAAGAGAAGGGGGGTTTGGAAGGAAGGCTAAGGAACATGGGTCTCTATCGGACCTGGGAAGCTATACATATGCCACTAACGATCATTCATTCGGAAAAGTAATGCATTGTATTTACGTGACACTGGCTTCGATAGTTGAGTTGGTGATGTGAGACTCTGGTTTGCCCAGTCTATGTCGCCATGTTCTTTGTGGAATCACCCGGGTCGTCGTGTGAGAGGTTCACGTGGTCTGAGAGGTTCATCTCACTCCGGAGAGTTGTCCTCGTCGGTCAGTGTAACTCATACTAGATTTGCGCATATGTTCAGCTGCAGTCTGTTATATGCTAGTTTAGTATGCACCTATTTAGGTCATCAATAGTTCAGAGTTCATACCTGTAGCAAGCTCTCACGTGTCCTGGCCTGCGTAGTTGAAATTAGCCCTTTTCAACAGAGACTTTTGGTCACGGGGGCTTTTATAGAAATGTAGAAAAGGGGTTGGTTCATCATTTCCAACCAATGTCTATTCACTTGGGCGTGGCTACTGACTTAGTTAAACTTTACAGGGAAGACGATTTTCTAATTTTAAAGGTACGTTTTCAATTTCACCCAGGCTAGCGTTTTGCTCGGACCCTTATTAAGTGATCCTAGCATAAATCCTGATTGGATGTTCCGTTGTACTGTACATGTGTGTTTATGCTTACACAAGCGCACATGTCAAGGGAAGAAAACCAAGTATTCTGGTAGACTACAACTTGTTCAGAATGAGTCTGACATAGTCAGGCAATTTTCAGTTCAATGCCTGGGGGTCAGTCAGAATTGGTATCAAGGGAGTCTGTAGTGGTTTTACTACAAGTCACTGTGTCTTCCACTATTGTAGTGGTGATATGTATGAAGAAGTCTACTTCATATGTTGTCCACAGAGGAGATAACCTCACGACGGAAGTACTCTAGAAGCACTGGACCAGTCGTATGCTGTGTGACCATGGTTCATGACTTCTAATATCTTTCCTCCTGAATGGAGGGTTCTATTTATTAGTGGCATGTGCGTTCACCATCAGAAGAGTGTTCTGGAGAATCCCTACTACTAACTCCTCTGTCGCTATTATCATTAGCAATTTGACTTGTGAGGTCTTTAATCATCTTACTGATTGTTGCTGGACTGACTGTGGCTGGCATTGGTACTGGTACTCAAGGCTACCAGTTATCCTAGTAATTTATTCAGAAATATTATCCTACCGTAACACATGATTAGAGCATTTTACTAGTTGTATTGTAGTTGAACCTACACATGGCAAGGCATGACTATTTTTGACATTTGTTTGAGGTGGAAGTCCACTGGACTTATTTTACAACCAGTGTGGTACACCTCAGTAATATCTTAGATATGTTCTAAGATAACCCCCTTTTAGGGGCCTGCCTGCTCGTCACTGTTCTCGTAGGGGAGGTTACAACTAGACTTGTTTTATTCTCTGGCGACCTCGTTTGGTGTTGCGCGTAGTTTCAAACCCCCTCCCCCACCGGCCTCGATGAGGCTCACCATGGGTCTGGGCTACTATTCCCCCCTTTTGTGTCTCGGGACCCCCCCACCAGTGGGTGGTGTTGGTATCCGAGGCACAAACTAAAAGGTTGGACCCTATGTCAGCGGCCGCGTTGTTATGAGAATGGCTGTAACCTTTCAACCAAATCTCCTGGTGTTTGTGCTTCAAAACGCTCTATGGCTGTCAAAGCCACAGTCACCACCACGTCCGATTGTGGCAACCTCTTCAGTACCTGCGAACTGAGACGTGGATATCTGTCTGTGATATCGCAAAGTGTCTCACCAGTGGGAGTCATCGGGTCAGTTGCTGGACTGACGCCATTAGTGTCGTTGTAAGGGGTGACAGTCCCTCACAAAGTGGAAGATGTATCATCGGAAGCAGAGTACACTGCACATCTATGCTTTTCTTGCTGAGACGGCCGCAGTGCTTGCGGAAGTGTCCGAAGGGCAAGAGAGGTTCATCTCAACTACAGTATTGTACGACTGCAAGGAAAAGGACATTTTTTCATCCGCAGAGACAACTGTCTTGCAATAATGAACAGAATGGTCCATCAGGTTTGCTGATGGAATGTGTCGAGATATCATAGTATCTCCTTGAATCGGATTCTGCACCAAGAGGTTTTGAAGCGGCTTTTTCCCAAGGGGTGCTTTCGACAGAAACCCCTCGTGGATAACTGCGTTGCAGGTAGCGTTAGGGGAAGACAGTGTGGTCAGTGGAGAAGGCACTGTGACCTGTGACCATAAATGGTTGGTTTTCCAATCTATCAGTGGGAGTAACCGATCCATCAAGTCTGCTCCGAGTAGCAGGGGTTCAGATTCGAGGCTGGTAACATACACAGGGTGAATGAGTGATACGTCCTGGAAGTGTAGTTTCAGCATGACTCTCAATGTGAGGGGATGAGGTAGTCTGAGTGAAACCTTGAAATGTAGTGTCTCATCGTTCCACTTTTAACCAACGTTTAGTTGGCTTCAAAGCCCTTTTGAGATCATCAAACGTTTAGTGGACATATTCCCCATAAAGTGGAGTGGTCGTTCGCAATAACATGATGTGCAATTTTTGTTAAAGGTGAACGCCGATTGACTTTTTAGGTTTGGCTTTAACGAAGCTTTTGACATTTTTCTTCGCAAACTTTGTATCAGAGTCTATAGACAAATCCTGTGGCCATATTTCTTGATCAAGCGGGCCCGGGATAGGGTCTTGGGTGAGAGCAGAAGAAATTCGAATTTTAACGTCCTTGCTAAGGGTGTTAATTCCTGCGGACCTGGTGTCCGGCAATTCCCCGTCTAGTCCTTGTGACTTATCTTTTACCTTTTTCTCAAATTTTCTAGCTTCACGTAATGGAACTTCTCGAGAACACTGGTCTACGTTTTGATTGTCCTTTAACCCTTTGTTACCCTTGTGATCTGACACTTTTTGTGGGTTGGGTGCAGGAACGTAGTGAACAGGTCGATTGTAGCGGTAGTAGTTTCAATGGCGACGTACTTTACAGTTATTTTGACCGTGGAGGTTAATGGATTCGTGGTTTCATGGTAGAAACTGTTGTTGTGCGTCAACTGTCAACGCTCCAATATCTGATAATTCACCCTCAAACTGGAGTGAGTGCTCCTGGTCTAACTTCAAAACTGAGTGGTCAGGGCTCTTAGCGTTGCGAGCTTTTGATGCCTTGCAAGCTCTTTGAGTTGTAAGATAGGCAAGCCAACGTGGTCTGCAGGGCCCAAGTAGGTAATGAAGGTGGGATACATATTTGACAGAAACATTTGTTTGAATGGTAACAGCCCTTCCATTCCTGTTTCAGTGAGTGGGCCAAAGTAAGCTGAAAGAACCTATGATAGTAAGCTTGTGGGTGTTCGTTTCGAGCTTGTTTGACAGTGTCAGCCAGTGAGCTATTGTGTTTGCAAGCCACAGAACCACTGAATTCTAATTTCAAAGCTGTGGCGAGTTTAGCGCAGTCATTTAACACGTGTTGCTGTTGTAGACGAATTAATCTCGTCACGTGTCTATTTGACTATTGCTTCAACAGGTAAACCCTGTCAGAACACATAAGGTTCGAGTAGCATTCCTCTATGTCATCTAGGAACGTCTCAGTATCGTTTGGCTGACCTGGAACGTGGTCAAAGGTGGGGAAATTCTTGACAAGTTTGTCAAGGCGTTCCGCCAAGCGGGCGGAGAGGGTTGGCTTCATCCTGTGGGGAAATTGGGGTCGAAGGGCCAAGAGGAGAAGTGCCATATTACTCAGTACCGAATGGCCAAGAGGAGAAGACTGAGGGACACTTGCGGGAGGCAAAGTCTGAAACCTATCGTCTTCACTCCTTTGAGTGCTGGACTCAGGTTGCTTGGTTGGGTAGTCACGCTGTAGCGCGTGACCATTCTGGAATTCCACCAGATTGTAGCTAAGGGTGTTATTCTGCTGTATTGTAGAGTCCACTTTTCATCACCTGAGTTCTCTCATCATTCATTTGGTCAGCGACTTCAAAGAGTTCTACTGACCTGTTATCTAACTTAGTCATTGTGTTCATTAACTGATGGTCTTTGGTCTGCAACATTTGTAGTAGAACAGTGTTCATTTGAGTAACGTTCAACAAAACTGCCTGCATGTTATCAAGTTTTCCTGTTTGTACATAACTCGTCAGATTTATCATGTTTGGCTTGGACATCATCATATTTAGCTTTGGCTGAATGGAGTTGTTCCTGTAGAATACGATTTTGTCCCTGTAGAATATGGTTTTGTCGAAGAGTTTGTCGAAGAGTTTGTCCTCGTTCATCGTCATAAGTTTTAGCATTTTTACATTAAATTGTTCAGTTTTCAAACGCAGTTCCATGGCTAGCAGAATTTTTCCCTTTTCTGCATTTGTCATCAGTTTCCCGGTTCCTTTATGTCTACCGTTACCTTCTTGTGCTTCAGCTGTGCACTGCGATATTGGACCGATTCCAATCTCGGATGGCAAGACATCAGGGCTAGACTGGAGAGAACCTTTACATGGCCTGTGCTCGATGGTAGATTTTGGAAAGCGTTGTTCACAACTTCTGCTGTTTAATGGCATAATTAGGGTTGGTATCGCTGCCGAGGTCAGAGATCAATCCATTTATGGGTGGAGGTTCACTAATTAGCAGGCAATTGGGGACTACCCCCTCTGAGAGCATGCATATTATTAGAACATTTGAAAGGAAAAATGTTTTTCCACATTTTCCAAAGTTTGGTTTTGGAATACGTTGGAAGCTGCAAAGACGATTTTAATCTATATAGACGTTAATGAACCATCAGTACTGTACCAGTAATGTGGGAGTTGGACGTGAATGAATTTGCAAAAGCAAATTGAATTAATTAATCAAATTTGTAACATTATGTACTTTAAAAAAATGTGTAAAGGTGAAAAGGACTATTTCTGTCTGTAATAAAGGCCTTTTGTGTGGAAAAACTCATTCTGATTGGCTGAGCCTGTAACGGTTGTCGTCGGTGGAAGAAGGTGAGGACCAAGGTGCAGCGTGGTATATGTCAATTTTTATTAAATGAACAGGGAAATAAGAAAATAACCAAGCGAAATGACCGAAAACAGTTCTGGCTGGTGCAGACTCAAAACAGAAAACAAACACCCACCAAACACAGGTGGAAAAATGCCTCTGATTGAGAACCATACCAGGCCAAACTCAAAAACACTGTAGAAAAACAAACATAGACTGCCCACCACAACTCACGCCCTAACCATACTAAAATAAAGACAAAACAAAGGAACTAAGGTCAGAACGTGACAGTACCACCCCCCCCCCCCCCCAAAGGTGCAGACTCTGGCCGCAAAACGTGAACCTATAGGGGAGGGTCTGGGTGGGAGTCTGTGTGAGGTGGTGGCTCTGGCGCGGGACGTGGACCCCACTTCACCATAGTTTTTCTCTGCCTCTTTATCCGCCTCCGTGGCCTATTAAAAACGGTGAACCTCGCCGCCGACCTCGGACTGGGGACCCTAACACCGGGTCCCGAATGGACGGGAGATTCCGGCAGCACCGGACGGACGGGAGACTCCGGCAGCTCCTGGCTGACTGACGGCTCCGGCAGCCCCTGGCTGACCGACCGGAGGCTCCGGGAGACTCCGGCAGCTCAGGACAGATGGGAGACTCCGGCAGCTCAGGACAGGCGGGAGACTCCGGCAGCTCAGGACAGGCGGGAGACTCCGGCAGCTCAGGACAGGCGGGAGACTCCGGCAGCTCAGGACAGGCGGGAGACTCCGGCAGCTCAGGACAGGCGGGAGACTCCGGCAGCTCAGGACAGGCGGGAGACTCCGGCAGCTCAGGACAGGCGGGAGACTCCGGCAGCTCAGGACAGGCGGGAGACTCCGGCAGCTCAGGACAGGCGGGAGACTCCGGCAGCTCAGGACAGGCGGGAGACTCCGGCAGCTCAGGACAGGCGGGAGACTCCGGCAGCTCAGGACAGGCGGGAGACTCCGGCAGCTCAGGACAGACGGGAGACTTTGGCAGCGCTGGGCACGAGGAAGACTCTGGCAGCACTGGACAGGCGGGAGCACCTGTAGGAAGGAGACGGAGAGACAGCCTGATGTGGGGGGCTGCCACCGGAAGGCTTTTGCGTGGAGGTGGTACCGGATAGACCGGACCGTGAAGGCGCACTGGAGGTCTCGAGCACCGAGCCTGCCCAACCCTACCTGGCTGAATGCTCCCTGTAGCCAGGCCAGTGCGGCGAGGTGGAATAGCCCGCACTGGGCTGTGCTGGTGAACCGGGGACACCATGCATAGGGCTGGTGCCATGTACCCCGGCCTGAGGAGACGCACTGGAGACCATATGCACTGAGCCGGCTTCATGGCACCTGGCTCGATGCCCACTCTAGCCCGGCCGATACGAGGTGCTGCAATGTACCGCACCGGGCTATGCACGTGCACTGGGGACACCGTGCGCCTCACGGCATAACACGGTGCCTGCCCGGCCCCTCTCTCTCCACGGTAAGCACGGGGAGTGGGCTCAGGTGTCCTACCTGACTTAACCACACTCCCTGTGTGCCTCCCCCCGAATACATTTGTGGGGCTGCCTCTCGGGCTTCCAACCGCGCTGCCGTGCTGCCTCCTCATACCACCGCCTCTCGGCTTTCGCTGCCTCCAGCTCAGCCTTCTCCAGCCTGTGCCCAGGGTCCCTTGCCGTCCAGAATCTCCTCCCATGTCCAGGAGTCCTGCGATCGCTGCTGCTGCTGCTGCCTGTTACCACGCTGCTTGGTCCTTTGGTGATTCTGTAACGGTCGTCGTCGGTGGAAGAAGGTGAGGACCAAGGTGCAGCGTGGTATGTGTCCATATTTATTAAATGAACACAGAAATAACAAAATAACAAAGAGAAACGACCGAAAACAGTTCTGGCTGGTGCAGACACACAACAGAAAACAGAAAACGAACACCCACCAAATATAGGTGGAAAAAGGCTACCTAAGTATGATTCTCAATCAGAGAAAACTAACGACACCTGCCTCTGATTGAAAACCATACCAGGCCAAACTCAAAAACACCATAGAAAAACAAACATAGACTGCCCACCCCAACTCACGCCCTGACCATACTAAAACAAAGACAAAACAAAGGAACTAAGGTCAGAACGTGACAGGGTCTGGCTCCCAAGTGAATGGGCCTATGCCCTCCCATGGCTGCGCCCCTACCCAGTCATGGAAAATCCATAAATTATGGCCTAAATTAACTAGGCAAGTCAGTTAAGAACAAATTCTTATTTACAATGATGGCCTAGGATCAGTGGGTTAACGTCCTTGTTCAGGGGCAGAATGACAGATTTGTATCTTGTCAGCTCAGGGATTTGATCTATCAACCTTTCGGTTACTGGCACAATGCTCTAAATACTAGGCTACCTATCACCCCAATTGATTATAACTCAGAAAAACGTTTTAAATGTTTGCATGTTGCCTTTATATTTTTGTCTATCATGAAATGCTCTTACTAGCCTGTTCTTCTTTTCACAAGTAGATGGCGGTAAGGGACTATAGTATCGTCATTTTCTGTAAGAAGGTTCATATGGCCAGTAGGACTTTCATCAGAACCAAATTTGGACCAAATGTCAAAAGTGAATGTGGAAGAGCGACCATAAGGGTGGGAACACAGCAAAGGAAGGGTTGAAGGTCCATAATGCAGTAACTCTTTAAGAATGGGACATTATAATGAAATTGCAACAGTTGTGGAAACTGTAGGCCTATCCTCTCCAAAAATAATTAAATTGCCCCAACACTGATCGAAGGTCAGTTATGTTTTTCGGGTTTGCATTTGGGATTTGAGAAGCTGATCCGAGATCTGTAGCCTATCTATATGAACTCAACTCAGCAACATGAGGAAGGATGAACTAATGCGCAATTGTACGCACATCCCAATAAGTTTATTATGGCGAGGCTCCTTTAAGAGCGCTGAGACACGAAGCAGCTGTTCATACTAGAAAGTGGAGGAGGAGACCATAGAAATGAACGCACTGGGAGGATGACAGCTTTTAGCCGCTGCTGTAACCCTGAACCTCTGACACCCATATGAACCGTCAGCGAGAGGACCACTAACCCAGCCCGCAGGGCGCATCCTCTATCCTGAGCAAAAAGCGAGGGGCCGTGGGCGGAGGGTTCCTTATGATTTCTCAGTTTTCATAGACGCTATTTCTCTAACACCATGGTGCTGGGCAAGGTGAAAACTTTAGCGGTCTACTTCGACTATCTGAACGACAACAACGTCCCCGTTTACTCCGGCGGGGATTCGGTCTCGGGGAGGGTGATAATCGAAGTCATCGGCGAGGTTCGCGTCAAAACGTTGAACATAACCGCCAGAGGCGTAGCCAAGGTGCGGTGGACCGAGTCCCGGAACGCCGGAGCCAACACTGCCTACACTCAGAATTACACCGAGGAGGTGGAATACTTAAACCATAGCGACACGTTAATAGGAGAGGAGAGAGGTAAGGGACAACCACATCATAATTACGCACTCATTCTCACAGAGATGTGCTGGCAAACTTGAAATTGGGTGTATATGGAAAGGCCTAGTTCCGGTTGTTCTGAATTTTCAGATTCCAGCTATGTTATGGAGCTCTGTCATTGCTGGTAATTATAGCCTACGCCATTTGTAGGTTACATGACTGACGATGGGTTAAATTTGACATAAACTGCGTAACACACACATCACACATTCTTTGGAACAAATTACAGTTCTTAGTCAGGTGGGATAGTGGTCCTGATGCGACAAAGGATAGGTTTTCTGCATCCAATTTAGGCTGTTTAATACGCCAGATCCGACAAATATTTGCTCAATTGATGTCTTATGACACATGTGTTTTATTCGAATTGAAGTTTGTAAAGTTTGCGTTTTATTTAGCGAGTTAAGGAACCTCAATGTTGTCAAAATTTGACACGAGCGAGGGCTAATCTAACTAAAAGCGGTTAAAATTAGAATATATTTTTTAGGTTTATTACTGCTTTTGTTTGATAATTTTATCAATAACGTTGTTTCGCTGATGAGAACCTGAAGTTTACTCCCTTTGTTAGAAGCGGTTCAAACCTGATCACAAACTGGCTGAGGGAAGGGGGCGCGTGGGGGGACACCCCTTTCGCCTCTGATTGGTCTAAACTGCCATACGTGTCTAGGATGACATCATTCCATCTGGGGAAGTAAAAATTCTTAAGCATGCAATTTTGTCTTCAATTTGCTGCTGTAACAGTTCCGTTAATGTAATGCACAACTAGCCTAACACGTAGGCAGGCCTATGCCACACACCTTTCATAAAGTAACTGATCTCTTACATCAACAGGTACTATTAAGAAATGTATCATTGCATTGACCAAAGAGGGCGTTTACAGTAGTGCCCATTACCTTACTAGGCTACTGAGGTTCAGTTTCAGCTGATAACAATTTTCATAATAGCTGGTCTAATGGGACATGTAAAGTGAAACATTTAGGATTTATTTAGCATCTTTACAGGGCTTGACAACACCAAGAGATACACTTTTAATTTTTCAATTTAAAAGAAAAACAACCCCATAGTTAGTATACAACGCAATAAAAATAGACTCTTGACGCAACACAGCAATACAAACAAGTCCTATCTCATATTACAGTAAATGCACTTTTGCATGGGCGAATCAGGCTCTTGTTGCCAGGGTAATGTGAGAGCTGAAGTCATATTTTCTCGAACATTTATCCATCACAATATGACAACACCAAGACCTTCAGCAGAAGACTGTTTGCCTTTTCAGCAACGTAACCTACCGGTGGCAACTTAACCTACCGGTGCCCTTTAGTTCAGATAACCTACCGGTGCCCAATAGTTCAGATAACCTACCGGTGCCCAATAGTTCAGAATAGCCTTTGTGAAAACAGTGTTAATCAGTAGGGTAGGGTTCCTTATGTAGCTGGCTGGAAAATGATGTCATGTATGTGCTGATCATCTGTTTACCTCAGGAAAGCTACATGGGGTGCAGGATTTTTATTTCCAGCACTAAATCACCTGATTGAACCAACAGTGTTCTAAATAGTGGAACATGAGTATGTGACCCAGGTGTGTTAGTGCTGGGCTGGAACAAAAGCCGGTACACCCTGTAGCTCTCCAGGACCAGAGCCTACACTGATTTGATCTCCACTGTTGCTCAAGCATAGTGTTTATTAGTTCATGATCTGTAAGTATTTTATGTTTTCCTTATTTTGTTGCACTGTAATAACCTTAATTGTATTTGTGTGTTGATTGATTGAAGAATTTGTCAAATAAAATATGTTGTTGGTTTTTAATAAAGATGCATGAATGTACCTACTCTCGAGTCCCTCTTTATTTCTCTCAAATAGACAGACAGATCTAGACTGTAGTGTCTGTCTGTGTCTGTCTGTCGGACTCCCTCCCTCTCGGTCTCTGAGTATCACTCAATACCTAAATCTTTCTATCTCCCTCTCTTTCTCTCTCTTCTACCCTCCCTATCTCTCTGTTCATGTCTCTCTCTCTCTTTCTCTCAATTCTCCCATATTACAGAACACATGGCCATTCATAAAGGGGCTTGGTGGAGGGGCGGGACCAGGTTAGCTTTCCTCAAATGGCAAGCTAAGTATGTATGCATTGGAGTATCAGGCTGAAAATCCGCTGCTCATTCTGGTTCATACCAGTCTGCTCCTGCTCTCCTCGCGCTGCCGGTGTGATTTAAAAACACACACACACACACACAATGTTCCACAATGTTCTCAGCTGCAAACGAGAAAATGCAAGACTGCTGAGGTGGCAGAAAATAGATGATCAGAGATTCACACATCAACGTACACAATAACATGTAGATAAAGGAAGTGAAAGGGGATGCATGTTCGCTCAGCCTGGGTGTGTCTTCAGGTCTCTGCTGTGCTCTGTAGTATCTGAAGTGTTCATGGAGGAAATTACAAGAAATGTTGTATTTGATGCGTTTATGACCTGACACAATGGGTAATATTCAAATTAAATACGATGACTGGGTTTTACGTGTCATAAAGCATTTGTGTGAATTTGTGTGGTGTGTTATAAAAAACATTTTTTAATGTGCACTTATGTGTCGTCCAGCATTTACTACTGGGTTTATTATCTTGATGTTGACTTGGAATGAGGCACTTGAAAGCACAACATGAAACAATGAAATTAAAGGGTGTGTGTGTGTCTGTGTGTAGATTAGTGTGTGTCAGGTATGGTATTTGGAATCTTGTTTTCCTGTATTTCAGATGAGGACAGTACAGAGGAGACCCTCACTGTTCTCAACACAGGATTACACGAATTCGCCTTTAGCTTCCTGCTACCACAGATGTATGTAACACACACACACACACACACACACACAGCTATAACATAAAATCTGAACCCCAAATATGGAATCTTATCTAAAGATAGAAATGTAAAAAGTATAATCCTATACACCTCTCCCCCTCTCTTCTCCTCTCCCCCTCTCTTCTCTTCCCTCCACTCCCCCTCTCTCAGGCCCCTGGCCACATCGTTTGAAGGGAAGCATGGCAGTGTGAGATACTGGGTGAGAGCAGAGCTCTACAGACCATGGCTGCTGCCTTTCAAAGTCAAGAAAGAGTTCACTGTGTTTGAACACATCGATATCAACACACCACTGCTGCTGGTGAGGATTGTGGGGTGTACACACACACACACACACACACACCTCACATACACACATGCTCACAGTTTTTGTGAAATGTCTGTGTATAGGCCCCTCAAGCTGGCACTAAGGACAAGACCTTATGTTGTTGGTTCTGTGCCTCGGGACCCATCTCACTCAGTGCCAAGATAGAGAGGAAGGGATACACGCCAGGTGAGTAACACACACACACTGTCCCATTCCCCCCTCCCATACCACCCCCACCTCACAGCCTCATCCTCTCCTCTTTCCTCTCCTCCTCTTCTAGGTGAGTCCATCCAGATCTCTGCAGAGGTGGAGAACTGTTCGTCCAGGGTGGTGGTGCCCAAGGCAGCGCTGAGCCAGACCCAGACTTACTTCGCCAAGGGCAAGGCCAGGCAGCTCCAGCAGCAGATGGCAGCCCTGCGTGGGGACACCCTACCCCAGGGGAAGAGCCAGAGCTGGGATGGAAAACTCCTCCACATACCCCCAGTGTCTCCATCCATCCTGGACTGTCCACTCATCAGAGTGGAGTACTCACTGGTGGTGAGGAATTATAATATGGTGTATAGTTTATATGGTAATACATGTATTAATATTGTAGAATGGTAAATAAGTGTTGTCAGTCAAATCGCCTCGCAAAATCGAACCGGTTTAGCAGGATATTCAGTCATATACTGTAAAGGTTATCTTTCTGGTATATCATCATTTGGGCTGTCAATAAGACAATATCTACCTCTGTCTCTCTCAGGTGTATGTTGACATCCCTGGGGGGTTGAACCTGTCTCTATCTTTGCCGTTGGTGATCGGGACCATCCCCCTCCATGCATTCACCAATCGAACAAGCAGCATCAGCAGCTACTGTAGTAGCATCAGCTGGCCAGAGAGACCTGAGGGTACGACATACACCTGTGTGTGAGCGTGTACTGTGTGTTTGTGTACTGTGTGTGTACTGTGTACTGTTTGTGTTCTCCCAAGTTAATCCTATGCTGTGTGTGTATTCACAGCTCCCCCCAGCTACAGTGACTTGGTGGTGACAGAGGAGCAGAGATGGGGCTGTCTGGAGCGCTGTGAGGGGTCAGAGGTCAACGAAGAGGACCAGGGAACACTGCGCGCTTACATCACAGAGTTCAGATACCAGCCCCCGCCGCTCTACTCCGAGGTACACACACACACACCACACATCCACGTGTACACACACACATTATTGTAGGTCTAACTAGCCTACTCTTCCCCCTGTGTTCCTCAGGTTGACCCTAACCCAGAGCCGGGCTGTGGAGGTCAGGTGGTCAGGAGACCCGACCTCTGCCCCTCTCGCTGAGCACAACACTGACCTGCTCAGAGCAGACAGGCATCTACACCTACAGATGGATCCAACATGGCCGCCGCTATAGCCCCCTACTGGAGCCAGTTACCTACAGATGGATCCAACATGGCCGCCGCTATAACGTCCTACTGGAGTCAGTCACCTACAGATGGATCCAACATGGCCGCCGCTATAAACCCCTACTGGAGCCAACATTGCGTCTCATCCTTAGTTTTCTCGGGTACATGGATCAACAGATGCAGGGATGTCAGCTCTGATAGACACTCTGTGGAGAGGCCAGGAGACGCCTCAGTCTGACCAGAATCACGGTTCTCTGCTGGTCAGAAAGAATAGATAGTCCTTAGACCAATCTTCTGGTACATATGACCATTACGTGGCACATCTAAGACTAGAAAGGAGAGGAGAAGAAGAAAATAGATAATCCACTGTTGGACTGTTGGATACAGTGGTCAGGATCTCCTCCAGCCTCAGAGTGAATTTTGCACATGCCTCTCACTGTTTTTCTACTTATCTTCCATAGCTTTTCTTCCTCAACTGTCATATATGCTGGAACATGTCCGTTGTCTTCTCACCACCATTACTACTTAACTAGAAACAACACCGATCACAGACTCTTTTAGAACAAAGTAACTAAGAAACAAATGAAAGGAAATGTTTTTAGAGGTGTTGTTGTGTCTTGTGTTTCCTGAATGGGGAATGTGGTACATGGTGAAATGACTAGTGTGTGTGTTCAGACACTGGTGTATCTGTGAAGCACTCACTCACTCTCTCTGTCTTTCAGGTGTCTTTCCTCACTAAACCCTCCATAGATACAGTACCCTACTAAGCACTTGTTTGATTGTAGTATGTGGACATATGACACAGAAAGAAGCTCTGTATTTACATAAGAGGCAAAGAAACAGCCAGATGTAAAATAAAATAAGATACAAATACATTTGAAATGTTTACAGGTCAATTGTCCTTCAAAGTTGATCTTCACCTCCAAACAAAGTGCAATATATTTTTGTATTTGTCGTTTTTCTGTTTGTGTAAGTGATGCCATTATAGCCATTACTGATCTGAATGCTATCATGATCTTCCTTTGTTTGAAATAAAGAAGCCGTTTTGTAGAAACTGTGAACTGTGTAAGAATTCGTTCAGTGGATTAAAAGCAGGGTTATGGGTCCCTCTTTCAATAGCAGGTTTATTGGTGAATAGCAGGGTTTGGAGTTACTGGGCCCGCTATCACATTGTACACTACAGCAGGGTTTGGAGAGAGCTGCCTGTTCCTTCTGCCTCTTGTAGATTCTATTTTCTCCCCTCTCCTCTCTTTCTCTCCTCCATCTCTCCCTCTCTAGCTCCCTTTTCCCATTCCAATGCTGGATAACCAGACAGGACAAGAGAGCATTGTATCCTCCAACACGCTCTCTGTCCCCCCCCCCCCCAGATATTGGCTAAGGCTCATGTGAACTACTGACTCAGTTCATCTCTGTGGTCTGGACAGTGGACAGATTCAGATGTCATGATGTAGTATTCTATGCTAATACTGTAATGGGCACTGCAGATCGAGAGACAAAGATCTTTGAAACGTGAGCTTGTGAACCGTTTCCAACCCCTAGACACATAGGGAAAGGCCCTAGCGTGTCTATCTGAGCAAGGCCTGTCCCATTCTTTGCTAGAACTTTGTCATATCTTAGTCACCACCCTGACACAGCGAGAGAGAGAGAGCACTCTTATTTTTCATTCGCATTAGCACGTTTTAAGCTCACTCCAGTGTCTGCGGGTTTTCGCTTCACCCTTGTACTTGATTGATGAATTAAGGTCACTAATTAGCAAGGAACTCCCCTCACCTGGTTGTCTAGGTCTTCATTGAAAGGAAAAAAAAAATCCTGTGTGGAATGAGTTTGACGCCCTGTTCTACAGAGTAGTACAAGGCTGCCCAACGCTCTTCCTGGAGATCTACCGTCCTTTGAGTTTTTAGTCCAACCATAATTTAACACACCTGATTCTACTTATTAGCTGCTCAACAAGTCCTTAACTAGCTGAATCAGATACGCTAAATTAGGGTTGGACTGAAAACCTACAGGACAGTAGATCTCCAGGAAGAGGGTTGGGCAGCCATGGTATAGTAGTTGTGGACATTTTGAGAATTAGTGGGTCAGGAAGTCGGATATCTCTGCAACAGGAAAAAGGCGGTGTTTCCCCCCTGGGGTCTGTTCTCATGTCAGTCACACACACACACACACACACACACACACACACACCCCAACTGCTACTACCAGACTCTTATTATAATTGCTAAACACTGCACAATGTAAACACTTGCCCCCCAATCCCCCGTTCCCCAAGACATGTGTAAATATTGGTCTATAAATTGTGCCTTCCTGTATTATACTTATGCAAAATAATATTATTTATTCTACTGAGCCATTTACTTTATGTTCACATTTTTATATTTTATTGTTTCTTATTGTTGCATTGTCGAGAATCAACCTGAAAGTAAGCATTTGGTTGGACTGTGTACACCATAGGTATCCCGTAAATACAACTAATGAAACTTGAAACTTGTGTTTCAGATGTGGTGTGTTCAGAACAGACACACCAATATACAGTATGTGTCAGGAAATACACACACACACACACACACACACACACACACACACACACACACACACACACACACACACACACACACACACACACACACACACACACACACACACACACACACACACACACACACGATGAAAGGCCACTTGAGTACAGTTTTGGCTGATGCTCTACAGGAGCAGCTACTGTGCCATAGATAAACACAAACCGGTTTGGACTGGCTGGAGAGACGCAGTCAGAAAGTCAACCTAGTACATGTTTGTGTGTGTGTGGTTTAAGTGTTTGTGTTTGTATGTCCTAACACAGATATTTGAAGTCCTGGAATATGTTCTCAGGGGAGAACATGTTTGGGGCTATATGCCTCTCACTGTAGCACACATGCCCCCCACCCGCCCCTCATGTTACCTTATGACCCAGGTTGTGAGTGTGCGAGTTTGTGTGTGGGTGTGTGGTGACCCAGGGCAGTGAAAAAATACTCTGGGCACAGCCAGTACTTGTCTGAGGGCATAGGAGAGAGAGACATAATTGAATTTGATTGTTATCAGATAACAACATGCCACATTGGACAGCAGATTATATAACAATCCCACAGAAGCATGCACCCAATTCATTTCTAAATCATCCCCCAAAAAACTAACCTGATAAATGAATAGGAAGTCTAGACACTGATCTAAGAGCAGTTTTGCAATTCCCAATAGTCATTTTCATCAAGGTTAGCTGATCCTAGATCTGCGTCTAATGCCAAGTTAGAGCCTGTTGCAGACTCAGATAAGGCAACAATATTTTTTACAGTTGTTTGGTCAATAATAGAAAATGGAATCTCACAGAGAGACAAGAACTCAGATACATTCAGATAAAGAGAGAGAGTTATTGCGTGAGTGGTTTGAATGTAGGGTCATTCCACGAAATGAGTGCCTTTTGCATCCCTTTGACATTTTATGTAAAATTTGTGCACCAATATTGGGTTTTAAAAGCCTTATCAGGTATGAAGGTAAAACCCAGATGCAGACAACATTGAATTCACAATGGTTTAATAATCCAACAGGGGCAGGCAATGGACAGGTCAAGGCAGGCAGGGGTCAGTAAACCAGAGGTGGGGCAACGGTACCAGATGGCAGGCAGGCTCAGGGTCAGGGTAGGCAGAGGTCAATAATCCAAAGGTGGGACAAAGGTACAGGTTGGCAGGCTCAGGGTCAGGTGCAGGCAGAGTTGTCAGGCAGGCGGGCTCAGAGTCAGTACAGGCAAGGGTCAAAACCAGGAGGGTGAGAAAAAAAGAGCTTGGGAAAAGCAGGAGCTGAGACACAAAAACGCTGGTTGACTTGACGAACAGGCAACAGACAAACAGAGAACACAGGTATAAATACACAGGGGATACAATCACAACGATAGGTGAAACAGATCAGGGTGTGACAGTCCCCCCTCCCCAGGGGCGCCACCTGGTGTCCTACCTGGGCGCATACCTGGTTGACCGGGGTGCCGGCGGTGGAAGTCGGCAATGAGGGGAGGCTGATATCCCAAGGAACACTCGAAGGGAGAGACCCGTGGCAGAGCAAGAAAGGGTGTTGCGAGCGTACTCAACCCATACTGGTTGCTGACTCCAGGTGGTAGGTTTGGTGGAGACTAGGCAGCGAAGAGCCATCTCTAAGTCCTGGTTGGTTCGCTCTGACTGGCCGTTGGACTGGGGGTGGAATCCGGTGTACACGCTGGCTGACGACCCAATGAGCCTGTAGAACTCCTTCCAGAACCGGCACGAGGACTGCGGACCCCGGTCGGAGACCATGACCACCGGGAGTTTGTGGATCCGGACGACGTGCTGCACCATAAGCTAGGCCGTCTTCTTGGCTGAGGGTAGTTTGGGGAGGGAAATGAAGTGGGCGGCTTTGAAAAACCGTTTGACCACAGTCAGAATGGCAGTGTTGCCCTCAGGCGGGGGGAGACCCATGACGAAATCCAGGGATATATGGGACCAGGGACGGTGAGGGACAGGAGGAGGAGTCTTGTTCTGTTCGTAGACTGTGCAGGCGGCGAGAAACGTGGCAACATCTGGAACTATAGTAGGCCACCGAAAGCGTTGTCGCACGAATGCCAGGTTCGACGAGAGCCCGGGTGAAAGGCAAGGAGGAATGGGCTCACTCCAGGACTGCGGAGCGGGAACAGCGACAGGCACAAACATCCGGTTATCCCCCAGGGTTTGGCTGGGACTGCTGTGCCTCCCGGACCTGTTTCCCTATACCCCAGCTGAATGCTGTCACCAGGAACAAGATGGGAAGGATGGTCTTCGGGCTCCAGGGTGGTAACCGTGGGGTTATAGCGGCGAGACAGGGCATCTGGCTTGACGTTCTTGGATCCCAGATGGTAGGAGTGGGAAAAGTTGAACCGGGGGGCCATCTCACTTGCCTGGAGTTGAGGCGCTTGGCAGTTCGGAGATTCTCCAGGTTTTTGTAGTTGGTCAACTCAATGAATGGATGTTCATCCCCTTACAGCCAGTGCCTTCATTCCTCCAAAGCCATCTTCACTGCGAGAAGTGCCCGATTCCCCACATCGTAATTCCTCTCAGTGGCGTTGAGAGAAGAAGGCGCAGGAACGAAGTTTGAGGTCCAGGGCAGAACGTTGGGACAGGACAGCTCCCACACCGACATCCGAAGCATTGGCCTCCACCACAAACTGACGGGAAGGGTCAGGATGAACCAGTATAGGAGCAGTGGTGAAGCAGTGTTTAAGGTCCCAGAACGCCCGGTCAGCGGCAGATGACCACCTGAACGGAACCTTGGTAGAGGTGAGTGCAGACAGGGGGGAGGCCAGGGTGCTGTAACCCCAGATAATGCGGCGATAAAAGTTGGCAAACCCCAGGAAGCGTTGCAGCTGCACCCTGGACGTAGGCTGAGGCCAATCTACCACCGCTCTCACCTTCTCGGGATCCATCTGGACACTCCCAGCAGAGATGATGTAGCCCAAAAAGGGAGGCACTGGAGAACCTGTCGGACGTGGAGCATGTGTTCTTGGGGGGAGCGGGAGAAGACGAGGATGTCATCAATGTAGACGAAGACGAACCGGTACAGCGTGTCCTGGAGAACATCATTCACCAGAGCCTGGAACACGGCAGGGGTGTTGGTAATCCCAAAGGGCATGACCAGATATTTGCAGAGGCCTCTGGCTGTGTTGAAGGAGGTCTTCCACTCATCCCACTCTCGTATCCGCACCAGGTGGTAGGCGTTTCGTAGATCCAGCTTGGAGAAAACAGTGGCCCCCTGGAGCAGCTCAAAGGCAGAGGGAATGAGTGGTAGAGGATAACGGTTCTTCACAGTAATGTCATTGAGTCCCCGATACGATAGTCAATGCAGGGGAGCAGGATCTTGTCCTTTTTCTCCACGAAGAAGCAACCTGCGCCAGCGGGATGGATAAATCCTGTAGCTAGGGAGTCCCCAATGTAGGTCTCCATAGCCTTGGACTGTAGTCCCGACAAAGAGTGCAGATGTCCCTGGTGTCCCTGGTGCTAGGAAGAAGGTCAATCCCGCAGTCATAGGAGCGGTGCGGCAGAGGGGAAGTGGTACTCCGCAGGAATGGCGGAGAGGTCTGGAGAAACTTTCGAGCCTCCAGGAAGACGTCCCGGGGCAGGATGCGCCAACTTCAGACAATGGGCATGGTAGAATGGACTCCAGTCCATGATAGCACCTCTAGATCAGTTGAAGTGGGGATTGTGTCGCTGGAGCCAGGAGAATCCCAAAACCACAGGAATCTGGGGGGACATGATGAGCAGGAATTGAATGGCATCGCTGGGATTCCCTGACACACGTAGGTTGATGGGAGTGGTGTTATGGGTGACCCAACCTATAGAGCGCCTGTCCAGCACTCTAACATCCATGGGAATGGAGAGAGGCTGAGTGGGGATGTTCAGCTTGGAAGACAGTGTGGCGTCCAAAATGCACTCATCGGCCTCAGAGTCAATGAGGACCTGGAGAGATTTGGACTGGTTTCCCCAAAGCAGAATGGCATGATAAGGGGTGTGAGTAAGGGAAGCAGAAAAGTTCCCCATATGGCCCACCAAAGCACTCGCTCCTACCGGTGAGCCTGGTCTTTTACCAGGCAAGAGGATACAAAATGACCATAACTTCCACAATACAGACAGCTCCTTGTGTTGATCCTGTGTTGCCGTTCCACTGGTGACAGCCCAGCTCTGTCTAGTTGCATAGGCTTGGGAAATAGTGCCTCGGCCATCTTCGGTGAGTGTCGAGGAATGTCGGGAAAACTCGAGTGCTCTCGGCAACGGAACTGCCGGAGACTTCGGGGATGACTCAGAGGTGAGGTGGAATCCCTGGACGTGCGAGCGAAATCAAATTTCCTCTCCATCCCGCAATCGCCCATCGATGCAGATGGTCAAAGTGATGAGGGAGTCAAGATCCGTGGATAACTCCTGAACGGCAAACTCATCCTTAACCTCCTCCAAGACGCCGTGCAGGAACATGTCAAACAGTGCTTCCTGTTTCCACGCACTCTCCGCTGCCAACGTGCGGAAATCTACCGAATAGTCGGCCACTCTGTGGGCGTCCTGCCGGAGCTGGATTAGCTACCAGGCACCATCTCTCCCGGTGAATGGGGCATCAAAAACCTTCCTCACCTTTCCCATGAACCCCTCCAGACACCATCACAAGACCGGCTGTTGTTCCCATACGGCAGTAGCCAAGGTGAGAGCCCTCCCAAACATCAGCATGATGAGATAGGCTATCTTGGAGCGATCTGAGGGGAAGAAGGAGGGCTGAAGCTCAAAGATGAGGGCACACTGAGCTAAAAACAGCCGACAGGTACTCGGCTCTCCATTAAAGGGCTCCCGGGAAGGTGGAGTGGCCGGGGGGCGGCGCTGCTAACCGCCGAGTTACTGAGGGGCGGTGGTATCACTCCCTGACCTTAGAGATCCTTCTTATGTCTCTATTTGGTTTGGTCAGGGTGTGATTTGGGGTACTATTCCATGTTCTATTATTTGTATTTCTATGTTTTGGCCGGGTAGGGTTCTCAATCAGGGACAGCTGTCTATCGTTGTTTCGGATTGAGAACCATACTTAGGTAGCCCTTTTCCCACCTGTCTTTGTGGGAAGTTGACTTTGTTTATGGTACATAGCCTTTAGCTTCACGGTTTGTTTTGTAGTATTTATTTTGTTCGGATTCTTTTCTAATAAAAATAATATGTACGCTCACCACACTGCACCTTGGTCCTCTTCATTCAGCGGCCGTGACAGAACTTCCCACCACCAAGGGACCAAGCAGCGTGGTAAGGAGGAGCAGCGTGTTCAGGATTCATGGACTTGGGGGGAAATCCTGGACGGGAAAGGACCCTGGCGGCAGGCTGGAATATTGCCGTCCGAAAGAGGAACTGTAAGGAGCTAAAGCTGAGCGACGGCGATATGAGGAGGCTAAACCAGCGAAGCAGGCACGAGAGGCAGCCCCCCAATTTTTTTGGTAGGGGGCACACGGGGAGTGTGGCAGAGTCAGGATTCAGACCTGGGCCAACTCCCCGTGCTAACATTGGCGAGCATGTGACTGGTCAGGCACCGTGCTATGGGGTGATGCGCACGGTGTCTCGAGTGAGCATTCACAGGCCGGTGTGCTCTGTGCCAGCGTCCCGCCTTTGCCGGGTGGAAGTTGGCATCCAGCCAGAACGGGTTGTGCCAGCTCTGAGCTCGGGACAGCCAGTGCGCCTCCACGGCCCAGTGTATCCGGTGACTCTGCCAAGAACTAAGCCTCCTGTATGTCTCCCCAGCCTGGTGAGTCCTGTGCCTGCTCCCAGAGCCAGGCCCCCTGTGTGTCTCTCCACTCCAGTGATGATCCATGGCACAAAGCCTCCAGTGATGATCCATGGCACGAAGCCTCAAGTGATGATCCATGGCATGAAGCCTCCAGTGATAATCCATAAAAGGAAGCCTCCAGTGATGATCCATGGCACGAAGCCTCCAGTGATGTTTCATGGCAAGAAGCCTCCTATGATGATCCATGGCACAAAGCCTCCAGTGATGATCCATGGCAAGAAGCCTCCAGTGATGATCCTTTGCACGAAGCCTCCAGTGATGATCCATGGCAAGAAGCCTCCAGTAATGATCCATGGCACGAAACCTCCATTGATGATCCATGGCAAGAAGCCTCCAGTGATGATCCATGGCGCGAAGCATCCAGTGATGATCCATGGCAAGAAGCCTCCAGTGATGATCCTTGGCACAAAGCCTCCAGTGATGATCCATGGCACGAAGTCTACAACGACCGTCCGGAGCCTCCAAAGACGGTCTCCCTTCCAGAGCCTCCAGAGGCGGTCTCCAGTCCGGAGCCTCCGGAGACGGCCTCCAGTCCGGGGCCCGCAGCGAGGGTGCCCAGTCCGAGGCCCGCAGTGAGGGTGCCCAGTCCGGGGCCCGCAACGAGGGTGCCCAGTCCTGGGCCCGCAACGAGGGTACCCAGTCCGGGGCCCGCAACGAGGGTCCCCAGTCCGGGGTCGGCGATGAGGGTCCCCGCACCAGAGGTGCCACCAAAGTGGGGTGAGCCAGTGGTGGAGCGGGGTCTGCGTCCCGCACCTGAGCCGCCAACGCAGGTAGATGCCCACCCAGACCCTCCCCTATAGGTTCAGGTTTTGCGGCCGGAGTCCGCACCTTGGGGGGGGGGGGGGGGGATTGCTCCAGCAGCATGTCCAATACAAAGCAATTTCTCGTGCCTACCAATGGAGGTCTGCTGGGTCAGTCATGGCCAGTTCGTACTATCAGGTATGAAGGTAAGACCCAGACCTGGATGGGGGTGGAGACAATCACAAAGACAGGTGAAACAGATCAGGGTGTGAGAAGCCTGTTATATTCAATGAAGTGCCCTTTAATATAAACCACATGGAGAATTCAGTAAATGAGGTATTTAATATGAATAAAGACATTTCCGTGCACCATCTGTCACTTCCAGGAAGATTTTAGCCCACTTAACCCCAACATTTCTCCAAGTTTTTACCATCATTATAAAGCCCTAGCTATTGAGTTGCTTTGATAGTCATTTCTAAAGATGATTATTTATTTAATGTGATTAGTGATTCATTTTAAGGTTAAAAAAAAACCTGCCCCTCATTTTAAAGTCAATCCTGTTATGTGAACTGAACTCTCCTTTTAATATGGTGAAACTATTCCTTTTTTAGAATTGTTTATTTTTAAAGAAACATTGAACAACTAATAGTCATAGTGGCTGAGTCAGTTACAGGGGCTGAGTCACTGGCTTACTGGTGCTCTTTAATATCATTCCTGTTTGGCCCTGTCCGGGGGTATCATCGGATGGAGCCACAGTGTCTCCTGACCCCTTCTCCTGTCTTATCCGATGTCCTGTGTGAATTTAAGTGTGCTGTCTCTAATTCTCTCTTTCTCTCTTTCTCTCAGAGGACCTGAGCCCTAGGACCATGCCTCAGGACTACCTGGCATGATGACTCCTTGCTGTCCCCAGTCCACCTGGCCGTGCTGCTGCTCCAGTTTCAACTGTTCTGCCTGTGGCTATGGAATCCTGACCTGTTCACCGGACGTGCTACCTGTCCCAGACCTGCTGTTTTCAACTCTCTAGAGACAGCAGGAGTGGTAGAGATACTCTTAATGATCGGCTATGAAAAGCCAACTGACATTTACTCCTGAGGTGCTGACTTGGTGCACCCTCGACAACCACTGTGATTATTATTATTTGACCATGCTGGTCATCTATGAACATTTGAACATCTTGGTCATGTTCTGTTATAATCTCCACCCGGCACAGTCAGAAGAGGACTGGCCACCCCTCATAGCCTGGTTCCTCTCTAGGTTTCTTCCTAGGTTTTGGCCTTTCTAGGGAGTTTCTCTGAGCCATTGTGTATCTACACCTGCATTGCTGGTTGTTTGGGGTTTTAGGCTGGGTTTCTGTACAGCACTTTGAGATATCAGCTGATGTACGAAGGGCTATATAAATACATTTGATTTGATATGATAGTGTAAAAGCAGATGGGCTGGTTCTACTATTTTTGGCCATTTTCTGGAGTTTTGTGGTGGAAAACTGAGCGGGTCAAGCACAACACATAAAGTAGATAGACAGGCTATCTACTTTATCTTTTTTGGGTGAAGCTTGCATTCAATTGCCCCTCTATGTTGCACACAAAAAGCTTCCATTCTCCCTGTCATATGGAGATATATGGCTAATTTAAGATGAAATTATCAACCCTGTTACGGTCAACCCTGTTACTTTATTTGGCACTTAAGGTACAGTGCCTTGCGAAAGTATTCGGCCCCCTTGAACTTTGCGACCTTTTGCCACATTTCAGGCTTCAAACATAAAGATATAAAACTGTATTTTTTTGTGAAGAATCAACAACAAGTGGGACACAATCATGAAGTGGAACGACATTTATTGGATATTTCAAACCTTTTTAACAAATCAAAAACTGAAAAATTGGGCGTGCTAAATTATTCAGCCCCTTTACTTTCAGTGCAGCAAACTCTCTCCAGAAGTTCAGTTAGGATCTCTGAATGATCCAATGTTGACCTAAATGACTAATGATGATAAATACAATCCACCTGTGTGTAATCAAGTCTCCGTATAAATGCACCTGTACTGTGATAGTCTCAGAGGTCTGTTAAAAGCGCAGAGAGCATCATGAAGAACAAGGAACACACCAGGCAGGTCCGAGATACTGTTGTGAAGAAGTTTAAAGCCGGATTTGGATACAAAAAGATTTCCCAAGCTTTAAACATCCCAAGGAGCACTGTGCAAGCGATAATATTGAAATGGAAGGAGTATCAGACCACTGCAAATCTACCAAGACCTGGCCGTCCCTCTAAACTTTCAGCTCATACAAGGAGGAGACTGATCAGAGATGCAGCCAAGAGGCCCATGATCACTCTGGATGAACTGCAGAGATCTACAGCTGAGGTGGGAGACTCTGTCCATAGGACAACAATCAGTCGTATATTGCACAAATCTGGCCTTTATGGAAGAGTGGCAAGAAGAAAGCCATTTCTTAAAGATATCCATAAAAAGTGTCGTTTAAAGTTTGCCACAATCCACCTGGGAGACACACCAAACATGTGGAAGAAGGTGCTCTGGTCAGATGGCAACAATGCAAAACGTTATGTTTGGCGTAAAAGCAACACAGCTCATCACCCTGAACACACCATCCCCACTGTCAAACATGGTGGTGGCAGCATCATGGTTTGGGCCTGCTTTTCTTCAGCAGGGACAGGGAAGATGGTTAAAATTGATGGGAAGATGGATGGAGCCAAATACAGGACCATTCTGGAAGAAAACCGGATGGAGTCTGCAAAAGACCTGAGACTGGGACAGAGATTTGTCTTCCAACAAGACAATGATCCAAAACATAAAGCAAAATCTACAATGGAATGGTTCAAAAATAAACATATCCAGGTGTTAGAATGGCCAAGTCAAAGTCCAGACCTGAATCCAATCGAGAATCTGTGGAAAGAACTGAAAACTGCTGTTCACAAATGCTCTCCATCCAACCTCACTGAGCTCGAGCTGTTTTGCAAGGAGGAATGGGAAAAAAATTCGGTCTCTCGATGTGCAAAACTGATAGAGACATACCCCAAGCAACTTACAGCTGTAATCGCAGCAAAAGGTGGCGCTACAAAGTATTAACTTAAGGGGGCTGAATAATTTTGCACGCCCAATTTTTCAGTTTTTGATTTGTTAAAAAAGTTTGAAATATCCAATAAATGTTGATTCTTCACAAAAAAATACAGTTTTATATCTTTATGTTTGAAGCCTGAAATGTGGCCAAAGTTGCAAAGTTCAAGGGGGCCGAATACTTTCACAAGGCACTGTAATTACTATAGAAGTATTTTATTGAGATGGGAAAATGTGGAACATGTGCTCTTTATGAAAGAATGTAAAAATGTTGTGAAATCGAACCGAATTGGTGGAAAGACCCTGTAGCTCAATTGAGAATTAACACTGAGATAAAAGTGAAACAAAAGCTACACTTTCCTGATATGGCCTAGTAGTCTACTACGATTGTTACATAATTACTAATAATGGCCTCTACTACTACAATGGCTACTATTACTATGACTACAACTACTACTACTGCATTTAATATTTGACATTTTAGTCATTTAGCAGACACTCTTATCCAGAGTGACTTATAGTTAGTACATTCATCTTGAGATAGCTAGGTGAGACAACCACATATCACAGGCATAGAAAGAACATTTTCCTCAATAACGTAGCCATCAGTAGAGTCAGATCTAGAAGGGGGGGGGTCGAGGTGAGGAGGAAGATTATGTAAGATAATGTTTGAAGTGGTAGGGTTTCAGATGTTTTCGGAAGATGGGCAGGGACTCTGATGTCCTAGCTTCAGGGGGAAGCTGGGTCCACCATTGGGGTGCCAGCACAGAGAAGAGTTTGGACTGGGCTGAGTGGGAGCAGGCTTCCTTGTAGGGGTGGGAGGTCCAACAGACCCGAGGTGACAGAACGGAGTGCTCGGGTTGGGGTGTAGGGTTTTAGCATAGCCTGAAGGTAGGGAGGGGCGGTTCATCTTGCTGTTCCGTAGGTAAGCACCATGGTTTTGTAGTAGTGGATGCGAGCATCAACTGGAAGGCAGTGGAGTGTGTGGAGGAGTGGGGTGACATGAGAGAACTTGGGAAGGTTGAAAACCAGGCGGCTGCAGCGTTCTGCGTAAGTTGCAGGGGTTTGATGGCACAAGAGGGGAACCCAGCCAATAACGAGTTGCAGTAGTCCAGACAGGAGAGGACAAGAGCCTGGATTAGGACCTGCGCCGCTTCCTGTGTGAGGTAAGGGTGTACGCTAAGGATGTTGTAGAGCATGAACCTGCAGCAGTGGGTCACTGCTTTGATGTTGGCAGAGAACAACAGGTGTTGTTCAGGGTCACACCAAGGTTCTTTGTACTCTGGGAGGGTGACACTGTAGGAGTTGTCAACCGTGATGGAGAGGTCTACTACTACCATTACCACTACTACTACTATTTACAGTTATCCAGAGTGATATATTTTGATATATTCTAAATATATGGCTCTGTTGTTATCAACATTTGATTATATTTCAAACAAAAAAAATTAAGTTCTCAGGCAATGAGCAAGGGGTGGTACATGTCTTCCATAGCTATAATCAAATATCCAGATTTTTGCTAATGAAGATCAAGTTTGTATACTGATGAACTGATTTCACATAGAAAGGATATATATATATATATATATATATATATACCTTTATTTAACTAGGCAAGTCAGTTAAGAACAAATTCGTATTTACAATGACTGCCTAATGGAACAGCGGGTCAACTGCCTTGTTCTGGGGCAGATTGACATATTTTTACCTTGTCAACTCAGGATTCAATCCAGCAACCTTTCAGGTTACTGGCCTAACACTCTAACCACTACGCTACCCGAGGCGTCATCTGTTGTCTTGTCATCGCAAACGTGAACAACCGGTAACAGGCACAAGATAGCTCACGTGTAGGTCTACCAGTCCTCCTGCTTCACTTGGGTCTAAAGACTGTGAAACAGATCTCATGCATGAGTATTTTCCATCACTGGTCTCTGCCTCTTGTCAATATGGACATGCATCACCCTCTACTGGGCAGAGAGTGTAACAAGCTCTTCGGGACGTCTTTTCGGGAGGAAAATGTGCAGCACCGCGATATTTCATTTTGTCGATACAAAAGTGACTTTGAAGCGGAGCAATGATGTAGCAACCAATGGGAATCAACGAAACAGGCGCGGACTAACGGATTTGCTACAAGATGGTTTGTTGTGATTTTGGAAGCTGGGTTTTGCCTGTTACCGGTTCACGTTTTTGTCGGATTCTCTTGACATTTTAGGTCTACATAGCACAACTTGAATGATGAGTCTGTCTTTAAGGTATTTTGTTTATTATTCGAGCACAGTATTTAAACGATTGGATTACTACCTATCAGGATTACTACCTATTCCTTGTTGCCAATGGTTGTGAGTTAGTGAGCATATCTAGCTAGCGTTGTATTTGACACAGTCTTCTTTCACCCCGGCTACGTTAGGTTACAACTCAAGATATTTGTATTTTTGATTGTTAGCTAGTAACCAACTGTGTTGGTCAACCTTAGCACCTGACAGTGTAATATATGTCTGTATCGCAATTAAGTATTTACACAAATCAAATTTTATTTGTCACATGCGCCGAATACAACAGTTGTAGACCTACAGTGAAATGCTTACTTACAAACCCTTAACCAACAATGCTTTAAGAAGTCTTATAGTTTTAAGTAATTTTTGTTGTTGTTGTAATAATTAAACAGCAGCAGTAAAATAACAATAGCGAGGCTATATACTGTACAGGGGGTACCGATACAGAGTCAATGTGAGGGGGCACCGGTTAGTCGAGATATGTGACTGAGTGATTAATCGACTAACTCATCGTGTCTATAGTCAATCTATGCGATTTCTTTATTTTGACACAACCCCTGACACTGATGCTCAGGACTGAGCTGGCAGTGGATAAAACCAAGCGGAAGAAGAGGAGAGAGTTGACTGAGGAGCAAAAGCTTGAAATCAAAGAGGCGTTTGAGCTGTTTGACACAGACAAAGACAAAGAGATAGATTACCATGAACTCAAGGTAAACGTCTACCTACAAGTTCCCTTATAAATGTACTAGTATTCTGGTGTCTGTCTGCTGTCTAATATGACAGGAAAAGTATCATACTTAACTCTCTTCCTCTCTCTCACCCAAAGGTGGCAATGAGAGCTCTGGGTTTTGAGGTGAAGAAAGTGGATGTGCTGAAGATACTAAAAGATTACAACAGAGAAGGCAATGGCAAAATAACTTTTGATGACTTTAATGAAGTCGGTAAGTTCCTGCTGTGTTTAATTTCATGTTGGTATAATTACACACTATTGGAATAGTTCCATGCCTGATATTAGTGTACATTCCCTTTGTTGGTGTGTGACTTTATTAATGCTGCACACTTTGTACTCCTCCTGTATTCCCCCTCATAACCCCCCCTTACCTCTTCCCTGTCTACTGTACCCACATGGAAGAGGGAGGGACCCTGAATGATCTCTGATTGGACAAAATATGATATGTAGAGCAGACATGCTTCTCTGTACTGTAAGGGATCATGTCAACTCGATTCACTGAATTTAATCCTCTGTGTTTATCCATGTTATTTGTCTCAGTGACAGATCGTATGCTACAGCGGGACCCTAAGGAGGAGATCCTGAAGGCCTTTAAGCTGTTTGATGATGACGACTCAGGGAGGATCAGCATGAGGAACCTGAGACGTGTGGCCAGAGAGCTTGGAGAGAGCATCACAGATGAGGAGCTGCGCAGCATGATCGATGAGTTTGATACAGACGGAGATGGAGAGAGTGAGTACACACAGGGAGCAGACATGGCATACATGCGCGCACACACTCACTCGCTAACACACACTCACACACATTCAGCTTAATAACCATCCATTTAAAATGTCTCTCTCTTTCTCCCAGTCAACCAGGAGGAGTTTGTTTCCATAATGACTGGAGACTCCTGATTAGTGAGCAGCTGCTTTGGGGGCTTGGCTAGGAGGCTGAGGCTGTAGATTCACTGTGGGATGGATGGGTCCCCCAGGTCACTGAGGAACTTCTGGAGAGGTTACCTTGTCTCCTTTCCTTCATCTAAACTGACTTAAAATATCTGGCCAGGTGAAGGAGAGGAGGTAAGGAAGCCACTGTAGTCTATTTGGACTCGTCGTCTGGCCCAGTAGCACTGCTTTGGTTCTTGTCTTTGTTGAAACATGTTTTTTTATAAGTCTGATCCAACTACAACTATAGATAGTGTATGTTCTTTTATTTTTAGTACACATCTTTCAAATGCAAATGGTATTCCCCCCAAAAAGAAGATTTGCTTGCTGTGATTTATGTTTGTTCCCTACAGAAAACTGTAGAGGTTATATTACAGGTCATCTCTCTGAAACATTCCAGGTAAACTTCAGTTTTCAATAGTATTTCTGGATGGTGGTTTAAACAGCAAATACAAACAGGTTATACACTCCCACATTTTGTAGTTTAATAGACCATTTGATTTGATTATTACCTTGTTTCTTTGTGTTATTTATTTTACATAATAAACCAAATTTGACTGACGTCTGCTCTTAACCTCTGTTATGGTCTGTAATCTCTTGACAAAATGGGTGCAGACTTCACACTGATGCAACAGGCTGGTCTATCTGGCAGTATGTGACGGTCTGCTGTTGTGACTTTCAATCACGAGAGAGAGAGGTGTTGTATTTCTCAAACACTGCATTGGACAAGATAATTAATTGACTTACCATACACACACTGATGTTGAGTGAGGTGAGGCAAGAACCCCTGTAACATCATCTATCATACCTGTAAAGATGAGTTACAATAAACTTGAACTTGAAAGGAAGCCTTGTTGGAGAGCTTATACAGTGAAAGACATGATACTGAGAGCTCAACTGTCTCTCAGCAGAATGCTCCCTCTCATTTTGGTTTCTTACAAAACCCCAGGCAGGCTGGTTTTAGATTAATAGTTTCTGTCCCATAGTTGGCCTTGTGTTTTAGGAGGGTTTGGATCTTTTCTCTGGTTTGTGTTTGATTACCCAGTTTGCTTAGGTAATGACCCCAGCCAATCAGATGATGACAGGGTGGAGGATTCTTGGAGTTTCCTCCCTGTAATTGGAGGGTTTGAGGTTTCCGAGGCCAGATGTGTGTGTAGCCCACAGGGGGGAGATGGAGTTTCTGGGGCGGTTTCCTTCTGGAGTTTGTGTGTGTGCGTGCGCGCGCACACGAGTGTCTTCGTGTGTGTCTTTGCTGCTGAGTGACTCTCTGGCTGGACAGTTTGCCCTTACCGAACAGCTGAGCATGTGTCAATGCAAGGGGGGATATTTAACACCCATCCATAGAGATGGATAGAGGACTCATCTTTGTATCTGTGCCATTATAGCGGCTGTGACCGCATGGGCAGCGCCATTGAGGCAATCTCCATTTTGAAGTAGTACATTTTCTTCCCGATTGACTGATCCCTCCTGATGACCCGGTTGGACATGACTCCCAACAGGGTCACCATGAGGGATCAGCCAATGAAGGTTAAAATGGTAGAAGCCCTCAATGGCACTATCAATGCTAGTACAGCCTTTTGGCCACTAGAGACTTTTGTCATTCTCTAGGCACCAGTCCTACTTTTTATTTTACTAAACAAGTCAGTTAAGAACAAATTCTTATTTACAATGAATGCCTACCCCGGCCAAACCCTAACCGTACGACGCAGGCCAATTGTGCGCCACCCTATGGGACTCCCAATCACGGACGGTTGTGATACAGCCTGTAATCATACCAGGGTCTGTAGTGATGCCTTTAGCACTGAGATGCAGTGCCTTAGACCGTTGCATCACTCGCGAGCCCTACCCTCAAATAAAGTTAGATTTTATTTGTCACAAGCGCCAAATCTGTAGACCTTGGCGTGAAATGCTTACTTACAAGCCCTTAACCAACAGTGTAGTTCAAGAAGAGTTAAGAAAATATTTTTCAAATAAACTAAAGTAAAAAATCTAATTTAAAAAAGTAACACTAAATAACGAGGCTATATACAGGGGTACAGGTTAGTTGAGGTAATTTGTACATGTAGGTAGGGGTGAAGTGACTATGCATAGATAATAAACAGCCAGTAGCAGCAGTACAAAACATAATTCTTTTTTATTTTTTTAACCTTTTATTTAACCAGGTAAGCTAGTTGAGAACAAGTTCTCATTTACAACTGCGACCTGGCCAAGATAAAGGAAAGCAGTGCGACACAAACAACAACACAGAGTTACACATGGAATAAACAAGCGTACAGTCAATAACACAATAGAAAAAAAGAAAGTCTATATACAGTGTGTGCAAATGGTGTGAGGTAGGCAATAAATAGGCCATAGTAGTGAAATAATTACAATTTAGCAGATTAACACTGGAGTGATAAATGAGCAGATGATGATGTGCAAGTAGAGATACTGGTGAGCAGAAAAGTAAATTAAAACAATATGGGGATGAGGTAAGTAGATTGGATGGGCTATTTACAGATGGGCTATGTACAGCTGCAGCAATGAATTAGCTGCTCAGATAGCTGATGTTTAAAGTTAGTGAGGGAAATATAAGTCTCCAGCTTAAGCGATTTTTGCAATTAGTTCCAGGCACTGGCAGCAGAACTGGAAGGAAAGGCAGCAAAAGGAGGTGTTGGCTTTGGGGATGACCAGTGAGATATACCTGCTGGAGCAAGTGCTACTGGTGGGTGTTGTTATCGTGACCAGTGAGCTTTACCTAGCATAGACTTATAGATGACCTGGAGCCAGTGGGTGTGGCAACAGGTCGCAGTGGTGGGTGGTATAATGGGCTTTGGTAACAAAACGGATGGCGCTGTGATAGACTGCATCCAGTTTGCTGAGTAGAGTATTGGCAGCTATTTTGTAGAGGACATCGCCGAAGTCGAGGATCGGTAGGATAGTCAGTTTTACTAGGGTAAGTTTGGCGGCATGAGTGGAGGAGGCTTTGTTGCGAAATCGAAAGCCGATTCTAGATTTGATTTTGGATTGGAGATGTTTAATATGAGTCTGGAAGGAGAGTTCAGTCTAGCCAGACACCTAGGTATTTGTTGTTGTCCACATATTCTAGGTCAGAACCGTCCAGGGTAGTGATGCTAGTCGGGCGGGTGGGTGCGGGCAACGAATGGTTGAAAAGCATGCATTTGGTTTTACTAGCGTTTAAGAGCAGTTGGAGGCTACGGAAGGAGTGTTGTATGGCATTGAAGCTCGTTTGGAGGTTAGTTAACACAGTGTCCAAAGAAGGGCCATATGTATACAGACTGGTGTCTTCTGCGTGGAGGTGGATCAGGCAATCACCCGCAGCAAGAAAAGAGATATATACAGAGAAAAGAGTCGGCCCGAGAACTGAACCCTGTGGTACCCCCATAGAGACTGCCAGAGGTCCGGACAGCAGGCCCTCCGATTTCACACTGAACTCTGTCTGCGAAGTAGTTGGTGAACCAGGCGAGGCAGTCATTTGAGAAACCAAGGCTATTGAGTCTGCCGATAAGATGTTAACATGCATGAAATCAAGTTTTTTTTCTTGATTACAGAAGTCAACAAATGAGATTGCCTGTGGACACGCAGGGCCTGGGTTAACCTCCACATCACCCGATGAACAGAGCAGGAGTAGGATGAGGGTACGGCTAAAGGCTATCAAAACTGGTTGTCTAGTGCGTTGGGGACAGAGAATGAAAGGAGCAGATTTCTGGGCGTGGTAGAATAGATTCAGGGCATAATGTGCAGACGGGTATGGTGGGGTGCAGGAGGTTGCAAGAGAGGTTGCATCTCTGGATGGGCTAGTTATGCTGGGTGAGGTCACCGCATGTGTGGGGGGTGGGACAAAGGAGGAATCTGAGGTATGTTGAGTGGGATTAGGGGCTCCACTGTAAACTTAAACAATGATAACTGTCCTAAACAACAGTATACAAGGCATATTGACATTTGAGAGAGTCAAAGCGAGGCATAAAGCAATCACACGTGTTGATTGGGAGAGCTAGCTAAGGCAGCAACTGGTAAGACAACAGCTATCAACTAAGACAACAACAACAGGTAAAATGGCGATGAATGAGTAGAGAGGGTTGGTTAACTACACACGGCCTGAGTTCGGGGCTGGGGCCAACAGATTAAATAATAATAAACTAAATGGAGTACCGTGATAGCTCATGCCTGCTGGACTGTTAATTTATGTAGCCAAGTGATCATATGGTCTAGTGAACAGCAATAGATGGAGCAGGGAAGCCACGGCGTAGTCATTACTACGCTAGCACACGGGAGACACAGCGTTTAAAGTTAGCAGGCCGGGGTAAGTAGAAGCGGTGGGGGGGTCAATGTAAACAGTCCAGTGGTCATTTGATTAATTGTTCAGAAGTCTTATGGCTTGGGGGTAGAAGCTGTTAAGGAGCCTCTTGGTCCTAGACTTGGCGCTCCAGTACCGCTTGCCGTGCGGTAGCAGAGAAAACAGTCTATGACTTGGGTGACTGGAGGGTGGGTGATCCTTTACTCAGTTGCCGGAGAGGAAGGAAACTCCTCAGATATTTCACCATGAGGCCAATGGTGATTTTAAAACACTTACAGAGTTTAATAGCTGTGATAGGATAACTGAAAATGGATCAACAACATTGTAGTTAATCCTCAATAGCAGAGTGAAAAGAAGGAAGCCTGTACAGAATCCAAATATTCTAAAACATGCATCCTGTTTGCAATAAGTTATACTGCAAAGAAATAAAACATTTGTCCAGAATAAAAAGTGTTATATTTGGGGCAAACACAACACATCACTGAGTACCACTCATCATATTTTCAAGCATGATGGTGGCTATATCATATGCTTATGAGTATGCTTGTCATCGGCAAGGTCTAGGCTGTTTTCCAACACACTGGGAGTCAAATTCTCCATTCAGCAGGACATTAACCTAAAACATAAGGCCAAATATACACTGGAGTTGCTTACCAAGACAACATTGAATGTTCTTGAGTGGCCTAGTTACAGTTTTGACTTAAATCGTCTTGAAGATCTATGGCAAGACTTGAAAATGGCTGTCTAGCATTGATCATCAATCAACTTGACAGAGCTTGAAGAATTTTCTAAAAGAATGTGCAAATATTGTACAATCCAGGTGTGCAAAGCTCTTTGAAACTCACAACTGTAGTCGCAGAGGGTTGAATACTCCAGAGGGTTGAATACTCCAGAGGGTTGAATACTCCAGAGGGTTGAATACTCCAGAGGGTTGAATACTCCAGAGGGTTGAATACTTGGCTAATCCAGATAAATTAGTGTTATATTTTCCATTAATAAGAAATACATTAAATGTTCTTCCACTTTAAACAGAGTATTTTGTGTAGAAAAATTGCAATTAAATCCATTTTAATCTTAAGTAAAGTGTTTTGTATAAGTGAAGGGGGTGTGAATGCTTTCTGAAGGAACTGTAAACCCAGTCCTGGAATCTCCACGGAAAGTGTATTTTATTGACCCGTATACCCTCAGCCCCAGCTTGTAGCCATGTCATGTCAGTGTGTATCCACCTGTTGTGTCCTTGATGGCTGTTCCAGTCTGTTTTATGACTGACCCATCCTGACCCAGGATTGAGCGAACACTTCAAAGGTTTCCTGCTCATTGTTGAGATGCCCTCCTGCACTTAGAAGTGTGTATGTGTGTGTGTCCACTTGAGTGCATGAATTGAGTATGTATGGGTTTTTCAAGCTTTTTTCTAAACACCATTGACTGGATGAGATGTGAGCAGCTGGTGAAATACCCAGAAGTAGCATGGACTGTGATCTATGCCAGGCAGCTTGGTAAAGGCAGATTAGTTTCCACATGCTCATGGCTTTCACAGTAACCCTATCCTCTGAGGAGTGGAGCCACAGCCCTACCCCACATAATCTCATCTCTGGACCAACGCACCATCCCAACCCAAACATGCAGCACAGGGCTCTCTGCTGGTCCCAGTCCAACCCTACAGGGCCCCACAGCCTAACCCAACACACTAGCTCAACCCTAGCCCATAACCCCTACCCCAGACCAGACGCATTCTCCGGTGAATTAAAATATATGTACTGTAGTTACTTGCCATTGTCCCGGTAACTGTCATTTTAAACTTTTACAGCTTGTATAATGCTGGGGGGATAATGTCATGTACAGACAGGGATTCTCTTCATTGAATAATCCACTACAAGCACTACTGCTCTCTGTGGACCCCCCCACAGAAGAGGGTAGAGAGGAGGGGGGGTTGGGAAATAGCAAGACGAGAGGAGGTCAGAAGGAAAGGAGGGAAGAGCAAAAAGAGGGGAAAAGAGGGGAGAGGAAAAGAGGGAAGAGGAAAGGAGAGGGGAGAGGAAAAGAGGGAAGAGGAAAGGAAGGCAGAGGGAAAAGAGAAGGAAAGGAAAGGAGGGCCGAGGGAAAAGAGGGAAGAGGAAAGGAGGGCCGAGGGAAAAGAGGGAAGATGGAAACGAGAGGAGAGGAAAGGAGGGCCGAGGGAAAAGAGGGAAGAGGAAAGGAGGACCGAGGGAAAAGAGAAGGAGAGGAAAGGAAGGCAGATGGAAAGGAGGGCAGAGGGAAAAGAGAGGAGAGGAAAGGAGGGCCGAGGGAAAGAGGAAAAGAGGGCAGAGGGAAAAGAGAGGAGAGGAAAGGAAGGCAGATGGAAAGGAGGGCAGAGGGAAAAGAGAAGGAGAGGAAAGGAAGGCAGAAGGAAAGGAGGGCAGAGGGAAAAGAGAGGAGAGGAAAGGAAGGCAGATGGAAAGGAGGGCAGAGGGAAAAGAGAGGAGAGGAAAGGAAGGCAGATGGAAAAGAGAGGAGAGGAAAGGAAGGCAGAAGGAAAGGAGGGCAGAGGGAAAAGAGAGGAGAGGAGGGCAGAGGGAAAAGAGAGGAGAGGAGGGCAGGGCAGAGGGAAAAGAGAGGAGAGGAGGGCAGGGCAGAGGGAAAAGAGAGGAGAGGAGGGCAGAGGGAAAAGAGAGGAGAGGAGGGCAGAGGGAAAAGAGAGGAGAGGAGGGCAGAGGGAAAAGAGAGGAGAGGAGGGCAGAGGGAAAAGAGAAGAGAGGAGAGGAGGGCAGAGGGAAACGAGAGGAGAGGAAGGCAGATGGAAAAGAGAGGAGAGGAAGGCAGATGGAAAAGAGAGGAGGGCAGAGGGAAAAGAGAGGAGAGGAGGGCAGAGGGAAAAGAGAGGAGAGTGATTGTTTACTCTACACTCTGCCAGTAAACCTTACTACACCACAGGTTTGTTACAGCTATAGTTTGTTTGACTGGTAGATTCATAACTAAAACATGACATGGTCCAATGAAAAGCCATGCTGCTAGAGGAAGGGTTTTATATAGGAAAAGAACATGAAGTGCCATCCGGTCTGTGATGCAGGCGTAGCGATTTAGGGAGAACAACCGGAATGGGGCTTGAACCAGCAACTCTATGGGAAACAGGTCTCCAACCAAAAGCTACTGAGAGGGTACAGGGGATAGCGGATAAGGGAACACAAGTTATTGCATTCGTAGGCATGTATGTGTGATTGCAGTGCTTACTTACTTTTCTCTACCACCGCTGTCTGTTCTCTACCACTGCTGTCTGTTCTCTACCACCGCTGTCTGTTCTCTACCACCGCTGTCTGTTCTCTACCACCGCTGTCTGTTCTCTACCACCGCTGTCTGTTCTCTACCACCGCTGTCTGTTCTCTACCACCGCTGTCTGTTCTCTACCACCGCTGTCTGTTCTCTACCACCGCTGTCTGTTCTCTACCACCGCTGTCTGTTCTCTACCACCGCTGTCTGTTCTCTACCACCGCTGTCTGTTCTCTTTCTTTTTCTCTCACGTCTCGTCCTTGAGGGTGGGGGAATCAGGGGTGCCAATGGTCAGGACCATCTAGTACGTGTGAGAGCGCACACACACACACCTGCAAACAGCCACCGACACAAACCTGTCAACTCGTTAATGGCCTGGATGTGTTGATGTTTTCCAACAAACTGAACCTGAGCTGAACTCTTAGACAGACAGACTTTAGGACTGCTTAGCTTAGGCTCAAACTAAATATTTGCAATGTCAGGACTGTACTGTATATGAGCTGTACGATATATAGTAAATTCCAGACTGTGTGTGGTGAATCTGTGGAGTCAGCAGGTCATAGCCAAGTACAGTACAGTAATTGGCTTGGAGAAGCCATTAAAGTTGTGAAAGTGTAACTTCCCATCAGCTATAGAGTAGGTTTATACCTGAGCTCTCATGCATAAATAGTGCTGCCCACTATTTATCGTTGTGTGTATGTGTTATCCTTGGTCCTCAAGAATCAGTGTATCCTCACACTAACCCTATAGGAACTTTGTAGGTTTGTCTAGTAGCTTCCTCGCCTCAGTCGTCACCTCATCTCCTTTCCTTCATCTGCACGGATCTGAGAGAAGTGGACAGGTGTAAACTAATCCTCAGCCTATTGCAGATGCGCAGTGTGTTGAAATCTAGGCAGTTCATAGGTTTGATCTCTTTCTCTCTCCGTCTCTCTCTCTGGTATGTGAAGAGTCATAGGCCTTTAGACCAGTAATCATGGGCTCTTATGCCAAAGCTTTCATGTTATGTTTTTGTTTAAGTTAAGTCAGTTAAGAACAAATTCTTATTTACAATGACGGCCTACACTGGCCAAACCCGGACGACGCTGGGCCAATTGTGCGCTGCCCTATGGGACTCCCAATCACGGCCGGTTGTGATACAGCCTGGATTCGAACCAGGGTGTCTGTAGTGACGCATATAGCACTGAGATGTAGTGCCTTAGACCGTTGTGCCACTCGGGAACAAAGGCCAGCGGCACACACCACACACACCACACACACCACCTACAGTATGTCGTGGTGTAGTTGGAGAAAAATAGCTAAATATACCCAGAGTGACAGAGGCTGCTGACTAGACCTCTGCCACAGACACGCACCCAACCAGCACACACTGGGGAGGTCACAGGGTGTGTGTGTGTGTGTGTTCCAGGGTGCTGCTGGGGCCTGGTTATGTCTGTCTCCTGTCAGTGTACAGTTAGCTCTGAGCCAAACAGTCACCCAGCTCTCTGGGTTCTCTCCTCTAAGCCAGCTGGTCTGGCTTTATAACTTCTTCTACTCTTCTTCTAATCCTTCTTTCAGTTTCATCCCTTCATTTCTGAGGTAAAAGATAAGAGTGGTCTGACCCTCAGCTGGAGCTGAAGGGAACCTTCCTGGAGAAGATAATACAAGCAGCACTGGTGAGTGTGTTTGTGTGTGTATAACACACACCAAACTCTAACCGACTCATAGCTCCTCTGGAGTTTCATGTTAGTTGGAGAATCTTGGGCTCTAAGGAGTGTGCCACATAGTCATAAAGAGTTTGTGAGTGTGCGAGAGCATTTAAGAGTGTGTGGGCTAGTCTGTCAATGGGATAGTGTGTGAGTGTGCGAGAGCATTTAAGAGTGTGTGGGCCTGTCTGTCAATGGGATAGTGTGTGAGTGTGCGAGAGCATTTAAGAGTGTGTGGGCCTGTCTGTCAATGGGATAGTGTGTGAATGTGCTGCAAATGTCCAGTGTTAGAAACATTGCATGACAGATTAGAGAACATGAAAACAGAGACGTCTTCTATGGTGTTTTCTCATGATATAGTCAGCTAGTAGTATGGCTTCATCTGCTGAACAGAAACCATAGAAAGGAACATCTAAAGGACCTGTAATGCCTCCCATAGTCAAGCCTCTCTCACCTCTGTGTGTGTGGTTGGCTAAGGTCCCCTAGTCTGCTGTCCGTCTGTGTCTGCCTGTCCGACCGTATCGAGATGCACAGCCACAGGAGTCAATCAGGAGTGTCACGAGACAGAGACACAAAGTGACATTCTGACCATGAAAATGAAAATAAAACAATGTCAAATTCACTGTTATACTCTTATACTGTACTTGTAGCAAGCTATATACCTACATCCCACTGGGCACACCTCGACATTTCAATGTGGATAATTGAGTAACATTTTGTTGAGACATTGATTGATGAGATCAAAACCTATATTCACACCAACGAAAAAGACAGCCAAAAGGTAGTTGAATTTCCAATGTGTTATCACTATGCTTTCAACCATCTAAAAGCACAACCAAATTCCAATGGAAAAACAATGTCTGATTTTTGGTTTAGTTGTCACTCAAATGTCGATCACTGTGCTTTCAACCATTTTAAAAGCACAGCAAAGTTCAAATGTGAATACAGTGTCAGATATTTTGTTTATGTATATAACATAATGTCTTACTGTGCTTCATCTAATTGCAGAATCAAATGACCTGTTTTACATTATTATAATAGTAATATATGTAACGGCTTTCTTCTATCTCCTCCTCGGACGAGGAGGTGTAGCAGGGATCGGACCAAAATGCAGCGTGGCTATTGCAATCCATGTTTATTCAATAATAAAGAAACACGAACTTACAAAAACAATAAACGTAATGTGAAAACCGAAACAGCCCTATTTGGTGCAAACACAAAGACAGGAACAATCACCCACAAAATACACAGTGAAACCCCGGCTACCTAAATATGGTTCCCAATCAGAGACAACGAGAATCACCTGACTCTGATTGAGAACCGCCTCAGGCAGCCAAACCTATGCTACACCCCTACTCAACCGCAATCCCAATGCCTACAAAACCCCAATACGAAACACAACAAAATAAACCCATGTCACACCCTTGCCTGACCAAATATATAACGAAAACACAAAATACTATGACCAAGGCGTGACAGAACCCCCCCCCCCCTAAGGTGTGGACTCCCGGACGCACCTCAAAACCATAGGGAGGGTCCGGGTGGGCGTCTGTCCATGGTGGCGGCTCCGGCTCGGGACGTGGACCCCACTCCATTAATGTCATAGTTCCTCCCCTTCGCGTCCTGGGATAATCCACCCTCGCCGCCGACCATGGCCTAATAGTCCTCACCCAGAACCCCACTGGACTGAGGGGCAGCTCGTGACTGAGGGGCAGCTCGTGACTGAGGGGCAGCTCGTGACTGAGGGGCAGCTCGTGACTGAGGGGCAGCTCGGGACTGAGGGGCAGCTCGTGACTGAGGGGCAGCTCGTGACTGAGGGGCAGCTCGGGACTGAGGGGCAGCTCGGGACTGAGGGGCAGCTCGGGACTGAGGGGCAGCTCGGAACTGAGGGGCAGCTCGGGACTGAGGGGCAGCTCGGGACTGAGGGGAAGCCCGGGACTGAGGGGAAGCCCAGTACTGAGGGGAAGCCCAGTACTGAGAGGAAGCCCAGTACTGAGAGGAAGCCCAGTACTGAGAGGAAGCCCAGTACTGAGAGGAAGCCCAGTACTGAGATGAAGCTCAGGCAGGTAGTTGGCTCCGGCAGATCCTGGCTGGCTGGCGGATCTGGAAGAGTCTGGTTGACTGGCAGATCTGGAAGATCATGGCTGACTGGCAGATCTGGAAGAATCTGGTTGACTGGCAGATCTGGAAGATCATGGCTGACTGGCGGATCTAGCTGCTCTGGCTGCTCCATGCAGACTGGCAGCTCTGGCTGCTCCATGCAAACTGGCAGCTTTGGCTGCTCCATGCAGACTGGCAGCTCTATGCAGACTGACAGCTCTGGCTGCTCCATGCAAACTGGCAGCTCTGGCTGCTCCATGCAGACTGGCAGCTTTGGCTGCTCCATGCAGACTGACAGCTCTGGCTGCTCCATGCAAACTGGCATCTCTGGCTGCTCCATGCAGACTGGCAGCTTTGGCTGCTCCATGCAGACTGGCAGCTCTATGCAGACTGACAGCTCTGGCTGCTCCATGCAAACTGGCAGCTCTGGCTGCTCCATGCAGACTGGCAGCTTTGGCTGCTCCATGCAGACTGGCAGCTCTATGCAGATTGACAGGTCAGGCTGCTCCATGCAGACTGACAGCTCAGGCTGCTCCATGCAGACTGACAGCTCAGGCTGCTCCATGCAGTCTGGCAGCTCAGGCTGCTCCGAACAGGCAGGAGGCTCCGGCAGCGCTGTAGAGGAGGAAGGCTCTGGAAGCGCTGAACAGGCGGGAGACTCCGACAGCGCAGGAGAGGAGGAAAACGCTGGCTGCGCTGAACAGGCGGGAGGCTCCGACAGCGCTAGAGGGAAGGAAGGCTCTGGCTGTGCTGAACAGGCGAGGCGCACTGAAGGCCTGGTGCGTGGTGCTGGAACTGGTGGTACTGGATCGAGGACACGCCCAGGAAGCCTGGTGCGGGGAGCTGCCACCGGCGGACTGGTGTTTGGAGGTGGCTCTGGATAGACCGGACCGTGCAGGCGCACTGGAGCTCTTGAGCACCGAGCCTGCCCAACCTTACCTGGCTCGATGCCCACTCTAGCCCGGCCAATACGAAGAGCTGGTATGAACCGCACCGGGCTATGCACCCGCACTGGAAACACTGTGCGCTCCATAGCATAACACGGTGCCTGCCCGGTCTCTCTAGACCCCCGGTAAGCACAGGGAGTTTGCGCAGGTCTCCTACCTGGCATAGCCATACTCCCTGTAAGCCCCCCCCCCAATACATTTTTGGGGCCGACTCTCAGGCTTCCATCCGCGTCGCCGTGCTGCCTCCTCATACCAGCGCCTCTCCGCTTTCATCGCCTCCAGTTCTTCCTTGGGGCGGCGATATTCTCCAGGCTGAGCCCAGGGTCCTTTACCGTCCAATATCTCCTCCCAAGTCCAGAAGTCCTTTGATCGCTGCTCCTCACGATTAACAGGGAGAGTTGGCTCAGGTCTGACTCCTGACTCTGCCACTCTCTCCCTGAGCCCCCCCCCCCAATACATTTTTGGGGCTGACTTTTGGGTTTCTTTCTGCGCCGCCGTGTCTTTCTCTTCGACTCCATTCTCCTATAGCCCTCTTCGCACTGCTCCAGCGAATCCCAGGCGGGCTCCGGCACTCTCTCTGGGTCGACCGCCCACCTGTCTATTTCCTCCCACGTCGTATACTCCATACTCCTGCTGTCCATAACGTCCTCCCATGTCCATTCCTCCTTTCGCTGCTCCTGCTGTCGCTGCCTGTTACCACGCTGCTTGGTCCGTGTGTGGTGGGTGATTCTGTAATGGCTTTCTTCTATCTCCTCGGACGAGGAGGTGTAGCAGGGATCGGACCAAAATGCAGCGTGGCTATTGCAATCCATGTTTATTCAATAATAAAGAAACACGAACTTACAAAAACAATAAACGTAATGTGAAAACCGAAACAGCCCTATCTGGTGCAAACACAAAGACAGGAACAATCACCCACAAAATACACAGTGAAACCCCGGCTACCTAAATATGGTTCCCAATCAGAGACAACGAGAATCTGATTGAGAACCGCCTCAGGCAGCCAAACCTATGCTACACCCCTACTCAACCGCAATCCCAATGCCTACAAAACCCCAATACGAAACACAACAAAATAAACCCATGTCACACCCTGGCCTGACCAAATATATAACGAAAACACAAAATACTATGACCAAGGCGTGACAATATAAACCATTTAGCAGACTCTTTTATCCAAAGTGATTTACAGTCATGCGTGCATTCATTTTACATGTGGGTGGTCTCAGGAATCGAGCCCACTACCCTGGCGTTACAAGCTCCAGGTCCTACCAACTGAGCTACAAAGGACATTGAAATACATTAAAAGTACACGGTGCAAGAGATCAATGCTGTTTGAAATTCTGCACAGATTATTACATCAGTTGTGAAGATCGCCACAGACTTGCGATGACCTATGCATGCTATCTTAACATGCTACAAAAAACACTCGAACTGGACAGTTTTATCTCCATCTTTTCATTCAAAGACTCCATCATGGACACTCTTACTGACAGTTGTGGCTGCTTAGCGTGATGTATTGCTGTCTCTACCTTCTTGCCCTTTGTGTTATTGTCTGTGCCCAATAATGTTTGTACCATGTTTTGTGCTGCTGCCATTTTGTGTTGGTACCATGTTGTCATGTTGTGTTGCTACCATGCTGTGTTGTCATGTGTTGCTGCCTTGCTATGTTGTTGTCTTAGGTCTTTCTTTAAGTAGTGTTGTGGTGTCTCTCTTGTCGTGATGTGTGGTTTTGTGTTTGTTTTATTTTTATCCCAGCCCCCGTCCCCGCAGGAGGCCGTTTGCCTTTTGGTAGGGCATCATTGTAAATAAGAATTTGTTCTTAACTGACTTGACTAGTTAAATAAAAATAAAAATATATGATTACATTAAGACATTTATAGTTACAGTAACCTCATTGTGGCCATGGTAAGATTGCGCCGGAGAAGAACGCAGACGTTTTACGTGCCCTCAACCAATTGTGTTTATTTGCGTTGTTTGTAACTTTAAAAAAAAATGTTGCTGCTACCGTCTCTTATGACCGAAAATAACTTCTGGACATCAGGACTGCGATTACTCATCACGGACTGGCAGAACCCTTTTTTTCCTTTAACGAGTCTGACTAGGCCAACTCGAACGATATACTGCTTTCTCAAGAACAGGCCCAGATCCCAGTGATTTGTGTGAAGAGGAGGTGGAGGAAAAGGGTCCAGAAGGCGGGCTGCCTTCTGAGAATTCGTAGGTGATCGAATAAACCCCCACATTCTTCCATTCTGTTAGCAAACGTGCAATCTTTGGACAATAAAATAGATGACCTACGTGGAAGATTAAACTACCAAAGGGACATTCAAAACTGCAATATCGTATGCTTCACGAAGACGTGGCTGAACGACGACACTATCAACATACAGCTGGCTGTTTATACCTTGCGCTGGCAGGATAGAACAGCGGCGTCTGATAAGGCGGACTATATATTTTTGTAAATAACAGCTGGTGAACGATTTCTAAGGAAGTCTCGAGCTATTACTCACCTGAGGTAGAGTATCTCATGACAAACTGTAGACCACACTACCTATCTAGAGAGTTTTCATCTGTATTTTTCGTAGCTGTTTATATACCACCACAGTCAGAGGCTAGCACTAAGACCGCATTGAATGAGCTGTGTTCCGCATAAGCAAACAAGAAAACGCTCACCCAGAGGTGGCGCTCCTAGTAGCCGGGGTCTTTAATGTAGGGAAACTTAAATTTACCAAGTTTCTATCAGCATGTTAAATGTGCATCCAGAGGGAAAAACTCTGGACCATCTTTACTCCACACATAGAGACGCAAACAACGGTCTGCCCCCAGGCGGTAAGGGTAGGTAACAACACATCTGCCACATTGATCCTCAATACAGGGGCCCCTGAGGGGTGCGTGCTCAGTCCCCTCCTGTACTCCCTGTTCACGCATGGCCAGGCACGACTCCAACACCATCATTAAGTTTGCCAATGACACAACAGTGGTAGCAGAGAGAGAGAGAGAGAGAGAGAGAGAGAGAGAGAGAGAGAGAGAGAGAGAGAGAGAGAGAGAGAGAGAGAGAGAGAGAGAGAGAGAGAGAGAGAGAGAGAGAGAGAGAGAGAGAGAGAGAGAGAGAGAGAGAGAGAGAGAGAGAGAGAGAGAGAGAGAGAGAGAGAGAGAGAGAGAGAGAGAGAGAGAGAGAGAGAGAGAGAGAGAGAGAGAGAGAGAGAAGAGAGAGAGAGAGAGAGAGAGAGAGAGAGAGAGAGAGAGAGAGAGAGAGAGAGAGAGAGAGAGAGAGAGAGAGAGAGAGAGAGAGAGAGAGAGAGAGAGAGAGAGAGAGAGAGAGAGAGAGAGAGAGAGAGAGAGAGAGAGAGAGAGAGAGAGAGAGAGAGAGAGAGAGAGAGAGAGAGAGAGAGCCTATTCCCCCTCAGGAGACTGAAAATATTTGGCATGGGTCCTGAGATCCTCAAAAGGTTCTACAGCTGCACCATCGAGAGCATCCTGACTGGTTGCATCACTGCCTGGTATGGCAACTGCTCGGTCTCTGACCGCAAGGCACTACAGAGTGTAGTGCAAACGGCCCAGTACATAACTGGGGCCAAGCTTCCCGCCAACCAGGCGGTGTCAGAGGAAGGCCCTAAAAATTGTTCTCTCTGCTACTCTCTAGCTTCTCTCTGCTACCGCATGGCAAGCAGTACCGGAGCGCCAAGTCTAGGTCCAAGGAGCTTCTAAACAGCTTCTACCCCCAAGCCATAAGACTCCTGAACACCTAATCAAATGACTATTTGCATTGCCCCCTCTTTCACACCGCTGCTACTCTCTGTGGTTGTCATCTATGCATAGTCACTTTAATAACTCTACCTAAATCAAATCAAACTTTAAATGCACTTTAAATAAAGTTAGATTTCATGTAAATTAGTCCTAGTCTTTTGGAGGGTTGAGATGGCGACTTGAATCCAACATAGAAATTATTGTTAATGATCAATTATCATATAAATATAATGAATAATCAATAATTATATAAATGACCAATTATTCCAGACAAACTGTAAATAAAGCCAGACTAAGTCAGTGGCACAGATGGAACTATCCAAGCAGGAGATACATCTCCTTCAAATATTGATATTTAGTTGTGTTGACAACACAATTCAATATCATAACATTTTAAATCACCCAGAGCTTGAAACCCTTGGTATTGACTATTTTTTGTGAAATTATGTGTTGAATTGAAACAATAGCTGTTAATGACTTTGCAATTGCTATAATAGCCCTGAATGTTATCATAGGCCTATATAAGTGATAAAGTATGGTCACATTCCATTTGCTCTGTTAAACCTACCCTTTAGAATGACCTTAATAACAACAGTGCATCTATTTCGTTTTTAACAGGATATCTCTTAATAATCATTCTCACGATAGCACATTGGTAATATTCAGTGACAAATATCATAGCTAAGCAGGGCTGGGCTTGGTTAAAACCCTGGATGGGCCACTAAAGGGTAGCTGTAGACAGATCAATTCTACAGTAGAAGGTGCTGCCCAGTCTATTTCTTTTTTTCTATTAGTGAATATACATTGAAGATCTGATGTTGTTTTAAAGGTACAAATACAATATATTTTATACAAGGTTTCTTTATGTTGAAATTTGGTTACCATGATGACATAACCACCTCTCTGACCTATGATCTTTGACCTCTGGTCAACTGTGACCGTTGATACTTTAACACTTTGTTTCTAGGTTACCTCTGGGTCGTTCCACCTCAAAAAACACAAGAAAGGGGGTTTAGACACCCACCATCTCAGATTGTTCTGAAATGGTTTATGTTGTTGGAAACAGATAAGATTAGCATTCCTGCAACATAATAAAAAAATATATATAAGCAGGTTGACATTTATTGTCATGAGTCTTGTCCTGGAGGCAGAACTGGCGATATAGTAAACATTTTATGAAAACAAAAACCTTAATTTAAGGTTAGGCATTAGGGTTAGCAGTGTGGTTAAGTTTAGGGTAAGGTATAAAATCAGATTTTATGACTTTGTGGCTATGCCAGCTAGTGACCACTCTGCAGAGATCCCTCCAGAACAAGATTCATGATGATTACAAAATGACATATTGGTTTACTTAAAAAGGCTCTGCATGGTCATTCCGACATCTGAAGTGGCCGTATAGCATTTACTGCGATGCAGTCTCCGCAGACTTCAGGGCTTTCATACTTCATGTGCTTAGCAGAGCTATTGTGAAGTTAGCTGTCAAAGAGGTGAGTTTGTGTTTATACACAATGTACCGCCCCCAGCTACCATTAACCAATCATGTCAATGCAGAGTTTTATGGAGCCCTCCGCATTGTTACAACATTTGAGAGGCGCACGGCGATGCGGTACGGAGCCTGATTTGGTCTCTGCATGCCGCCGGAGGCTCCGCTATAGTAGCAGGAGTAGCAGGATTAGCGTGGGGGGTCCGTGGGGTGCTTTTTACCATTTCCTTAGATTCCTCATGTCTTACTCATTGTTAGAAAAAGTTTTGTCCAAATCGGATATTAGGTTCTATATTTATTGGATATTACATGAATCCTATCAATTTAAATGGCCAATTTGGGTGCAGTCAATTAGCTTAATTTCTCAGAGACCAAATTATATTTAAACAAAATAATGTTGCAGGAATGCTAATCTTATCGGTTTCTAACTACAGAAATTACTTCAGAACAATCTGAGATGGTGGGTGTCATGGGTAGCTGAAATGACATGGAACGACCCCTCTTGCTTACTTCCTAATAACCATGGCTGACAGTCTACTGTGTGATACAGTACAATAGGTTGACTGTATTTATCATAAGTAGCCTTACGCCTTTAGTGTAGGCTTTACCTTGTGGTCTCTTGCGTCATTACAGTCTAGTTGGTCATGTCACATCCCTGACAGGCAGGGTTGTGGTGTAGATTCTGGAAGACTAACTACTGTATACAATTACACTGCAACAATTCCATAGCTACTGTTAGCCACTGTCTGACTGGCTATCACTACAGTACTGTGTGATTGCGGTGTGTCCATGCTGAAATTCTCTAGTGTATCTGATCTTAAAATATATCTGGTGGTACTGCCCTGCCATGCACTCTGGCCTCAGAACCAGGGCGCTACTTGCCACGTGTGTGTGTGTGTGTGTGTGTGTGTGTGTGTGTGTGTGTGTGTGTGTGTGTGTGTGTGTGTGTGTGTGTGTGTGTGTGTGTGTGTGTGTGTGTGTGTGTGTGAGAGAGAGAGAGAGAGAGAGCAGTATATGTGTGTGTCAGCAAGAGTGATGGAAGTGACAGGGAACAATGACAGCAGGCTTGTCAGGTGAGATGCATACTTACGCAGCAGCATCTTTCCTCAGGGTGTATAATCCTAGCAGTTTGATGATTGTACAGTAGTTTTTCCATGCTGCCAGTCCCTCAGTGAAACAGGATCCTGTAACACAACAAAAGGAACCATATTTCTGTCTGCTTCAGGCTCATCCATTATTCATAGCAGGTGTAACGCTCTGGGTGGTCCACTAGACCACTAATGACCAAACTAGACCCCCATGGGACATACTTAACAGGAACACACTTGACCCCAATGGGACATACACAACAGGAACACACTAGACCCCCATGGGACATACATAACAGGAACACACTAGACCCCCATGGGACATACACAACAGGAACACACTAGACCCCCATGGGACATACACAACAGGAACACACTAGTCCCCCATGGGACATACATAACAGGAACACACTAGACCCACATGGGACATACATAACAGGAACACACTTGACCCCCATGGGACATACATAACAGGAACACACTAGACCCCCATGGGACATACACAACAGGAACACACTTGACCCCCATGGGACATACACAACAGGAACACACTAGACCCCCATGGGACATACATAACAGGAACACACTAGACCCACATGGGACATACATAACAGGAACACACTAGACCCCCATGGGACATACACAACAGGAACACACTAGACCTCCATGTGACATACATAACAGGAACACACTAGACCTCCATGTGACATACATAACAGGAACACACTAGACCTCCATGTGACATACATAACAGGAACACACTAGACCTCCATGTGACATACATAACAGGAACACACTAGACCTCCATGTGACATACATAACAGGAACACACTAGACCTCCATGTGACATACATAACAGGAACACACTAGACCCCCATGGGACATACATAACAGGAACACACTAGACCCCCATGGGACATACACAAAAGGAACATATTTGCAGTAAAAACACTCCCCAGAGATCGTCTATTTGCTTGTGTGTGTGTGGTGTGTGTGTGTGTGTGAGCTGCAAAGTGGGTTTGAGCAGATAGAAGTAGCCTACTGCTGTAGAGTAGTAGGACATTTTGTAAGTCCATCCACCCATCCAACACTACAGTTCTAGTAAACAGGTGCAGTTCCAATAGCTTCCACTGTCAAGCTCCAGTTGGCAAAAGAACCAATACTTCATACTTTCTGTTTGCCCTGTGTATTTCAGGTCAGGGAGAGTACATTACTCACTGAAAATGTACCCTCATTTGGGTTTAATCATTCATGTTATGATTAAAAGCAGGTGTCTCACTGTCTGAATTGGATGTGTGTGTATATAAACTACATATGAATCTATGATATTAGCACCAGACCCAGTCTCATACTGTATCTCTCCTGTATGTCTCTCCCAGGTGCACTATAAACCTATGGACCTGGTGCACTTAGAGACCACCCTGATAGAACACTCAGACACATACTGACAGAAAGACTAAGACAGCGGACTGAAACACACATGAGAGATTGAGATAAAGCCAAACCTAGAGACAGAAACGAATACTGAAACGCATGTAGAACGACTGAGGCTATGATGGAACAGAGGGACATGTGCAAGTGATTGACTGGTAAGAGATCAAAGTTGTCTCAGCATGCTAAACCAGAATGGAAATGTAGCTCTACTCCGACTCTGGTGGTTTACTTATTTGGCACATGTGTTGACTGAACATACGTCAGACAGACTGGCAGCAGTGGTGAGTAGTGTGTGTGTGCCGCCCGCTAGAGCATTCATCATAGAAACGTGTTCAGTGATCGCGTGTGTGAGAGGGAGTAAAGAAGGAGGGAGAGACAGACAGAGAGAAAGAGACAGAGAGAAAGAGACAGGGAGAGAGCGGTGGAAGTGTCGCACATTACCGATGGGAAACAAACATTAACGGGATAATCCCCGTTTCCTTCTCGTCCTCCTTTCCCTCACTCACGCACTCACTCACACTGAGAACCTGCGTAGCACGGGTCGGTGGATTCTTCCTCTTCATTTCAAACCTTGAGCGGAGAATTTGACTTTTGCCAGTTGTCTGCCTGTTCCAGCGCTGTGTTTTTATCCATGATAAGTAGTAGGCTATTGCCGTTCCGGATTTAAAGTGAATTCCCTTTTCTGAACGGGCTCGAGGATTTTCCCCTGTACAGTTCAACTGGACAAGCCTTGTGAAAACGCCCGGAGTAACGCACACGAATATCAAACAGAGCAGCTCGTGAGGAGAAAAGTAAGTGTGTCCACGCCTCTACGGTGGTTCATTTATTATATTCGTTTAGAAAGTTTACCGTAAACGCATAACACGAGTCTGTCATTACGAGGCTGTAATAGATGCGTAATAATGGAAAACCATGTTTTTCATAGAGTATAAAACAGCCTAGTTAAATACATGTGAATTATGTAGGCTTGTTTATTCATATCAAGTATTGTCTTCATGTCAATTTGGTCAGTTGATTGAGCTCACTACATTTATACATGTTAGAGAAAGTGAAATCACAGGCAGAGGCCATGCACTTACATTTTCAGTATATTCAAAGTAATTTAGAGAAAATAAACAACCTATTATATTTTTCAGTGTAGGCTACCAATGCAAGTAAGGGGCTTGTGCATCCAGGGCATTGTGACCATGATAACAGGCTAGAGCAGTGGCACATAAGGATGTCTGCCCCTTAGGTCCACCCGGAGAGAGACTGTGTGTGTAGGCTTATGTTCCAGCCAGGACTAACACACTTGACCTGATCCTTGGCTCCTCTCCTCTGGATAAGCCTCTAGTGTCTGTGTCTTGCCCATTGAGCCAGAGAGATCAGCTCAGGTCTCTGGGGTTACAGGTGGATTAAAGACTAAAAACTAGCCTCGCTTGACAGCCACGTCTCAGCTTTATGGACCAACACATGGCTGGGAGTGGGAACACATGTCTGGGCAGGGGTGCACAACTACTTGATCAATTGATTGTCACTCGATCAATTGTGCTGATTGGCTGGAGGTTAACGAGGTAGTAAACCAGAAAACTCTGTAGGCCTCATTCACTTCTCTCTTCACCACAGGCACACCTGATTAAATCATGTTGTTTATTTAAAAGTACATGGCAGAGGATGTGCTGCATTGTCCCCATTATGGGCCTTAAAGGGTCAATCAGCATTTGCTACATACATTTTTGGACTTATAAGTTAATAATTAGTTCAACTGTCGCAGCCCATCAGAACCCAAAATATATAGCTGTTTTTACTCCAGTGGGGGGGGGGACTGCTTTGTTATTGTTTCTACTGCTGATTGCCACTAACTCTGAACCCCCTGTCTCATAAGACAGTCTCTGACATGCCTGGATTTTGCCCCAACGCTTGTGTTCTAGTGAGTGCAATGTCATCTGCCACTGCCGTAAAACAATTTAGTTACTTAGTGTTGCATCCTCCATCCTCCAGTTATAGAATCTAATACAGAGGAGTCTTTGTCTGCTTGTTGCCTGTAGCTACAGTAGTGTTAATCAGTAGTCTTGTTCAGAAACTTCCCCCCTCTCTAGTCTCCTCTAGTCTGAAGTATTTATAGTGGATCATGTGGCCATAGTGGAGAATAGGGTGAAAACGGTGACGTAGGACTGTAGGACACCAAGTCATGTCCTTTACTTCTTATTCTCTTCCTGACAAAGTGATAGAACAACTAGATATTTTGACATGTTTTATTTGCAGTGCTCATTGCACAGTGTTGAAGTTGACACAGACTCTATGTCTGGGGGCTGGGAATGACTGCCAGCCTGCCACCACACTGAGACTCGGCTACGTCCACCCCGCCGCCCCCAGCCCACTACCCCTCCCATCCTCTATCTGCCCCCTGCCCGGTACCCATCCATCTAACCCACCTACCCCCCTACCCTTGCCCCTCTGACACTGGCATGTAGATCGTCCTGCCAAGATATACAAGGGCATTGCCACTCTCTCTCTCTCTCTCTCTCTTTCTTTCTCTCTCTTTCCCCCCCCATCCAGCCTCAAAATACACACTTACACATTCTGTCTAGCCTGGCTGACTCCATGTCTATATGTCTGGCTGTCTGTGTTTGGTCCAGGGAGAGACTGGGATCAAAAGTCCACCCAGTCATTTCTAATACCTCAGCCCATGTCTTTACTTCAGGCCCCCATTATTAGCCATAATGATAATTCTGTACAAAACCCATTATTTACACCGGCCCACTGGGATACAGATGGACCAGCCCATCTGGCATTTGCCTGAAATTCCCTTTCGGCCAGTCCGTTTTTGCTCTGGTCCTTCTGTCGGTCCTTCTGTCTGTCCTTCTCTTGCCCCAGAATACACACACACACACACACACACACACACACACACACACACACACACACACACACACACACACACACACACACGTACACACACGTATAGTATGGGGGTAAATGAGGACTCTGAATCATCTTCACGGCTATAGTGTGTTTATGTTTGTGACAGAGAAGGGGTACTGTGATTATTGTGAATGTGGGTGTTAAGGGGGTTAGTTAGGGTAAATGAGGACTGTGCTCTATGGCATTGGTCCATCTCTGTTCTGTACTTCTATTGTCTGTTTGTCTCTGTCTCAGTGTGAACTAAATACAGGCAGCTCCACTTTGTTTGGGGTATGAAGTTAATTATTTTATTTTTGGAGCACCGCTGGTTTACATTTAGGCTATTCATAGAGGAGGAAGTTTGTGTGTGTGTGTGTGTGTGTGTGTGTGTGTGTGTGTGTGTGTGTGTGTGTGTGTGTGTGTGTGTGTGTGTGTGCACGCACGTCGAGGGGAAGTCGGGTGGAAACCTGCTGTCATCCTGGTTTGGTTTACAGGCTCTACGTTACGTCCTCTTAGAGGGAACACACATGCTGGGAAAAGATCTAACTAACACACACATATAAACTTCCAGGTTTGATAGAATGCTGAGTTGGCTTGACAAGGAATGTTCTATATTTACTCCAAAGCAGAGAAATATGGTGTTTCCTGAAACAGCCTCACTATCTGCATGACTGAATGAGAGCACAGAAGTTTAAATGTATCCTGGTTGGCATGTTGGTGCTTGTTTTTATTCGATATTATGTCCTAGCTAGCTTGATTATATCTGGTGCTGGCAGATACTGTGTAGAAGAGCTGTGTGTAAAATGTGCCTTTGTTGGTCAGTGGGGAGTCTGTAAAGATCTGCTCTATTCTCCTCTAGTCAGGGATGGTACGTTGTGGCACGCTGGAGCTGTCGTTACCTATCACATTCTCTCAGATCACCGGTTAGGGGTTAGGGGTCAGGGATGGTACGTTGTGGCACGCTGGAGCTGTCGTTACCTATCAAATTCTCTCAGATCACCGGTTAGGGGTTAGGGGTTAGGGATGGTACGTTGTGGCACGCTGGAGCTGTCGTTACCTATCACATTCTCTCAGATCACCTGTTAGGGATGGTACGTTGTGGCACGCTGGAGCTGTCGTTACCTATCAAATTCTCTCAGATCACCGGTTAGGGGTTAGGGGTTAGGGATGGTATGTTGAATGTTGTGATCAAATCACATTTTATTAGTCACATACACATGGCTAGCAGATGTTATTGCAAGTTTAGCGAAATGCTTGATGACAGCCTGGTTACAAGTCTGTTTCTGCTTTAGCTATTCAAAAACATACCTTCAAATATATAGCTAATTACTTTTGCTCTGACTCAGTACATTTATTAGCTAGCTAGCAGCAATTAGCATGAGCAATTAGCATTAGCGGCTAACAAGATTTGGGCCCAACTTGCTAAGAAAAGACAAACTAGCTGTTAGTGTAATTATATCAAGCTAGTGTATTTATATTAAGAAGCAAAGTGAAAACTGCATCATTGTCATCAACTTTGTTGCATATGCTGCATTGACAATGCAGACTGAACACAAGTATCTCGTAGTTGAGGAACACCAAATGCGCTCCTTGAGTGTCAGGGGGCAGGGCTAGGTCTGTGTGGAACGCAGCATGGAGAGAGAGAGCAGAGAAAGATGACTCAAGTAGCGAAGTAAACTATACAAATGGTCATTACACACAACGTATCACATTTAACAAGCCAAATATTCAAATACCGTTATAGAAGATAAAGTAAAAACCCAACACCTTACTCATTGTCATGTCATTGACAAACCTGTGATCTCTCTCTCTCTTCTCTTTCCTTCTTTTCTCTCTCTCTCTCTCTCTCTCTCTCTCTCTCTCTCTCTCTCTCTCTCTCTCTCTCTCTCTCTCTCTCTCTTTCCTTCTTTTCTCTCTCTCTCTCTCTCTCTCTCTTTCCTTCTTTTCTCTCTCTCTCTCTCTCTCTCTCTCTCTCTCTCTCTCTCTCTCTCTCTCTCTCTCTCTCTCCCTCTCTCTCTATCTTTCCTTCTTTTCTCTCTCACTCTCTCTCTGTCGCTCTCTCTCTCTCTCTCTCTCTCTCTCTCTCCCTCTCTCTCTATCTTTCCTTCTTTTCTCTCTCACTCTCTCTCTGTCGCTCTCTCTTCTCTCTTTCCTTCTTTTCTCTCTCTCTCTCTCTCTCTCTCTCTTCTCTCTTTCTCCCCCCCCTTTCTCCTCACATTCCTTCAGCCATGCTTCTGCCTCTGACTGTAAGCTGGTAACTGTGTGTGTGTGTGTGTGTGTGTGTGTGTGTGTGTGTGTGTGTGTGTGTGTGTATAGGTCGGACACTATAAGCCATGTTGGCTCTACTTGTGTCTAGCTACTTAAGAGGATCTTAAAGAGCCTATAGGCCAGGAAGACCGCAGGATACACACACACACTCACACGCATACACACAAAAGTTGAACATATGAGTTATCACTTTCCCTTTGAAGTACACTGTATCTCCCTCCATTTCTTCTCTCTGTTTCCTCATGAGAGAGGTCTGATTAACACACGGAGGGATGAGGAGAGAATATAGCACACTCACTCCCTTCAGAGGATATTGGACTCGCCCCCCCCCATAGTTATTATAATGTATATGTCAATAGGTTATGATAGAGATAAGGTTAGGGGTCATGGCTAAGGGGAGGGGGAGGGGGTCCTGGGGCTGCTGGTCCTGTAAAAAAAAAAATCAGGTGTGCTCAATTAGGTGTGTGTGTAACCCGCAGTGGCTTAGTGTTACACAATAAGCTGTGGTCTGAATCCTTCAGATCCTTTGTGCCAAGTTACACAAGGCACAGCTGACAACAAATAGGACTCCTCACCTGGACTTGTACTGTGCTGGATGTGTTTTGGATTGAGAAATTATGTAAATGTCAACATTCTAATAGAATATGATGTGATGTCAACATTCTAATAGAATATGATGTGAGGTCAACATTCTAATAGAATATGATGTGAGGTCAACATTCTAATAGAATATGATGTGATGTCAACATTCTTATAGAATATGATGTGATGTCAACATTCTAATAGAATATGATGTGATGTCAACATTCTAATAGAATATGATGTGATGTCAACATTCGAATAGAATATGATGTAAGGTCGACATTCTAAAATAATATGATGTGATGTCGACATTCTAATAGAATATGATGTGAGGTTGACATTCTAAAATAATATGATGTGAGGTCAACATTCTAAAAGAATATGATGTGATGTCGACATTCTAATAGAATATGATGTGAGGCCGACATTCTAAAATAATATGATGTGAGGTCAACATTCTAATAGAATATGATGTGAGGTCGACATTCTAATAGAATATGATGTGAGGTCGACATTCTAAAATAATATGATGTGATGTCGACATTCTAATAGAATATGATGTGAGGTCAACATTCTAATAGAATATGATGTGAGGTCAACATTCTAATAGAATATGATGTGATGTCAACATTCTAATAGAATATGATGTGAGGTCGACATTCTAATAGAATATGATGTGATGTCAACATTCTAACAGAATATGATGTCAACATTCTATAGAATATGATGTGATGTCAACATTCTAATAGAATATGATGTGCTGTCAACATTCTAATAGAATATGATGTGATGTCAACATTCTAATAGAATGTGATGTCAACATTCTTATAGAATATGATGTGGTGTCAACATTCTAATAGAATATGATGTGATGTCAACATTCTAATAGAATATGATGTGATGTCAACATTCTAATAGAATATGATGTGATGTCAACATTCTCATAGAATGTGATGTGAGGTCGACATTATAATAGAATATGATGTGAGGTCAACATTCTAATAAAATATGATGTGAGGTCAACATTCTAATAGAATATGATGTGATGTCAACATTCTAATAGAATATGATGTGATGTCAACATTCTCATAGAATGTGATGTGAGGTCGACATTATAATAGAATATGATGTGAGGTCAACATTCTAATAAAATATGATGTGAGGTCGACATTCTAATAGAATATGATGTGAGGTAGACATTCTAATAGAATATGATGTGAGGTCGACATTCTAATAGAATATGATGTGAGGTCAACATTCTAATAGAATATGATGTGAGCTCAGCATTCTAATAGAATATGATGTGAGGTCAACATTCTAATAGAATATGATGTGAGGTCAACATTCTAATAGAATATGATGTGAGGTCAACATTCTAATAGAATATGATGTGAGGTCAACATTCTAATAGAATATGATGTGAGGTCAACATTCTAATAGAATATGATGTGAGGTCAACATTCTAATAGAATATGATGTGAGGTCAACATTCTAATAGAATATGATGTGAGGTCAACATTCTAATAGAATATGATGTGAGGTCAACATTCTAATAGAATATGATGTGAGGTCAACATTCTAATAGAATATGATGTGAGGTCAACATTCTAATAGAATATGATGTGATGTCAACATTCTAATAGAATATGATGTGAGGTCAACATTCTAATAGAATATGATGTGAGGTCAACATTCTAATAGAATATGATGTGAGGTCAACATTCTAATAGAATATGATGTGAGGTCAACATTCTAATAGAATATGATGTGAGGTCAACATTCTAATAGAATATGATGTGAGGTCAACATTCTAATAGAATATGATGTGAGGTCAACATTCTAATAGAATATGATGTGAGGTCAACATTCTAATAGAATATGATGTGATGTCAACATTCTAAAAGAATATGATGTGAGGTCAACATTCTAATAGAATATGATGTGAGGTCAACATTCTAATAGAATATGATGTGAGGTCGACATTCTAAAAGAATATGATGTGATGTCAACATTCTAATAGAATATGATGTGAGGTCAACATTCTAATAGAATATGATGTGATGTCAACATTCTAAAAGAATATGATGTGAGGTCAACATTCTAATAGAATATGATGTGAGGTCAACATTCTAATAGAATATGATGTGAGGTCGACATTCTAAAAGAATATGATGTGATGTCAACATTCTAATAGAATATGATGTGAGGTCAACATTCTAATAGAATATGATGTGATGTCAACATTCTAAAAGAATATGATGTGATGTAAAATGCAAACAGGGTTTGGGGACATCATAAAGCAGACAGTAAAGTCAAGCCAACAACACTAACACATCATTTCTCATAACATTCTGTAGCATGATGCGAACGTATCATTTTTTTTTTCTTGTGCCATGTTTTTCTATCTTGCATTTCTTCAGTTGGAAGCAAATGCCATCTCTCTGGTTATGAGTGAGATGTGGTGTTTTGAACTGAGTTGTGTGGTAGAGATGAGCTGTAAGTCTTAATCAGTGAGTTATTCTCCTCTCTCAGGTCAACCTGTTGAATGATCAACTATTTACTTATACACAAACATAGTTGAACCATTCTCTATGACCGCTCCACAAGGACTATTGTGTGTGTTTGATGGCATTTTAACTGATTTCTCTCTCTCTGTCTCTTTAAGGAGTGAATGCCAGAGGAATTGAGAGTAGAAGAATCGAGAGAATACTGCTGTGAGGATTTGGAAGACGAGAAGAAGAGCAGGACTTTTGGGATAGGAGAGAAAGAGAAGAAGAACAGGACTTTTGGGATCTGAGAGAAAGAGAAGAAGAACAGGACTTTTGGGATAGAGTAGAAGAACAGGACTTTTGGGATAGGAGAGAAAGAGAGGAAGAACAGGACTTTTGGGATAGGAGAGAAAGAGAAGAAGAACAGGACTTTTGGGATAGGAGAGAAAGAGAAGAAGAACAGGACTTTTGGGATAGGAGAGAAAGAGAAGAAGAACAGGACTTTTGGGATAGGAGAGAAAGAGAAGAAGAACAGGACTTTTGGGATAGGAGAGAAAGAGAAGAAGAACAGGACTTTTGGGATAGGAGATAAAGAGAAGAAGAACAGGACTTTTGGGATAGGAGATAAAGAGAAGAAGAACAGGACTTTTGGGATAGGAGAGAAAGAGAAGAAGAACAGGACTTTTGGGATAGGAGAGAAAGAGAAGAAGAACAGGACTTTTGGGATAGGAGAGAAAGAGAAGAAGAACAGGACTTTTGGGATAGGAGAGAAAGAGAAGGAGAGAAGATGGGGAGGAAAAAGATCCAGATAGCACGGATTATGGATGAACGTAACAGACAGGTAAATGAACACTGAGCTTTCTCCGAATAATGGTCACACACACATACAAGCCCCAACACTCCCACACCTGCAGACAACTAGGTGGGAAGGATGTAGAGACAGCGGCATTTTGAGGAGTATGTGTGTGTGTAGTGGGGCAGTGGTTCCCCTCTTCCTGTTATGACAGGAAATGCACTAACATGTGCTTCCTGACCCCTAGAGCTGGGATGACCTCCCTGTTCTCTCTGTCCTCTGTGTGTGTTGTTGTGTGTTATTGTGTGTGTGTGTGTGTGTGTGTTAAGGGTCCTTGCTTGCGAGCACACGTGTGTGGGTGGGTGGGGTGGTTATCCATACAGTGACCAGCCTCACATTTCTTCCTCAGTGTTTTGATTATGACATTGTAATAGAGACAGTGATTCTGTGCCCATATCTATGTATCCTAATGTGATAGTGACTTACAGTCAGTCTCAAGTTAAGCAGTAATGGCCAAGGGCACCAGCCTCTATAATTAGATTCTATTTAAATGTTAACATGACTGTCAGTCTGTCTGTTTGTCTCTCAGTTTAAGTATTCCCCTCAGGGATGGTTTAGAAGGCAACATCAGAGTGCAAGAGCACACTTAACCTACATACACACACATACATACCATACACACTTACATACAAACATACATACATACCTTACATATGTAGATACATACATACCGACCTTACAAACGTACATACATACCTTACATATGTACTTACATACCGTACATACATACGTACATACCTTACATACGTACATACATACCTTACATACGTACCTACCTTACATACATACATACCTTACATATGTGCATACATACCTTACATACATAGATACATACATACCTTACCTTACATACTTACTGGATTTTCAATATAGTCTATTGTCAACGCACAGGCCAACATACGTATATTCAACAGTTCACGTACAGTATACACTGTAAACTTTCTCTCTCTCTCTCCTCTCTCTCTCTCTCTCTCTCTCTCTCTCTCTCTCTCTCTCTCTCGCTCTCACTCTCTCTCTCTCTCTCTCTCCCTCTTACTCTCTCTCTCTCGCGCTCTCTCTCTCTCTCTCCCTCTTACCCTCTCTCTCTCTCTCTCTCTCTCTCTCTCTCTCTCCCCCTCTCTCTCTTTTCCCCCTCTCTCTTTTCCTCTCTCTCTCACTCTCTCTCCCTCTCTTTTCCTCTCTCTCTCGCTCTCTCTCTCCCTCACCCTCTCCCTCTCTTCTCTCTCTCTTCTCTCTCTCTCTCTCTCTCTCTCTCTCTCTCTCTCTCTCTCTCTCTCTCTCTCTTCCCCTCTCTCTCTCCCCCCCTCTCTCTTCCCCCTCTCTCTATCTCTCTCTTCCTCTCTAATTTGCTCTCTCTCCCTCCCTCTCTTTTCCTCTCTCTCTCTTCCTCCCTCTCTCTCTCTCTCTTTCTCTCTCTCTCTCTCTTCCTCCCTCTCTCTCTCTCTCTCTTTCTCTCTCTCCCCCCCTCTCTCTCTCCCCCTTCCCCTCTCTCCCCTCTCTCCCCTTCTCTCTCCTCTCCCTCTTTTTTCCTCTCTCTCTCTCCCCTCTCTCTCCTCTCCCTCTCTTTTCCTCTCTCTCTCTTCCTCTCCCTCTCTCCCTCACCCTCTCTCTCTCCCTCTCCAGGTGACATTCACAAAGCGGAAGTTTGGCCTGATGAAGAAGGCGTATGAGCTGAGTGTTCTGTGTAACTGTGAGATCGCCCTCATCATCTTCAACAGCACCAATAAATTGTTCCAGTATGCCAGCACTGACATGGACAAGGTCCTGCTCAAATACACAGAGTACAACGAACCTCACGAGAGCAGGACTAACTCCGACATCGTGGAAGTGAGTCCCACACACTGTATTGCAGACTAGTTCACCAACATGGTTTCACTGGTGGAAATCTGATTAAAAAGCAGTAGACACTCAGTTGGTTGAATGAACAGCTAGTGTAATACAGCTAGTGTAAAACAGCTAGTGTAAAACAGCTAGTGTAAAACAGCTAGTGTAAAACAGCTAGTGTAAAACAGCTAGTGTAAAACAGCCAGTGTAATACAGCTAGTGTAAAACAGCTAGTGTAAAACAGCTAGTGTAAAACAGCCAGTGTAATACAGCTAGTGTAAAACAGCTAGTGTAAAACAGCTAGTGTAAAACAGCTAGTGTAAAACAGCTAGTGTAAAACAGCCAGTGTAATACAGCTAGTGTAAAACAGCCAGTGTAATACAGCTAGTGTAAAACAGCTAGTGTAATACAGCTAGTGTAAAACAGCTAGTGTAAAACAGCCAGTGTAAAACAGCCAGTGTAATACAGCTAGTGTAAAACAGCGAGTGTAAAACAGCTAGTGTAAAACAGCCAGTGTAATACAGCTAGTGTAAAACAGCCAGTGTAATACAGCTAGTGTAAACAGCTAGTGTAAAACAGCCAGTGTAATACAGCTAGTGTAAAACAGCTAGTGTAAAACAGCCAGTGTAATACAGCTAGTGTAAAACAGCTAGTGTAATACAGCTAGTGTAAAACAGCTAGTGTAATACAGCTAGTGTAATACATGTGTGTGTGTTTGGCTAAGGACTCAGAGATCAGGGAGGCCAGCCTGGAGTTATGCAATGGTGTTAGGAGAACAAGTTTGGTGTCTCCTCACACACACATGTCCAACGTCCTCATTCAACCCTCTTCAGGGCCACCCAACGGACCGTGGTCCATGTGACCGAGGTCAGGGGTTAGGGATCAGAGTTCAAAGGACAGGTGCGTTGGATTTAGTCTCTGGATCGCTGACGGGAATCTGTAGCGGCATGGAGGACAGTGGTTATGGTCTTCCAGTGAAAGGTGTGTGTTCCAACACAGGCCATGAGCCTCCCAATGGGAGTAGTGGGAAAACAGGCTGAGTTTTATAGAGTGCAGAGGCTGATGGGGATGTTTCTGTGTGGGAATGGGGAAAGTAAGATATGCAGCCCAGTATTGGGAATATTTCATTGGTTCCATTGGAAACCAGGCATACTAAATCAATCAAGCACAGCTCAAATATTCCACATTTAAAATGAGTCTGGTGGTCAATACTGTATGTCAGAGGTCCATAAGGGGGTGGTTTTGGCCTGATAGCTGATGTCCCTCTCCACCTGTCCCACTTTTTGGTCAGTCAGCCAGCAGCAGCATATAATCTATGTTAATCTACTGTAATCCTATCACTCATTACTATAATCTCAATATGCTCTGCCTAATCCCTCTCAACAAATGTCCTCTCTTCTCCTCTCTCCTTGCTGACCCCTAGTGTGTAGGTGTCTTCTGGAAGACAGATCAATGATGATGGGTCTTTTCCTCCTCTTGTCAATTTCCCTCTCCTCTCTCACATACAAGCCTTTCTTTCTCTCACATACAAGCCTTTCTATCTCTCACATACAAGCCTTTCTATCTCTCACATACAAGTCTTTCTATCTCTCACATACAAGCCTTTCTATCTCTCACATACAAGCCTTTCTATCTCTCACATACAAGCCTTTCTATCTCTCACATACAAGCCTTTCTATCTCTTACTCTATTTTTTATTTTTTGGAACCTTTATTTAACAAGGCAATGACAGCCTACCGGGGAACAGTGGGTTAACTGCCTTGTTCAGGGGCAGAACGACAGCATCGCACGCAGTCCCTGTCTCTATATTGATAAACATGGTCAAAGATGACCTAGCTGTGAAACCCTGTGAACCGTTGAACTATCTTCTTTACAGGAATGGAATAGAAGAGACTCCTTTGTCTGGGTTGTTTTCTTTCCATAACGAGGTGTGTGTGTGTGTGCGCACGCGTGTGTGTGTTCTGTATTTGGTGCAGGAGGCCCAGGATAATGGCTATTTATAACTCTAAGAACTCCTGCATTCCTCACCCCTCTTTTACTAACCCTATTTCACTCCATTCTGTGGTGTGTGTCTGTGTTGTAGATTGAAAACAGCTGAAGCTCTCAGTAAGGCTCATCAACTAGAACACACACACAGGTCCAGTGGAACTCCAGCTCTCTTTGTGGAACCAATCTCTCCCTGATCAAAGTTTGGAAACCGGCAGCAGGCTAAAAATAGAAGGCTGCTGCTAAGAATAGCCTTTGGGGGATGTGTGTGTGTGTGTGTGTGTGTGTGTGTGTGTGTGTGTGTGTGTGTGTGTGTGTGTGTGTGTGTGTGTGTGTGTGTGTGTGTGACTGACTGGGAGGCGAAATACTTTTGTAATGAAGTATTTGCAGGCGAACAATAACATTCAATTCCTAATGTGTTGAGTTGCCTCAACATAGGACATAACGTAACAGTAGTCACTGCAGCCTAAAGTAAATGGAATAAAATTTGCCAAAATTATATAGGCCAAATTACTCCAGTCTATACAGAAATAATTCAAATAATTTGAAATACTTCACCACAGAGCATCATTAACTTTTTTTTAAAGCTGTGGTTTGTTTTAAATCACAAACGTGTAGGCCTATATGCCTAGTTGGGAAGCCTGCAATTTGGGCACCGCGCATGGTCAGAGACCTAGCTGATTATTGAGTTGTTGCTGTCAGTGAAAAGCATCTATAATATGTCTGAAGACAACGTGTCTTGAATATAATTTTACATGTTCAGACAAGAAAAATGGGAGGGGTGTGTGGCGAAGATATTGGCATGTACAGTGCATTTGAAAAGCATTCAGACCCCTTGACATTTTCCACATTTTATTACGTTACAGCCTTATTCTAAAATGGATTCAATAGTTTTTTCCCTCCTCAATCAACACACAATACTCCATAATGACAAAGCAAAAACAGCTTTTTAGAAATGTAGGCAAATGTATTAAAAAAACATATAAATAATGTAACATATTTACATATATCTTAGCCAAATATATTTAAACTCAGTTTTTCACAATTACTCGCATTTATTCAAAGTAATAATTTCCTGTGTTAGGTCAGTTAGGATCAGAACTTCATTTTAAAAATGTGAAATGTCAGAATAATAGTAGAGAGAATTATTTATTTCAGCTTTTATTTATTTCATCACATTGCCAGTGGGTCAGAAGTTTGCATACACACAATTAGTATTTGGTAGCATTGCCTTTAAATTGTTTAACTTGGGTCAAACATTTCAGGTAGCCTTCCACAAGCTTCCCACAATAGGTTGGGTGAATTTTGGCCCATTCCTCCTGACAGAGCTGGTGTGACTGAGTCAGATTTGTAGACCTCCTTGCTCGCACATGCTTTTTCAGTTCTGCCCAGAATTTTCAATAAGATTGATGTCAGGGCTTTGTGATGGCCACTCCAATACCTTGACTTTGTTGTCCTTAAGCCATTTTGCCACAACTTTGGATGTATGCTTGGGGTCAAATGTGAAGACCCATTTGCGACCAAGCTTTAACTTCCTGACTGATGTCTTGAGATGCTGCCTCAATATATCCACATGATTTTCCTTCCTCATGCAGCCATTTAGTTTGTGAAGTGCACCAGTCCCTCCTGCAGGAAAGCACCCCCACAACATGATTCTGCCACCCCCGTGCTTCATGGTTGGGATGGTGTTTGTCAGCTTGCAAGCCTCCCCCTTTTTCCTCCAAACATAACGATGGTCATTATGGCCAAACAGTTCTATTTTGTTTCATCAGACCAGAGGACATTTCTCCAAAAAGTACGATCTTTCTCCCCATGTGCAGTTGCAAACCGTAGTCTGGCATTTTTTAATGGCGGTTTTGGAGCAGTGGCCTCTTCCTTGCTGAGCGGCATTTCAGGTTATGTCGATATAGGACTCGTTTTACTGTGGATATAGATACTTTTGTACCTGTTTCCTCCAGCATCTTCACAAGGTCCTTTGCTGTTCTGCGATTGAGTTGCACCTTTCGCACCAAAGTACGTTCAACTCTAGGAGACAGAACACGTCTCCTTCCTGAGCGGTATGACGGCTGCGTGGTCCCATGGTCAAATCAAATCAAATCAAATTTATTTATATAGCCCTTCGTACATCAGCTGATATCTCAAAATGCTGTACAGAAACCCAGCCTAAAACCCCAAACAGCAAGCAATGCAGGTGTAGAAGCACGGTGGCTAGGAAAAACTCCCTAGAAAGGCCAATACCTAGGAAGAAACCTAGAGAGGAACCAGGCTATGTGGGGTGGCCAGTCCTCTTCTGGCTGTGCCGGGTGGAGATTATAACAGAACATGGCCAAGATGTTCAAATGTTCATAAATGACCAGCATGGTCGAATAATAATAAGGCAGAACAGTTGAAACTAGAGCAGCAGCACAGTCAGGTGGAAGTTGAAACTGGAGCAGCAGCATGGCCAGGTGGACTGGGGACAGCAAGGAGTCATCATGTCAGGTAGTCCTGGTGTTTATACTTGCGTACTATTGTTTGTACAGATGAACGTGGTACCTTCAGGAGTTTGGAAGTTGCTCCCAAGGATGAACCAGACTTGTGGAGGTCTACAATTTATTTTCTGAGGTCTTGGCTGATTTATTTTTATTTTCCCATGATGTCAAGCAAAGAGGCGCTGAGTTTGAAAGTAGGCCTTGAAATACATCCACAGGTACACCTCCAATTGACTCAAATGATGTCAATTAGCCTATCAGAAGCTTCTAAAGACATTGCATAATTTTCTGGAATTTTCCAAGCTGTTTAAAGGCACAGTCATCTTAGTGTATGTAAACTTCTGACCCACTGGAATTGTGATACAGTGAATTATAAGTGAAATAATCTGTCTGTGAACAATTGTTGGAAAAATGACTTGTGTCATGCACAAAGTAGATGTCCTTGCCAAACTTGCCAAAACTATAGTTTGTTAACAAGAAATTTGTGGAGTGGTTGAAAAAACGAGTTTTAATGACGCCAACCTAAGTGTATGTAAACTTCCGACTTCAACTGTAAGTATTCAAACCCTTTACTTAGTATGGACCTCTCTTTGTGCATAGTGGCATTGTCATGCTGAAACAGGAAAGGGCCTTCCCCAAACTGTTGCCACAAAGTTGGAAGAACAGTTGTGTTGTGAGTACGTGATAGTGGAGTAGTGGGTTGAGGGAACACACTAAATGGGTAAAGTGTTTTGAAATGTAATGTCTTATATCTGTAAATGTATCTGTCTTAATGTTGCTGGACCCCAGGAGCTAATGGAGATCCTTAATAAATACAAATACAAACAGAATTGTCTAGAATGTCATTGTATGCTGTAGCGTTAAGATTTCCCTTCACTGGAACTAAGGAGCCCGAACCATGAAAAACATCCCCATACCATTATTCCTCTTCCACCAACCTTTACAGTTGGCATTATGCATTGGGGCAGGTAGCGTTTTCCTGGCATCCGCCAAACCCAGATTTGTCTGTCGGCCTGCCAGATTGTGAAGCGTGATTCATCACTCCAAAGAACGCATTTCCACTGCCCCAGAGTCCAATGGCGGCGAGCTTTACACCACTCCAGCCAACGCTTGGCATTGCGCATGGTGATGTTAGGCTTGTGTGCGGCTGCTCTGCCATGGAAACTCATTTCATGAAGCTCCCCACGAACAGTTATTGTAATGACTTTGCTTATACAGGCAGTTTTGAACTCGGTAGTGAGTGTTGCAACCAAGGACAGACAAATTTTACGCGCCACGTGTTTCAGCACGTGGTACCGTTCTGTGAGCTTGTGAGGCCTACCACTTTGTGGCTAAGCCGTTTCCACTTCACAATAACAGCCCTTAGAGTTGACCAGGGTAGCTCTAGCAGGGCAGAAATTTGATGAACTGACTTGTTAGAAAGGTGGCATCCTATGACGGTGCCAGGTTGAAAGTCACTGAGCTCCTCAGTATGGGCCATCCTACTGCCAGTGTTTGTCTATGAAGATTGCATGGCTGTGTGCTCAATTTTATACACCTGTCAGCAACGGGTGAGGCTGAAATAGCTGAATCCACTAATTTGAAAGGGTGTTCACATACTTTTGTCCATGTAGTTTATGACCATGCATCACCACTGGAATTGATTTGATTATTTTTCGCCACATGACTACATACTGTGTGCGTGCGTGTGTGTGTGTGTGTGTGTGTAGTCGAAATGTATGCCTGTTAGGACAGGAGAGGTGAGATGTAAGAGGTGCACGTCATGTTCCTTGGCATATGGAGAGGTGCCTCGCACTCTGTGCCCTTGTAAAGTCAACCCACACATACACACTCTCTAATTGATGTGGAAGTGGTTAGGAGACCAGACCACCGATAGCGGAGGAAGAACAACAAGGAGTAGAAGAGAAAAATGAGAGAGTGATTGTAGACCATGGCTTGGAATGGAGATATGGGGATTCAGTGCTTTCTCTCGTATTTTGTTTTCCTTTCTCTCTGACATATCTTCTCTTATTTTGTGCCTTCCTTTGTCTCTATCTAATTATTTCTCTCCATCTTTCTCTCTCATTCTTTCTCTCTCTTTCTCATTCCTTCCCCCCTCTCTCTCCTTCACTCCCCTCTATCTTTCTTTCCTTTTCTCTCTCTTTCTCTCTCCCTCTTTCTATCAGTTGTGTTCTCCTCTGAGCACCTTCAGTCAGCTGTCCACTCAACCAGTTGCTGTCTTCAACTCTCACCACACACACACACACACACACACACACACACACACACACACACACACACACACACACACACACACACACACACACACACACACACACACACACACACACACACACACACACAAACACACCTCTCACAACACACACACCTCTGTGTAGGGCTATGTAGGCCAGGGCTCTGTGAATGGCTGTGTAAGCCAGGGCTCTGTTTAGGGCTGTGTAAGCCAGGGCTATGTGAAGAGCTGTGTAGGCCAGGGCTCTGTTTAGGACTGTGTCGGCCAGGGCTCTGTGTAGGGCTGTGTAGGCCAGGGCTCTGTGTAGGGCTGTGTAGGCCAGGGCTCTGTGTAGAGCTGTGTAGGCCAGGGCTCTAGGGCTGTGTATGCCAGGGCTCTAGGGCTGTGTAGGCCAGGGTTCTAGGGCTGAGTAGGCCAGGGCTCTAGGGCTGTGTAGGCCAGGGCTCTGTGTAGAGCTGTGTATGCCAGGGCTCTAGGGCTGTGTAGGCCAGGGCTCTGTGTAGAGCTGTGTATGCCAGGGCTCTAGGGCTGTGTAGGCCATGGCTCTGTGTAGAGCTGTGTAGGCCAGGACTCTAGGGCTGTGTAGGCCAGGGTTCTGTGTATATCTGTGTAGGCCAGGGCTCTAGGGCTGTGTAGGCCAGGGCTCTTTGTTGAGCTGTGTAGAACCAGGGTATGGAGAGTCATGTGTTCTGAAATAAAGTGTAAGAGTTCTTCACGGTCTTCCTTTCATGTCTACTGTCATTTTGTTGTTGTGTTGCTGATATGTGTTTTGTCACCAATGGACATGGAGGGTGTGGTTGTGGGGTGGAGATAGAGGTGTGGAGGGGAGGGAGTGGGCATGAGAGAGCGAGAGAGAGAAGGGGTAGTGGGGGTGAGAGGGATGGTAGGTGAGGACTGGGAACTAGGGGTGCTCTGGGTGCCACAGAGGTAAAACAAAATAGCCTTCTATGGACATCCTTCAGACACAGGGCTGCTAAACCTGGGCTCGGCCACTCCCCCCCCCCCCGCTGTGTCGGCCAGTGACAGGTGGGCATGGCTGGGATGAGTGGCATAGCTGGGTGTGTGTGTGTGTGTGTGTGTGTGTGTGTGTGTGTGTGTGTGTGTGTGTGTGTGCTGTAGTGGTCTAGTGATAGGCTGTAAAGTGCTGAGACAGGACAGAGTTGAGCCAAACTCCATACATTACATATACATCGTCTGAAGATGCGTGCACACACACACTAGGGGAAAGCATCACAGCTCTATGGACAATATCAGCAGTGATTAGAGGCCTACTCTCCTCTCCATTCTACACCCCCCCTCTCTCTCCCCCCTCTTTTCTGCTCTCATTTCTCTAAATCTATGTCTACCACCCTCTCTCCCTCTATTTACAATACATTCTTTCTCTGTCACTTTGTCTACCCTCTCCCCTCTCATGCTGGTGTTCAATTAGAGTATCTATCTGCCAGGTGGTCTTTTGAGGATGTTTTTTCTGCTCCAAATAGCGCCACTTGGTGGTTGAAAAGAAGACTGCAGCTTTTCAGTGGTCTGCCATGCCCATGAGGCCTTTAGAATAACTGTTGTGCTTTATTCACTGACTATGCTCTCTGTGTGTCTGTCTCTCTCTCTTTCTCTCTCTATCTGTCTGTCTCTCTCTCTCTGTGTCTGTCTCTCTCTCTCTGTGTCTGTCTCTCTCTCTCTGTGTCTGTCTCTCTCTCTCTGTGTGTCTGTCAATTCAATTCAATTCAATTCAATTCAATTCAAGGGCTTTATTGGCATGGGAAACATGTGTTAACATTGCCAAAGCAAGTGAGGTAGACAACATACAAAGTGAATATATAAAGTGAAAAACAACAAAAATTAACAGTAAACATTACACATACAGAAGTTTCAAAACAGTAAAGACATTACAAATGTCATATTATATATATATATACAGTGTTCTAACAATGTACAAATGGCTAAAGGACACAAGATAAAATAAATAAGCATAAATATGGGTTGTATTTACAATGGTGTTTGTTCTTCACTGGTTGCCCTTTTCTCGTGGCAACAGGTCACAAATCTTGCTGCTGTGATGGCACACTGTGGAATTTCACCCAGTAGATATGGGAGTTTTTCTAAATTGGATTTGTTTTCGAATTCTTTGTGGATCTGTGTAATCTGAGGGAAATATGTCTCTCTAATATGGTCATACATTGGGCAGGAGGTTAGGAAGTGCAGCTCAGTTTCCACCTCATTTTGTGGGCAGTGAGCACATAGCCTGTCTTCTCTTGAGAGCCATGTCTGCCTACGGTGGCCTTTCTCAATAGCAAGGCTATGCTCACTGAGTCTGTACATAGTCAAGGCTTTCCTTAATTTTGGGTCAGTCACAGTGGTCAGGTATTCTGCCGCTGTGTACTCTCTGTGTAGGGCCAAATAGCATTCTAGTTTGCTCTGTTTTTTTGTTAATTCTTTCCAATGTGTTAAGTAGTTATCTTTTTGTTTTCTCATGATTTGGTTGGGTCTAATTGTGCTGCTGTCCTGGGGCTCTGTAGTGTGTGTTTGTGTTTGTGAACAGAGCCCCAGGACCAGCTTGCTTAGGGGACTCTTCTCCAGGTTCATCTCTCTGTAGGTGATGGCTTTGTTATGGAAGGTTTGTGAATTGCTTCCTTTTAGGTGGTTGTAGAATTTAACAGCTCTTTTCTGGATTTTGATAATTAGTGGGTATCAGCCTAATTCTGCTCTGCATGCATTATTTGGTGTTCTACGTTGTACACGGAGGATATTTTTGCAGAATTCTGCGTGCAGAGTCTCAATTTGGTGTTTGTCCCATTTTGTGAAGTCTTGGTTGGTGAGCGGACCCCAGACCTCACAACCATAAAGGGCAATGGGCTCTATGACTGATTCAAGTATTTTTAGCCAAATCCTAATTGGTATGTTGAAATTTATGTTTCTTTTGATGGCATAGAATGCCCTTCTTGCCTTGTCTCTCAGATCGTTCACAGCTTTGTGGAAGTTACCTGTGGTGCTGATGTTTAGGCCAAGGTATGTATAGTTTTTTGTGTGCTCTAGGGCAACAGTGTCTAGATGGAATTTGTATTTGTGGTCCTGGTGACTGGACCTTTTTTGGAACACCATTATTTTGGTCTTACTGAGATTTACTGTCAGGGCCCAGGTCTGACAGAATCTGTGCATAAGATCTAGGTGCTGCTGTAGGCCCTCCTTGGTTGGTGACAGAAGCACCAGATCATCAGCAAACAGCAGACATTTGACTTCGGATTCTAGCAGGGGGAGGCCGGGTGCTGCAGACTTTTCTAGTGCCCTCGCCAATTCGTTGATATATATGTTGAAGAGGGTGGGGCTTAAGCTGCATCCCTGTCTAACCCCACGACCCTGTGTGAAGAAATGTGTGTGTTTTTTGCCAATTTTAACCGCACACTTGTTGTTTGTGTACATGGATTTTATAATGTCGTATGTTTTACCCCCAACACCACTCTGTCTCTCTCTGTGTGTGTTTTTCTCTCTCTCTCTCTCTCTCTCTCTGTCTCTCTGTCTGTCTCTCTCTGTGTCTGTCTCTCTCTCTCTGTGTCTGTCTCTCTCTCTCTGTGTCTGTCTCTCTCTCTCTGTCTGTCTCTCTCTCTCTGTGTCTGTCTCTCTCTCTGTGTGTGTCTGTCTCTCTCTGTGTGTGTCTGTCTCTCTCTCTGTGTGTCTGTCTCTCTCTCTCTGTCTCTCTCTGTGTCTGTCTCTCTCAGACTCTGCGTAAGAAGGGTCTAAATGGTTGTGACAGTCCCGACATCGAGGCAGACGACTCTGCTGGTCAGAGCCCCGAGTCAGAGGACAAATACCGCAAAATCAATGAAGACATTGACCTCCTGATCAGCAGACAGAGACTCTGTGTAAGTACAACTGGACCTGTGTGTGTATCCACTCATGCCTGTTCCACTTCTCCATTTGCCTTGCTAACCCTGGTGTCTGTCTCTGTCCAGCAGGCTCTCCCCCCGCCTAACTACGACATGGTTGGCTCCATCCAGGGCCAAAACAACAGTGGACTACTATACTCTCACCCCGGGGTGGGGGGATCCTTGTATAACCACAGTCTTCTGCCTCTTTGCCAAACACACTCTGGCCTGCAGAGGAACAGCATGTCGCCTGGACCCCAACACACACACCAACCCCCCAGTGCTGGAAACTCAGGAGGGATGATGGGTTCAGAGCTGTCTAACACCGTCTCCAACGCTGGTGAGTTAACTATGCTATTTACTTTACATGCTGTCTTTTCTAATGTCTGATGCATTGATAATGTACAGTACCAGTTTAGAACACCTACTCATTCCAGGGGTTTTCTTTGTTTTTACTGTGTTCTACATTCTAGAATAATAGTGAAGACATCAAAACTATGAAATAACACATATGGCAAAGGGTGGCTACTTTAAAGAATCTCAAATATAAAATATATTTTGATTTGGTAACTACATGATTCTATATGTGTTATTTCATAGTTGTGATGTCTTCACTATTATTCTAGAATGTAGAAAATAGTAAAAAATAAAGAAAAACCCTTGAATGAGTAGGTGTTCTAAAACTTTTGACTGGTACTGTATATTATATTAGGCCTATTATGATTACAGTTTCAATTTGTCCTCCCAGGTTAAACAAGAAAAACATCCAGTATTCTCCTGTCTATCCGTCTCCTAGGTAGTGGTAACTATGGTAACCACTGTACCTCACCAGGGCTGTTATCTCCAGGAGGCATGGCCAACACTTCACCCCCGATGATTCAGGCCAAGACTTCGCCCCCGATGAACTCCATGACCCTGATTGGCAACCGCAAGCCGGACCTCCGCACGCTGCTACCCCCTGGCAACAAGAACAACATGCCCTCCATCGTGAGTGATCTCCTCCCTCAATTTCTGTCTATCTCCTCCCTCCATCTCTGTCTAGCTCCTCCCCCCATCTCTGTCTAGCTCCTCTTTCTCCATCTCCCCTGAGACAGTTAGAACCTTCCTGACTCTTACACAGTCCCTCTGACTCCTACACAGTTCTTCTGACTCCTACACAGTCCCTCTGACTCCTGCACAGTTCCTCTGACTCCTACACAGTTCCTCTGACTCCTACACAGTTCTTCTGACTCCTACACAGTTCCTCTGACTCCTGCACAGTTCCTCTGACTCCTACACAGTTCCTCTGACTCCTACACAGTTCCTCTGACTCCTACACAGTTCTTCTGACTCCTACACAGTTCTTCTGACTCCTACACAGTTCCTCTGACTCCTACACAGTTCCTCTGACTCCTACACAGTTCCTCTGACTCTTACACAGTTCCTCTGACTCCTACACAGTTCCTCTGACTCCTACACAGTTCCTCTGACTCCTACACAGTTCTTCTGACTCCTACACAGTTCCTCTGACTCCTACACAGTTCCCCTGACTCCTACACAGTTCCCCTGACTCCTACACAGTTCCTCTGACTCCTGCACAGTTCCTCCGACTCCTGCACAGTTCCTCTGACTCCTGCACAGTTCCCCTGACTCCTACACAGTTCCTCTGACTCCTACACAGTTCCTCTGACTCCTACACAGTTCCTCCAACCCCCTCCGTACTCTAATATGAGTTGTATTGTTTTTCATGCTGCCAGTGTGAGGATTTTGACATGATGCTGGTAAGTAGTGTGACATCACACAGATGGACAACGTGGAGTTGCTATGCTGAATATCTGTTTATGTCTAGAATGACCATAGACCCAAATCCTTCTAGCCACAAGTGTACTAATGTTAGTTTATTATTATGTTGTTTCAGAACCAGAGAATAAACCACTCCCAGTCTGCCCAGACATTGGCTACCCCCGCAGTCTCCATAGCAACACCTACTCTGCCCGGGCAGGGTATGGTAGGGTACCCCTCTGCCCTCTCCACCTCATATGACACAGGTAGGCACTCCGTCTTCTACCACTCCGTCTTCTACCACTCCGTCTTCTAACACTCCGTCTTCTACCACTGTCTCCTACCACTCCGTCTTCAACCACTCCGTCTTCTACCACTCCGTCTTCTACCACTCCGTCTTCTACCACTCTGTCTTCTACCACTCTGTCTTCTACCACTGTCTCCTACCACTCCGTCTTCTACCACTCCGTCTTCTACCACTCCGTCTTCCACCATTCTGTCTTCTACCATTCTGTCTTCTACCACTCCGTCTTCTACCACTCCGTCTTCTACCTCTCCATCTTCTACCACCCGGTCTTCTACCACCCTGTCTTCTACCACCCTGTCTTCTACCACTCTGTCTTCTACCACTCTGTCTTCTACCACTGTCTCCTACCACTCCGTCTTCTACCACTCTGTCTTCTACCACTCTGTCTTCTACCACTCTGTCTTCTACCACTCCGTCTTCTACCACTCCGTCTTCTACCACTCCGTCTTCTACCACTCTGTCTTCTACCACTCTGTCTTCTACCACTCCGTCTTCTACCACTCCGTCTTCTACCACTCCGTCTTCTACCACTCTGTCTTCTACCACTCTGTCTTCTACCACTCCGTCTTCTACCACTCCGTCTTCTACCACTCCGTCTTCTACCACTCCGTCTTCTACCACTCTGTCTTCTACCACTGTCTTCTACCACTCTGTCTTCTACCATCCGTCTTCTACCACTCCGTCTTCTACCACTCCGTCTTCTACCACTCTGTCTTCTACCACTCTGTCTTCTACCACTCTGTCTTCTACCACTCTGTCTTCTACCACTCCGTCTTCTACCACTCTGTCTTCTACCACTCTGTCTTCTACCACTCTGTCTTCTACCACTCCGTCTTCTACCACTCCGTCTTCTACCACTCCGTCTTCTACCACTCTGTCTTCTACCACTGTCTTCTACCACTCTGTCTTCTACCATCCGTCTTCTACCACTCCGTCTTCTACCACTCTGTCTTCTACCACTCTGTCTTCTACCACTCTGTCTTCTACCACTCTGTCTTCTACCACTCTGTCTTCTACCACTCTGTCTTCTACCACTCTGTCTTCTACCACTCCGTCTTCTACCACTCCGTCTTCTACCACTCTGTCTTCTACCACTCTGTCTTCTACCACTCTGTCTTCTACCACTCTGTCTTCTACCACTCTGTCTTCTACCACTCCGTCTTCTACCACTCCGTCTTCTACCACTCCGTCTTCTACCACTCCGTCTCCTACCACTCTGTCTCCTACCACTCTGTCTTCTACCACTCTGTCTTCTACCACTCTGTCTTCTACCACTCCGTCTTCTACCACTCCGTCTTCTACCACTCTGTCTTCTACCACTCTGTCTTCTACCACTCTGTCTTCTACCACTCTGTCTTCTACCACTCTGTCTTCTACCACTCCGTCTTCTACCACTCCGTCTTCTACCACTCCGTCTTCTACCACTGTCTCCTACCACTCTGTCTTCTACCACTCTGTCTTCTACCACTCTGTCTTCTACCACTCTGTCTTCTACCACTCTGTCTTCTACCACTCTGTCTTCTACCAGTCCGTCTTCTACCAGTCCGTCTTCTACCACTCTGTCTTCTACCACTCTGTCTTCTACCACTCTGTCTTCTACCACTCCGTCTTCTACCACTCCGTCTTCTGTAAATATGTGTTATTATTTGTATTATTGTTTCATTCACTTCTCACTTCCTCCCTTGCTGCTCCTCCTATGGACATTCCCTCAGGGACATTAGAGTTTCACTGTACCCTGCAATTACCTCTGCAACCCTATGCATGTGACTAATGAACTCATCTAATCTAATGTCTTCTGGACAGTGACCTCAGCTCCATCTCTGACCAAAAGTAACACTCTTATAGCGAATAAGAAGAATTCATTTCAGATTTGCCCAAGATGTGTAACTTTTGTTGTCTCCCCCCTCTCTATTCCTTCCTCTGTAGAGTACTCTCTGGGTGACCTGTCAGGGTTTGGTAACAGATCAGGATCTCTCCACCTGGGATCAGTAACAGGCTGGCAGCAACAACCGCTACAGAATATACAGCAGTCAGCACTGGGACACATGGGGTAATTGTGTGTGTGTGTGTGTGTGTGTGTGTGTGTGTGTGTGTGTGTGTGTGTGTGTGTGTGTGTGTGTGTGTGTGTGTGGTGTGTGTGTGTGTGTGTGTGTGTGTGCGTGCGTGCGTGCGTGCGTGCGTGCGTGCGTGCGTGCGTGCGTGCGTGCGTGCGTGCGTGCGTGCGTGCGTGCGTGCGTGCGTGCGTGCGTGCGTGCGTGCGTGCGTGCGTGCGTGCGTGCGTGCGTGCGTGCGTGCGTGCGTGCGTGCGTGCGTGCGTGCGTGCGTGCGTGCGTGCGTGCGTGCGTGCGTGCGTGCGTGCGTGCGTGCGTGCGTGCGTGCGTGCGTGCGTGCGTGCGTGCGTGCGTGCGTGCGTGCGTGCGTGCGTGCGTGCGTGCGTGCGTGCGTGCCGTGCGTGCGTGCGTGCGTGCGTGCGTGCGTGCGTGCGTGCGTGCGTGCGTGCGTGCGTGCGTGCGTGCGTGCGTGCGTGCGTGCGTGCGTGCGTGCGTGCGTGCGTGCGTGCGTGCGTGCGTGCGTGCGTGCGTGCGTGCGTGCGTGCGTGCGTGCGTGCGTGCGTGCGTGCGTGCGTGCGTGCGTCTGTTTCCTTCTCCTCTTTTGTAATCACTATCTCTCCTCTCCTCTGTCAGAAACATTTGTCAGAACTCCAACCTTACCCTCCAGAATGTCCATCAGAACCTCTACATCAAGTCAGAGCCCACCTCCCCGCCCAGAGATCGAGGCATCGGATTTGTCAACGGAGGGATGGGGGGTGTGTCCCATGGCTACCCAACAAATCAGGGCCCAGCGGAGGCAGGGCAGTCTCCTGGCGACAGCCTATCCAGCTGTGGCAGCTCATACGATGGCAGTGATCGAGAGGATCACCGCGGAAATGACAACTTCCTGCTACACCCGATGTCCAATCAGGAGCGCCACAGCCCGTCCCTCAAACGAACGCGCCTATCAAAATGCTGGGCTACATGATAAGGCATGCCTCTTATTCACAGAGGGGGAGGGGCTTGAGTAGAGTTACGTTTAGTGTTATTATGACTATTATTAAGCTTGTGTCCAAAATGGCACCCTTTTCCCTACATAGTGCTCTTGCCAAAAGTAGTGCACTTTATAGGGAATAGGGTGCTATTTCAGATTTGCCCTATATTCTTCTTGTGCAGAGTGAGAGTGTTCCACTATAACAGGGACATTATATACAGGAGTGTGGAGGGAATATAACAGTGACAGACTGGGTCTGAAATGGAACCCTATTGCCCACGTAGTGCACTAACTATGGGGAAATAGGGAGTGATTTGAGACAACCAGTGATATTATACAGGAGTGAGGGTGGATATGGTGTGGGGGAGTCAGTGTGGGAGGTCTGTTGCCTGTGTTGTGTATTTGTGGGAGAGGGAGGGAATCAGCAAATTAATATGTACACTATGTAAACTAACTAACAAAGGTTGAAGAAGTCTGGTACTCTGTATGGATAAGATACTGGTGAGTCACTAATATACTAGGAGACACAAGGACAGGCACTGTGAGTGGACACGTGTGTGTGTGTGTGTGTGTGTGTGTGTGTGTGTGTGTGTGTGTGTGTGTGTGTGTGTGTGTGTGTGTGTGTGTGTGTGTGTGTGTGTGTGTGTGTGTGTGTGTGTGTGTGTGTGTGTGTGCGTGCGTGTTCGCTCGCTACCTAGGCTCTGATGTCCCAATCTGCAGCTGGCTGACTAGCAGATAGCGTGAGTGTTCACTACAACCCATTCATGTTGCCGGTTCAACATATTTATGTGTATATATAAATGAAGAACAAGGGAGGATTTGGCAGACAGAGAGAGAAAATGAAAGGGATAGAGAGATAGACAGAGAAGGGAGGGAAAGACTGATGGAGAAAGGAAGAGAGCGATAGAATGAGACAGAGAAAAAGGACAACGATAGGGGGAGAGGGAAGAAGGAGAGGGTGAAAGCCATTATGCAACAGGTTGCACAAAGCTGGAACTATAGAATAATAGTGATTGATCGATCAAGAAGTCATTCTAATATTCTAATTATACAGCTGGAACCCTGGACAACTAGAATGTCTCACTTGAAATGAAGGCGCCTAGGAATTGTAGTTCAACTCAGTCAGAATAGCCATATGCTATATGCTAACAAATACTATCTGAGTCATATACACTACAGTGCTACTCATTCAGATGGATAGAAAAAGAGACTTTTTACCAGCCAGATAGACAGAGCCACATGGAGGAGGTGGTGTGAGTTAAAACAGAACTCCCAAAGCCATATTATTATAAAATGAGAAGTCAACGCTTTGCTGCACAAACAAGTGGTTTCTCTTTATGGTAATTTGAAAATATTTTGAAAATCAAAACTATGAAATAACACATATGGAATCATGTAGTAACCAAAAAAGTGTTAAACAAATCAAAATCTATTTTATATTTGAGATTCTTCAAATAGCCACCCGTTGCCTTGATGACAGCTTGGCACACCCTTGGCATTCTCTCAACCAGCTTCATGAGGTAGTCACCTGGAATGCATTTCAATTAACAGATGTGCCTTGGTAAAAGTTCATTTGTGGAATTTCCTTCTTAATGTGTTTGAGCCAATCATTTGTGTTGTGACAAGGTAGGGGGGTATACACAAGATAGCCCTATTTGGTAAACAACCAAGTCCATATTATGGCAAGAACGGCTCAAATAAGCAAAGAGAAATGGCAGTCCATCATTACTTTAAGACATGAAGGTCAGTCAATAAGGAACATTTCAATAACTTTGAAAGTTTCTTCAAGTGCAGTCACAAAATCCATCAAGCGCTATGATGAAACTGACTCTCATAAGGACTGCCACAGGAAAGAAGACCCAGAGTTACCTTTGCTGCAGAGGATACGTTCATTAGAGTTACCAGACTCTGCAGCCCATATAAATGCTTCACAGAGGTCAAGTAACAGACACATCTCAACACCAACTGTTCAGAGGAGACTGTGTGAATCAGACCTTCATGGTCGAATTGCTGCCAAGAAAACGCTACTAAAGGACACCAAAAATAAGAAGAGACTTGCTTGGACCAAGAAACACAAGCAATGGACATTAGACCGGTGGAAATTTGTCCTTTGGTCTGGAGTTCAAATTGAAGATGTTTGGTTCCAAACGGCGTATCTTTGTGAGACGCAGTGTGGGTGAACAGACGATCCCCGCATGTGTATTTCCCACCGTAAAGCATGGAGGAGGTGTTATGGTGTGGGGGTGCTTTCTGGTGACACTGTCTGTGATTTATTTAGAATTCAAGGCACACTTAACCAGCATGGCTACCACAGCATTCTGCAGCGATACGCCATCCCATCTGATTTGCTTAGTGGGACTATTATTTGTTTTTCAACAGGACAATGACCCAACACACCTCCAGGCTGTGTAAGGGCTATTTGACTAAGAAGGAGAGTGATGGAGTGCTGTATCAGATGACCTGGCCTCCACAATCCCCCAACCTCAACCAAATTGAGATGGTTTGGGATGAGTCGGACCTCAGAGTGAAGGAAAGGCAGGTAACAAGTGCTCAGCATATGTGGGAACTCCTTCAAGACTGTTGGAAAAGCATTCCAGGTGAAACTGGTTGAGAGAATGCCAAGAGTGTGAAAAGCTGTCATCAAGGCAAAGGGTGGCTACTTTGAAGAATATAAAATCTAAAATATATTTTAATTTGTTTTGCACTTTTTTGGTTACTACATGATTCCATATATGCTATTTCATAGTTTTGATGTCTTCACTATTATTCTACAATGTAGAAAATAGTAAAAATAAAGAAAAACCTTTGAATGAGTAGGTGTTCCAAAGCTTTGGACCGGTAGTGTATATTTGTACCTAGTTCTATCAAATAATTAACCCAATAATTAACCCACGTCTGTGAAATTAAGGATGGCTATAGTTCTTGAAAATGTACTTAAAATAATGTGAACATTGTTAAAATATAGATAAAACCTTGTTTTTGTCTTCATATTGTGGGTTATTATGTAGCTATGTGCAGGTGCACATATTTTCTATCAATCTCAAACGTTTAGGAAAATGTTTAGTTAAAGCTTCTCAACCTGCCACTGATGTTAGCCTAATAGCACATTCTTTAGGAAGGGTTGCTTCCAAACCCAGATGAAGTCACTCCTTGATTAAAAAGCATTCTCAATGTAGAATCTCCATTGGAAGTGTGTGTTAGTTCAGGAATAGGCCTAATCTGGGTCTGGGAGATCTAAGACTATAGAGACAGCGTGTATAGACAGAGCAGAAGCTGGACGGCTGCCTCCCTACAGACAGTTTTATATGCTGTCAGATATTATTACTGAGAAGACATAAGAAACCCACCTAGAAGCACAACTTCTGACTTTGAAAGTCACCTTTGTTCTATGTTGCCAGGTTGCAATACAATACAATACTGATTGATGATATCAGTAGACTACAAGAGGGCAGAGCCCCACAATAGGTTATAGACTAACCAACAGCCTGAGGCTATCCTACTCACCTAGCTCATCAGAGCTACAGTGTTGTTTTCATTCTATTTTATTTTTCTTCATCATCAACATTGTCTGTAATGTAAAAATCTGCAATTTACCTGTACCTCAGATTTACCACACCCATTATCATAGTTTGAATGGGATTCTGAGAATGTTGTATAATTTGATTACATCAATATAGGTCTGCTCCATGCAATATCCACTTCAATCATATCATGTTTTGTATCAGTTTTATCAACAGAATAAAGACTTTTAGTCTCAATAATGTAATATGGTATCTGAGTGAAGGTCCCTGGATGATTTATTTATGTGGGTGCCATGTTGAATTGTGTTCTTTAAGTGAACTTTATAACACTACCAACCACATGACAGTGGGTAGTGCACTCAGAGATTAGGGGTCAGACACCAGGCCGTCTTTCTGAGGTGAATGTTTGGATGCTACAAGGCTCCAGGCATCGGAAGCAGGCCTTTGTCGCCACTTGAAGACAATGTTTCTTACCGGAAGGAAGGGAGCTAACGTAAATAAACATGTATTTTCCCGCACAGGCAATGAAATTAAAAGGTATTTGTATTTTGCAGAACAATATACAGGCTCTTTACTTTTAAACTAGCCTCTGTGTGGTTTGTTTGACTCCCATGACTCCTGTTTCTGTTCCTCCAGCATCTCACAAACTCCACAGCACCACATTCAGACTGCATCTGATGTACCTGGGCCGTATCCACAAAGCATCTCAGAGTATGAGTGCTGATCATACTTTGTGTTATTACATATAGCTGGGAAGAAGAAGGGCGGGGGTGTATGTTTCATGATTAACTACACATGGTGTGATTGTGACTCAAGTCCTTTTGTTCACCCGACCTAGAATACCTCACAACCAAATGCCGACCATATTTCCTCCCAAGAGAATTATCTTCGGTTATAGTCACAGCCGTGTATATTCCCCCTGTTACACCTGTTCAGTGTGCATTTACAGGTGATTACAGGCCATTTTGACATTTTGACTCGTTCATTACACCTGTCCAGTGTGCATTTACAGGGGATGTTAATGGGGCGGTAGGTAGCCTAGTGGGTAGAGCGTTGGACTAGTAACCGAAAGGTTGCAAGATCAAGTCCCCGAGCTGACAATGTAAAAATATGTTCTACCTCTGAGCAAGGCAGTTAACCCACTGTTCCTAGGCTGTCATTGAACATAAGGTCACTGTTCCTAGGCTGTCATTGAACATAAGGTCACTGTTCCTAGGCTGTCATTGCCTAGTTAAATAAATGTACAAAAATAAATCATAAAAAAATGCTCTGACTCAGACTCTTGCTCCAGAGACTGGATGGGCTGATCCCTGGGGACAGCCAGCTCCCTTCCCCAGGGATATGGTGGGAGGAGCCAGAGAGGCTGACCCAGGGAGGGGGGCCCGGCCCCTGGAGAGGGGCGCCCACCTCCACTCAGGGACACCAGAGGGCGCCGCTACATCCACCTACAGTGCCTTGCAAAACTATTCATCCCCTTGGTGTTTTCCCTATTTAGTTGTGTTACAACATGTAATTGAAATGTATTTTTATTAGGATTTCATGTCATGGACATATACAAAATAGTTTTGGTGTAAAAAACATATTGGTGAAGCGAAATTTAAAAAATAACTTGTTTCAAAAAATAAATAATTTTAAAATGCAGGGAGAGGGGGGGCGAACCCTGCCAACAAACTACCCTCGACCCCCTAGGCGGCGTCACTACATCCACCCTGCTCATTTCACCAGGAAGAAAGGGGGGAGACGGCCAGAGAGTGATGGACAAACCCAGGGAGGGGTGTCCGACCACCGGAGAGAGGTCCCGGCCCCTGCCCGTGGTGCTATTAAATTCACCCAGGGAGCCGGAGCCGACCCCCGGACAGGGGCTCCGATCCCCACTGTAGCCACTTCATCCAGCCAGCTCCCTGACCCAAGAAGAAGAGGGCAGAGTGCCCAATGTGGGCCAGCAAGGGGCGCCACTTCATCCATCCAGCTCCCTGTTCTAGCTAGGTCATATTATAAGCCCGTCTTCACTTCAGACCTTATTTTTGGCGTTTTGTCATATTTCTACCATTATTACATTTACATTTTAGTAATTTAGCAGACACTCTGGTAATATTTTACTAAATATATATACTGGGACATCTTTTAGCACTTTCCTCACACTAACACACATTTTCAGTCCATTTCAGTCTTATTACACCAACTATTTATTCATTTATGTCCTGAAAAATCTATTCAGTTCCTCCACATTGAAATGAATGGCACCAACTTGAAAATAGGCTGTTGTGATTGATTTTACATTAAATCTATGATGACTCTATGAAACTTTTCCAATGGGTCTCCTTGTTCTGTGGGAGGTTTGGTGTAGTTATCCTCTATGGTACGATGTGATAATAAAGCACATTCCAATACTGCTCATTCTGTCTCATCAATATACCCCAAAATGCATACAGGTATGACCCTTAACCCCCCAAGGTGAACCCATGGAGATGTCATTAACATTCCAATTATTTTGTACGTTATTTCATACCTCAAGTTAATAGCAATCAATTGCCTTATTTTGCAAAGATTGTTCCCTGATAATACAACATTACATTGCAAATCCTCAATCCTGTTGGTCCAATTAACCAATGCCAGTGATCCACATTTAGCTACCTCCTATGAGTGGTTATCTTACCAAAACATAACCCACAGACATGGACCTTAATGACAATTGTCATCAGACTTTGCCTCGCCAAAGTGGAACAATTTGTGAAATTTGGCCATCTGGACCATGGACTAATTTGGGATGCATACTGTGTCTTCAATCATTGTGTAATCAATATTTGGCTCTTATTGTGGTTTTTTTATGCTATTTTTATTATGTTAATTCAGAATGTATTATTTTATTTTCTACTGTGAGCAATAAAACCAAATTCTGTTGTCATTGATATCAGAAAAGGGTCAAACTGACTGATTGACTGACTGACTGCGCTACACAGACTCTGTGTGATGACAAACAAATGTCATTCTAGAGCTCAATGCCACGAATACAGTTGATCTTATTTATTTTCTATACATCAACTATTTTTCCTCTGAAGTAACAAGCTATAAGACCATGTGAAAACAAATCCATTCCATCGTTTATTCATTATTTTATAGAAACAATATGTTCCTCCAGCCTTCGTCTTTAATAGAGATTTCCTACTCATTCTAATGACACTATACATCCACTAGATGTCTTTTTTTTACTAAAGTACCTACTTTTCCAAAACCACATCTGTTTTTTTGTTAGATTAATGTATTAATAGTCACTACCCTTTCCAAGACACAAAGCCTGGATGAAAATATTGTTTCTACCAAGGAATTAATTGAGGAAGCTGCAGTGGAGGAAAGACCGGTATCATTCCAAAGCCCATTTATTCTGGAACAGAATAATAAATCATATCAGGCTATATTTACGTAGCACATTTCAGACATGAATGCAACACAATGCACTTCACAGAAAAAAACTATGAAAAAAACCCTGAAATATTTACTACACAAGAAACATAAAAGGATAAGCAACAACAAAAGAATAACAATTTAAAACAAAAGACTAAAAAAGCACCCTAAAGTAACTGCACACCTGTTTGGTGTGCATTTACAGGTGATTAGAGCACCTGTTTGGTGTGCATTTACAGGTGATTAGAGCACCTGTTTGGTGTGCATTTACAGGTGATTAGAGCACCTGTTTGGTGTGCATTTACAGGTGATTAGAGCACCTGTTTGGTGTGCATTTACAGGTGATTAGAGCACCTGTTTGGTGTGCATTTACAGGTGATTAGAGCACCTGTTTGGTGTGCATTTACAGGTGATTAGAGCACCTGTTTGGTGTGCATTTACAGGTGATTAGAGCACCTGTTTGGTGTGCATTTACAGGTGATTAGAGCACCTGTTTGGTGTGCATTTACTGGTGATTAGAGCACCTGTTTGGTGTGCATTTACAGGTGATTAGAGCACTTGTTATTGTCATTTTTACGCGTGTTCATTACACCTGTTCAGCCTATTGCGTAAGAAATAGCGTTTTTGTAGTTGTTTTTGAAATATTTATGAAAACAACTTATTTGTGATTTTTTAAAAGGATTTATGTATTGAAAAGATGCGCATAAACGCTTCATAATTCATAAAGGTATAGGGACATCTGATGGACGGAAAGTGTAGTTGAAGGATCATTCTCTGTAGCCTTGGAGGGGCTGCGGCTAGTGGTTTCCTAATGTTTGACTCAAGGGGCTTGTGGTCGGATTCCACAATGACTTGTCGTCCATGTACATACTGATGGAAAATGTTCAGCAAGTAAAGCATCGTAACATGCAATTGCCACTGCAAGCTGTCGTAGCTGAATCAGAATTAGTTAGGTAACATAGATAAATAAGATGTTTTATTTACTTTATACTTGTCATTAGAATGTCTTCTTTTGGACTACACTGTTGGCAGTTGCATTTTCCTTTCTTCTCTAGGGAAAAGTCACTTGGGGCCCAGAGAGGGGAGAGGTCAGGATTGTCTTCATATGTGAATGTATCTGTTAAACCATGTGAAGGGCTCCACAATGTCTGTACTCCAGTCACTCCCTCATTTTCCTATTGGGGGGAGGAGTATGGCAGTGTCTGGAACCATTGTATTACCCCTCTGATGTTGCATGAATCTTGACCTAGTATATGACCTAGAGGCTCACTCCCCTCCGTGAGCTTGTCCATGAGGGTGTGTATTTGAGATGGGATAATCTAGAATTGACAATTGATATATGCCATTGGATGAGGTAATGTTTTGGTACTATGAAGTACCAAGAATGAGAAGTAGAACCTCGTCTTAGAGACCAAACTGAACAATAATTTATAGCTAATGCTATCTGGCTATGGGATACTCCTCTCTCACAAAGGCCCTTTGTGAAGAGTTCCTGAGATCTGTGGTTTGTCATGTAAGTTGAGAGGGGTGGATCTTTGCTATAGAAGATCTCAGTTGCCATTATGTTGTGACTCTCAGAATTAATTTATAGACAATGAATTGATCTGAGAGTCACAGGGCTATGGTGAAGCTCATAGTATTAAAATATGAAGTTTAAGTATAACTCTGACTGGTGTGTGGTTTGTAACTCTCATCATTTAGTAATACAGGAAATGACCACGACAAAGCTCCTTGTAGTTGCCCTTTCCCTCTCGTCGTATCCTCTAAAAACTTCCTGGAGAGTGTGTCTGCGACAGGGATGTCTTTGCCTGGACGGTGAGTGATTGTGAACAGAGCAAACAGAATGGCGTAGAGCTCCTTTTCGATTTGAGCGTAGTTGATTTCACAGTCTGTGAGAGATTTGGAAGCGTAGCCGATGGGCTTTCCTTCTTGCCAGTAGCACTGCACCTACCAGTTAGGGATGTCTTTGCCTCTTTGCCTAATTGATTTCACAACCTTCACTTTTGTGTCACTAACTGAGGTGAAGGAACTCCAGAAAAATCCATTTTTTAAGATCTTTTCCTCTGACACCATGTCTTGTAATAGAGGTCCTTTTCCATTTGAGCGTAGTTGAATCCTTTCCTACTACGTCCCCAAACAAGCCCCTTGAGTCAATCATGAGGAAACCACTAGCCGCAGCCCCGCCAAGGCTACAGAGAATGATCCTTCAACTACAAAAATACAAGACAAGTTGTCAAAGTCACAATCACTCACCGTCCAGGCAAAGACATCTCAGCTGTGCGAGTTGTGAGCCCTTTTCTGTTTCGCCAAGGCTACAGAGAATGATCAACTACACAAATATAAATATTTTTTAATATTGCACTTTCCATCCACCAGATGTCCCTATACTTTCCAGACCACAACGGCTGAATTGAAATGTTTTCTAAAAGGAATTTATAAACTGTTACGGAGGCAGGACCAGGGTGCACAACATTTGAGATAAACAAGGTTCTTGTGGGTACGGAAAATGTCTGGAATCTTTTATTTCGGCTCATGAAACATGAGACCAACACTTTCCATGTTGTATTTATATTTTTGTTCAGCATTGTATATATGTCCATGTATACGTCAGACTGCGCCGTATATGCCAGTCCACAGAGGATTATCTAGAAAAAGCAGCGGAGAAGCAGCGGAGAAGCAGCGGAGATTCGCCACAATGTGTGGATGAAGCTCTTCATTTGGCATTGGGAAAAACACGAGATGAACTGCTACAAAAAAGACCCGCTAAAGCTAAAGAACACTCCGTAATGTTCACAACTACGTATACTAAAGCTAAAGAACACTCTGTAATGTTCACAACTACATATACTAAAGCTAAAGAACACTCTGTAATGTTCACAACTACATATACTAAAGCTAAAGAACACTCTGTAATGTTCACAACTACATATACTAAAGCTAAAGAACACTCTGTAATGTTCACAACTACATATACTAAAGCTAAAGAACACTCTGTAATGTTCACAACTACATATACTAAAGCTAAAGAACACTCTGTAATGTTCACAACTACATATACTAAAGCTAAAGAACACTGTAATGTTCACAACTATGTATACTAAAGCTAAAGAACACTCCGTAATGTTCACAACTACGTATACTAAAGCTAAAGAACACTCTGTAATGTTCACAACTACATATACTAAAGCTAAAGAACACTCTGTAATGCTCACAACTACGTATACTAAAGCTAAAGAACACTCTGTAATGTTCACAACTACATATACTAAAGTTAAAGAACACTCTGTAATGTTCACAACTACATATACTAAAGCTAAAGAACACTCTGTAATGTTCACAACTACATATACTATAGCTAAAGAACACTCTGTAATGTTCACAACTACGTATACTAAAGCTAAAGAACACTCTGTAATGTTCACAACTACGTATACTAAAGCTAAAGAACACTGTAATGTTCACAACTACATATACTAAAGCTAAAGAACACTCTGTAATGTTCACAACTACATATACTAAAGCTAAAGAACACTCTGTAATGTTCACAACTACATATGCTAAAGCTAAAGAACACTCTGTAATGTTCACAACTACGTATGCTAAAGCTAAAGAACACTCTGTAATGTTCACAACTACATATACTAAAGCTAAAGAACACTCTGTAATGTTCACAACTACGTATACTAAAGCTAAAGAACACTGTAATGTTCACAACTACGTACGCTAAAGCTAAAGAACACTCTGTAATGTTCACAACTACATATACTAAAGCTAAAGAACACTGTAATGTTCACAACTTTGTATACTAAAGCTAAAGAACACTCTGTAATGTTCACAACTACATATACTAAAGCTATAGAACACTCTGTAATGTTCACAACTACATATACTAAAGCTAAAGAAGACTCTGTAATGTTCACAACTACATATACTAAAGCTAAAGAACACTCTGTAATGTTCACAACTACATATACTAAAGCTAAAGAACACTCTGTAATGTTCACAACTACATATACTAAAGCTAAAGAACACTCTGTAATGTTCACAACTACATATACTAAAGCTAAAGAACACTCTGTAATGTTCACAACTACATATACTAAAGCTAAAGAACACTCTGTAATGTTCACAACTACATATACTAAAGCTAAAGAACACTCTGTAATGTTCACAACTACATATACTAAAGCTAAAGAACACTCTGTAATGTTCACAACTACATATACTAAAGCTAAAGAACACTCTGTAATGTTCACAACTACATATGCTAAAGCTAAAGAACACTCTGTAATGTTCACAACTACATATACTAAAGCTAAAGAACACTCTGTAATGTTCACAACTACATATACTAAAGCTAAAGAACACTCTGTAATGTTCACAACTACATATACTAAAGCTAAAGAACACTCTGTAATGTTCACAACTACATATACTAAAGCTAAAGAACACTCTGTAATGTTCACAACTACATATACTAAAGCTAAAGAACACTCCGTAATGTTCACAACTACATATACTAAAGCTAAAGAACACTCTGTAATGTTCACAACTACATATACTAAAGCTAAAGAACACTCTGTAATGTTCACAACTACATATACTAAAGCTAAAGAACACTGTAATGTTCACAACTATGTATACTAAAGCTAAAGAACACTCCGTAATGTTCACAACTACATATACTATAGCTAAAGAACACTCTGTAATGTTCACAACTACGTATACTAAAGCTAAAGAACACTCTGTAATGTTCACAACTACGTATACTAAAGCTAAAGAACACTCTGTAATGTTCACAACTACGTATACTAAAGCTAAAGAACACTGTAATGTTCACAACTACATATACTAAAGCTAAAGAACACTCTGTAATGTTCACAACTACGTATACTAAAGCTAAAGAACACTGTAATGTTCACAACTACATATACTAAAGCTAAAGAACACTCTGTAATGTTCACAACTACATATACTAAAGCTAAAGAACACTCTGTAATGTTCACAACTACGTATACTAAAGCTAAAGAACACTCTGTAATGTTCACAACTACGTATGCTAAAGCTAAAGAACACTCTGTAATGTTCACAACTACATATACTAAAGCTAAAGAACACTCTGTAATGTTCACAACTACGTATACTAAAGCTAAAGAACACTGTAATGTTCACAACTACGTACGCTAAAGCTAAAGAACACTCTGTAATGTTCACAACTACATATACTAAAGCTAAAGAACACTGTAATGTTCACAACTTTGTATACTAAAGCTAAAGAACACTCTGTAATGTTCACAACTACATATACTAAAGCTATAGAACACTCTGTAATGTTCACAACTACATATACTAAAGCTAAAGAAGACTCTGTAATGTTCACAACTACATATACTAAAGCTAAAGAACACTCTGTAATGTTCACAACTACATATACTAAAGCTAAAGAACACTCTGTAATGTTCACAACTACATATACTAAAGCTAAAGAACACTCTGTAATGTTCACAACTACATATACTAAAGCTAAAGAACACTCTGTAATGTTCACAACTACATATACTAAAGCTAAAGAACACTCTGTAATGTTCACAACTACATATACTAAAGCTAAAGAACACTCTGTAATGTTCACAACTACATATACTAAAGCTAAAGAACACTCTGTAATGTTCACAACTACATATACTAAAGCTAAAGAACACTCTGTAATGTTCACAACTACATATGCTAAAGCTAAAGAACACTCTGTAATGTTCACAACTACATATACTAAAGCTAAAGAACACTCTGTAATGTTCACAACTACATATACTAAAGCTAAAGAACACTCTGTAATGTTCACAACTACATATACTAAAGCTAAAGAACACTCTGTAATGTTCACAACTACATATACTAAAGCTAAAGAACACTCTGTAATGTTCACAACTACATATACTAAAGCTAAAGAACACTCTGTAATGTTCACAACTACATATACTAAAGCTAAAGAACACTCTGTAATGTTCACAACTACATATACTAAAGCTAAAGAACACTCTGTAATGTTCACAACTACATATACTAAAGCTAAAGAACACTCTGTAATGTTCACAACTACATATGCTAAAGCTAAAGAACACTCTGTAATGTTCACAACTACATATACTAAAGCTAAAGAACACTCTGTAATGTTCACAACTACATATACTAAAGCTAAAGAACACTCTGTAATGTTCACAACTACATATACTAAAGCTAAAGAACACTCTGTAATGTTCACAACTACATATACTAAAGCTAAAGAACACTCTGTAATGTTCACAACTACATATACTAAAGCTAAAGAACACTCTGTAATGTTCACAACTACATATACTTTGAACTCGCGAAAAGTGGGAGATGTGGTCATGAAACACTGGCATATTTTATCATCGGACCCAGTTTTGCCAGCTGAATTTAAAAGTCCACCACTTATTGTGTATAGGAGAGGTCGCAATTTCCGCGATAAATTGGTTCAAACCAACTGCCAGCCACAAAAGAAAATCAGCCAGACTCTTTTACGCCCTCTACCAAATGGTAGCTATAAATGCAGAGGATGTGCACAGTGCAACAATATGATGAAGTGTGAATATTTCTGCCACCCACACACAGGAAAATGGTTCTAAATAAATGACATTATTACGTGTTCCACCACCCATGTTATTTACATTATTAAATGTCCATGTGGGCTCTGCTATGTTGGTAAAACCTCCCGCTCTCTCAAGCAGAGAGAGAATTAGTGAACATAAAAGTTCAATCAGGAGAAACGACAGGGATTATCCAGTCGCAGTACACTTTAATGACTTAAAGCATGACATTTCTATCTTTAGATTTTGTGGCATAGAGAAAGTTAAGATATCAGACAGGGGAGGTGATATTAATAATACTCTGAGTAAAAGAGAATGTTTTTGGATTTTCACCCTACAGACATTATTTCCTAAAGGACTTAATGATGAAATGCCTATGTATGTTATGTTGTGAATTTGAACATGAATTATGTGCCTATTTAAGATTACTGTTTTTCATACGATTTATTATTTTATTTGACCTTTATTACGATGTACCCAATGACTAATGAAAACTTGCTTTGTCCTCATGGGGTTTTACAGACGTGTTTCGTATGTCTTATTTATACACTTTTATAATATTTATGAAATGCATATTGTTATATTTGGTAGCACTTATTTGTTTTTCCTTCGCCTCCAACCCCCTTTGATGTGTGGAACGGATGTGGGCGGGGCTAGGTCTACATAAGGGTGCAAATGTAAAAAAAATCACGGCCGTGAGGCCGATACGTAAGCTTATCAAATATCAGTGATACTATCAAGAGCAGTGTGCGGTTTCCTTTTTCCTTCATATACGTCCATGTGAAAATGTGATGCAAACCGAGACGTCACCGCTGAAGTTGGTGACGTTGAAGTTGAAAATAGATGGCTATCCATCTATCCAGTACATAAATGGCGCTGGGGAAGAAGGCTGATGTTTTACGTATTACTAACCAAGTGTGTTTTTTTGTTAGTTTCTTTGCATTGTTTGTAACCATTTATTTGTACTTATTTTGTACAAATGTTGCCGCTACCATCTTATGGCCGAAAATAACTTCTGGACATCAGAACAGTGATTCCTCACCACAAACTGGCATAATCCTTTTTTCCCTTTAACGAGTCTGACGAGCTCGACGTGAATGATGTACTGCTTTCTCGGGAACATGCCCAGATCACCATCATTTGCCTGAAGAGAAGAAGGAGAAAAAGGGTCCGGAGGTCGGGCTGCCTTCTGAGAATTCGTAGGCGATCGAATAAGCCTCCACTTCCTTCCATTCCGCTAGCAAACGTGCAATCTTTGGAAAATAAAATTGATGACCTACGCGGAACATTATACTACCAACGGGACATTCAAAACTCTAATATCTTATGCTTCACAGTTTCGTGGCTGAACGACGACATTATCAACATAGAACAATGGCGTCTGGTAAGACAAGGGGCAGCGGACTATGTATTTTTGTAAATAACAGCTGGTGCATGACATCTAAGGAAATCTCAAGGTTTTGCTCGCCTGAGGTAGGGTATCTCATGATAAGCTGTTGACCACACTATCCACTTAGAGAGTTTTCATCTGTATTTTTCGTAGCTGTCTACATACCACCACAGACTGATGTTGGCACTAAGACCGCACTAAATGAGCTGTATTCCGCCATAAGCAAACAGGAAAACGCTCACCCAGAGGCGGCGCTCCTAGTTGCCGGGGACTTTAATGCAGGGAAGCTTAAATCATTCTTACCAAATTTCTATCAGCATGTTAGATGTGCAACCAGAGGGAAACAAACTCTGGACCACCTTTACTCCAGACACAGAGCTCTCCCTCATCCTCCATTTGGCAAATTTGACCATAATTCTATCCTCCTGGTTCCTGCTTACAAGCAAAAAATTAAAGCAGAAAGCACCAGTGACTCAATCAATAAAAAAGTGGACAGATGAAGCAGATGCTAAGCTACTAGACTGTTTTGCTATCACAGACTGGAATATGTTCCAATATGTACCATTCCTCTGATGGTATTGAGGAGTACACCACATCAGTCATTGGCTTCATCAATAAGTGCATCGATGACGTCATCCCCACAGTGGCCGTACGTACTGTACCTTCCCACTGACAGACAGTCATCTCTCCCTCAAAGTGCCAGAGTGTCTCTCCTTATCTCTGACTGTGTGTCCTGTCCCCCCCCCCCCCCATGTGTGTTTAGAGATAAACAAACCACTCAAATCCCTAAAATAACATCTGTCAGTACAAGCTATATCTCTCTTTTTGTTTGAGAGCCCATGGTTGTAAGCTGGTGAAATGTAAGAGAGTGAGTTGAGAGCTGAAGTTGACCTTAAACTCTGCCCATGATTTTAGGCTATTAGCATGGTAAGAGCATCATAACAACGTTATGGATACCGGCACCACACTCTGCTTGACAGATCAGAATGTTACAGAGCTCTGAAAACAATACTCTCTCTACCATACCTGTGAGCCAGAAGAACTAAACCTATATAGCATTGTTGAAAGCAGAAAGTCAGGTACCCAAGCTAACATTCAACTACAGCACATAGAAACATCATTCTGGCACTATGGGAATAGTATTTGAGTCCGATGCCGACAGTAAATCAAGAATACGTTTAATTGATGTTCTGAAGATGACTGACTTTAAATAAACATTTGTGAACATTTATAGCTTTCATCAGAAGTAACTACACAAACAATAATGTATTATTATAAATTAGTATAAAATGTATGAATGAGCAGTGACAGAGCGGCTAAGATGTAATAGAGAGTAAAGAATAGATAGTGAAGGATACAGTATACATTATATACATATGACATGAGTAATGCGAGATATGTAAACATTCTTAAAGTGGCATTATTAAAGTGACTAGTGTTCCATTTCTTAAATTAGCCAATGATATCAAGTCTGTAGGTAGGCAGCCGCCTCTCTGTGCTAGTGGTGGCTGTTTAACAATCTGATGGCCTTGAGATAGACGCTGTTTTTCAATCTCTCTGTCCCAGCTCTAAAGCACCTGTACTGACCTCGTCTTCTGGATGGAAGCGGGGTGAACAGGTAGTGGCTCGGGTGGTTATTGTCCTTGATGATCTTTTTTGCCTTCCTGTGACATCGGGTGTTGTAGGTGTCCTGGAGAGCAGGTAGTTTGCCCCCGGTAATGCGTTGTGCAGACGGCACCATCCTCTGGAGAGTCTTGCGGTTGTGGGTGGTGCAGTTGCCGTACCAGGCAGTTATACAGTCCGACAGGGATACTCTCAATTTTGCTCCTGTAAGAGTTAGTGAGGGTTTTCAGTGACAAGTCACATTTTTCCAGCCTCCTGAGGCTGAAAGTCCTGAATAGTAGTAGTAAAGTAGCCTTCCTGAAGTCCACAATCATCTCTTTTGTTTTGCTGACATTGAGTGAGAGGTTATTTTCCTGACACCACACTCCGAGTGCCCTCACCTCCTCCCTGTAGGCTGTCTCGTCATTCTTGGTAATCAAGCCCATTAATGTTGTGTCGTCTACAAACTTGATGATTGAGTTGGAGGTATGCATGGCCACGCAGTCATGGGTGAACAGGGAGTACAGGAGGGGGCTGAGAACGCACCCTTGTGGGGCCCCAGTGTTGAGGATCAGCAGGGTGGAGATGTTGTTTCCTACCCTCACCTCCTGGGAGCGGCCCGTCAGAAAGTCCAGGACCCAGTTGCACAGGGTGGGGTCGAGACCCAGGGCCTCCAGCTTAATGACGAGTTTGGAGGGTACTACGGTGTTAAATGCTGAGCTGTAATTGATGAACAGCATTCTTAAATAGGTATTCCTCTTGTCCAGATATGGGTTAGGACAGTGTGCAGTGTGATTGTGATTGCGTTGTCTGTGGACCTATTGGGGCTGTAAGCAAATTGGAGTGGGTCTAGGGTGTCAGGTAGGGTGGAGGTGATATGATCCTTGACTAGTTTCTCAAAGCACTTCATGATAACGGAAGTGAGTGCTACGGTGCGTTTAGCTCAGTTACCTCAGATTTCTTGGGAACAGGAACAATGGTGGCCCACTTGAAGCATATGGGAACAGCAGACTGGGATAGGGATTGATTGAATATGTCCATAAACACACCAGCCAGCTGGTCTGAGCATGCTCTGAGGACGCAGCTAGGGATGCTGTCTGGGCCGGCAGCCTTGCAAGGGTTAACAAGTTTAAATGTTTTTTCTCACGTTGGCTGCGGTGAAGGAGAGCCCGCATGTTTTGGTAGTGGGCCGTATCAGTGGCACTGTATTGTCCTCAAAGCGAGCAAAGAAGTTGTTTAGTTTGTCTGGGAGCAAGACATCGGTGTTTGTAATCCGTTGAATTGCGACTCTACTTTGTCTCTATACTGATGCTTAGCTTGTTTGATTGCCTTGCGGAAGGAATAGCTACACTGCTTCTATTCGGCCATGTTTCCGGTCACCTTAAAAGCAGTGGTTCGTGCTTTCAGTTTTGCACAAATGCTGCCATCAATCCACAGTTTCTGGTTGGGGAAGGTTTTAATTGTCACCGTGATTACAAAATCACCTATGCACTTGGTAATTAACTCGCTCACCGAATCAGCGTAAACATCAATGTTGTTGTCTGAGGCTATCCGGAACATATCCCAGTCCACGTGATCGAAGCAATCTTGAAGCTGGAATCAGATTGGTCAGACCACAGAGACGTGTCACTGCCGACCAACCTCAAACTGAGGATAAAATGGACTAAGCTGACCTCAGAATACCTCAAAGAGGTGTGTTTCTACAATAACCTATGTCATAAAATAGACCAGGGTAAAACTTGAATCAAACCTCCTTTTCCATCCATATAATGCAAGAATTTTGGTCAGAGTCAGATACTCTACAGGTCTGTTCAAAGGTATTGCAATATGGGGGATAGTCTGTCATAAAAGAGACCAGGAAGTATCCATTGGTGCCAACTGATGACATCAATTACAAATCATTTTTCATCTTGTTCTAGGGGGATGTGTTCATTGCCATGGGTTTCCACAAGCGGAGTTACGGACGTTTCCATGGACGCATCTACTTGCAGGACTCGGCTCCTACCGATGCGTCGCTGGTCATCACATAGCTCACACTGGAGGATTATGGGAGAAATAAGTGTGAGGTCATCGATGGGATGGAAAACGGCATGGGTGTGGTGTCTCTGGACCTGCAAGGTAACACACGCATGGATGCTCGTAGACACACGTAGACACACACACACACACACACACACACACACACACACACACACACACACACACACTGAAAGTATGCCCTCACACAGCATTTAAAATGCACTCCGATCACTTTTGAGGTATGGAAATGTTTGACTAACTTTGGGAGAACCATCATTTTAAGTGACTGGGCTTTGGTAAAGTGACTGTGTCAACTCCGCAGCAGCCTGTCCTTGTCTAGCTGGCTCAGGGTTCTGGCTATATATAGCACCACGAGCTGAGACTACCCAGGAGGACTGTCAGGGGCACACACACGCGCACAAACACGCATGTGCACACACACAGGCATGCGCATGCAGGTGCACACACAAGCACACTCATGCAGAAGCACACACACACACACACACACACACACACACACACACACACACACACACACACACACACACACACACACACACACACACACACACACACACACACACACACACACACACACACACACACACACACACACACACACACACACACACACACAGAGTCAGGCCAGAGTAATGGAGTTCATCAATTATATTTCCATTCCTGGCTCTCCTCCATGGGACAGGGTATAACTCCATACATCACCCAGCCAGACCTGTTTTATTATATATGAGAATGATCAACCATTGCCAATCTAAAGCCTGGAGTTACAGGCCTACAGCCACCACACACAAACACAACACTGGAATAGAAATAGTAGGATTTGATAAAAGGCTATAAGGTAATGGGGTTTTAGCTATTACTGTTTTGTTTAAAGAGAGATTAAGTGAAGACATAAAACCCGAAGCAAATGTATGTGTTATTTATTGCTGTTATGGTATTGATTTTTTCCTGTCTGTCAGGCATATGTGTATAGGTGGCAGGGAAGTCAGGCGCAGGAGAGTCAAACGGAGTGTAAAATGGAGTCTTTTAATAATGTCATAGTAACATGCTCCATAACACTAAACAGGAAAAAGAACATAAACAAATATGGGTATGAAGACCCGTCGCGCACCTATACAACAAAAACACTACGCTGACAATAAACAATCTCTGACAAAGACATGAGGGGAAACAGAGGGTTAAATACACAACAGGTAATGAATGGGATTGAAAACAGGTGTGTGGGAAGACAAGACAAAACCAATGGAAAATGAAATATGGATCAATGATGGCTAGAAGACCGGTGACGTCGAACGCCGAGTACCGCCCGAACAAGGAGAGGCAACGACTTCGGCAGAAGTCGTGACACTGTCTCTTCTCTATTTCCCTCTCTCTCCCTCTCTTCTCCTCTCTCCTCTCCCTGTTATCGTCTACCCCTACTTCCCTCAGCTAGTTCGTTACAACCTGAACTTCATTGACGCTGAGTGGGAGTGTTCCGATCAGGACTCCATCATGGCGTCGTTTGACCAGCTGTATGAGGCTTGGCATGGGGGTTTGGACTGGTGCAACGCAGGGTGGGGGAGTGATAGGTAGGTTCTCACACACATTGAGAACCTATTACATTTACAGAGAAAAGAAGGGGGAGGGGGATGTGGGAGAGGAGATAGGAGAGAGGGAGGTCATGTGGAGGAAGTTAGTGGTATCATTAAAACTGTGATGTTTTATTTTTAGATACTGTAAAACACGAGGTGTGAGACAAAATCCATGTTTTTTTTGTAATCTGGGACCTGAAATTGTACAGGCATAGTTTAGGTCTGTACAATTTAAGGTTCATTTGATTTAATCTGTTATTTCTATGCAGGAACAGAAAGGGAAGATGGATTTGAGGGAGGGAGGGAGATAAAGATCATTGTTAGTGGATTATTCATGCCATAGCCTGAAGGACGTGCTTGGACTGAGAACAACCTGGTACAACTTCTGATAATTGGACTGATACCTTTGGACACTTACCTGTTCTGTGCAATTAAACCTAGGACAACAAAAGAACAACACTATTTACACAAAAACTAAACGCAAAGATGATGTAGACGCAAAGATGGTGTAAACGCAAAAATGTGTAGAGGATGAAGTAGAGGCATAGCGGTAGAGGATATAGTAGGACGATCCGTTTTGTTACTAAAGCACCTTATACCACCCACCACTGCGACCTGTATGCTCTAGTCGGCTGGCCCTCGCTACATATTCGTCACCAGACCCACTGGCTCCAGGTCATCTACAAGTCCATGCTAGGTAAATGTCCGCCTTATCTCAGTTCACTGGTCACGATGGCAACACCCACCCGTAGCACGCGCTCCAGCAGGTGTATCTCACTGATCATCCCTAAAGCCAACACCTCATTTGGCCGCCTTTCGTTCCAGTTCTCTGCTGCCTGTGACTGGAACGAATTGCCAAAATCGCTCAAGTTGGAGACTTTTATCTCCCTCACCAATTTCAAACATCTGCTATCTGAGCAGCTAACCGATTGCTGCAGCTGTACATAGTCTATCGGTAAATAGCCCACCCAATTTTACCTACCTCATCCCCATACTGTTTTTATTTATTTACCTTTCTGCTCTTTTGCACACCAGTATCTCTACCTGTACATGACCATCTGATCATTTATCACTCCAGTGTTAATCTGCAAAATTGTAATTATTCGCCTTCCTCCTCATGCCTTTTGCACACAATGTATATAGACTTTTTTTCTACTGTGTTATTGACTTGTTAATTGTTTACTCCATGTGTAACTCTGTGTTGTCTGTTTACACTGCTATGCTTTATCTTGGCCAGGTCGCAGTTGTAAATGAGAACTTGTTCTCAACTAGCCTACCTGGTCAAATAAAGGTGAAATAAAATAAAAAATTAAATACAGCGACTGCAATTAGAAGGCATCATGTTAATGTTACTACTTAGCTTTGGCTGTTGGACGTCCTGACGAACCATGTCCAGATAAAGCGTCCGGAGTGAAATAGTTGAATGAAAAAAAAGTTGAGCGAGGGGAAAAACTAAAAATATAAACGGTAATTAAAAAGTAAAAACAGTCAAGTTGTCAGGTAGCAAGGTAAGGTTGGCAACAAAACGCACAGCAACACCTAAACAAGTCTGCAAGTTGTGACCGGAAGTCAAAGATGCGTTCGACAGCGACACCTGGAGGGGGTGTAAGTAAGAGGATGGGAAAGAGGATAAATTAGGAGGACGGGTAGGGTATACAGAAGGAGGGTAGAGGTAGGGGATATCGTAGTAGGATAGAGGTAGGGGATATAGTAGTAGGATAGGGGTAGAGGATATAGTAGTAGGATAGGGACAAGGATATAGTAGTAGGATAGGGACAAGGATATAGTAGTAGGATAGAGGTAGGGGATATCGTAGTAGGATAGGGACAAGGATATCGTAGGAGGATAGGGACAAGGATATAGTAGTAGGATAGGGACAAGGATATAGTAGGAGGATAGGGACAAGGATATAGTAGGAGGATAGGGACAAGGATATAGTAGGAGGATAGGGGTAGAGGATATAGTAGGAGGATACGGGTAGAGAATATAGTAGCAGGATAGGGGTAGGGGATATCGTAGTAGGATAGGGACAAGGATATAGTAGTAGGATAGGGACAAGGATATAGTAGTAGGATAGGGACAAGGATATAGTAGTAGGATAGGGACAAGGATATAGTAGGAGGATAGGGACAAGGATATAGTAGTAGGATAGGGACAAGGATATAGTAGGAGGATAGGGACAAGGATATAGTAGGAGGATAGGGACAAGGATATAGTAGGAGGATAGGGACAAGGATATAGTAGGAGGATAGAGGTAGGGGATATCGTAGTAGGATAGAGGTAGGGGATATCGTAGTAGGATAGGGGTAGGGGATATCGTAGTAGGATAGGGGTAGGGGATATCGTAGTAGGATAGGGGTAGGGTATACAGAAGGAGGGTAGAGGTAGGGGATATCGTAGTAGGATAGAGGTAGGGGATATAGTAGTAGGATAGGGGTAGAGGATATAGTAGTAGGATAGGGACAAGGATATAGTAGTAGGATAGGGACAAGGATATAGTAGTAGGATAGAGGTAGGGGATATCGTAGTAGGATAGGGACAAGGATATCGTAGGAGGATAGGGACAAGGATATAGTAGTAGGATAGGGACAAGGATATAGTAGGAGGATAGGGACAAGGATATAGTAGGAGGATAGGGACAAGGATATAGTAGGAGGATAGGGGTAGAGGATATAGTAGGAGGATACGGGTAGAGAATATAGTAGGAGGATAGGGGTAGGGGATATCGTAGTAGGATAGGGACAAGGATATAGTAGTAGGATAGGGACAAGGATATAGTAGTAGGATAGGGACAAGGATATAGTAGTAGGATAGGGACAAGGATATAGTAGTAGGATAGGGACAAGGATATAGTAGGAGGATAGGGACAAGGATATAGTAGTAGGATAGGGACAAGGATATAGTAGGAGGATAGGGACAAGGATATAGTAGGAGGATAGGGACAAGGATATAGTAGGAGGATAGGGACAAGGATATAGTAGGAGGATAGAGGTAGGGGATATCGTAGTAGGATAGAGGTAGGGGATATCGTAGTAGGATAGAGGTAGGGGATATCGTAGTAGGATAGGGGTAGGGGATATCGTAGTAGGATAGGGGTAGGGGATATCGTAGTAGGATAGGGACAAGGATATAGTAGGAGGATAGGGGTAGGGGATATCGTAGTAGGATAGGGACAAGGATATAGTAGGAGGATAGGGGTAGAGAATATAGTAGGAGGATATGGTTAAAGGATATAGTTGGAGGATATGGGTAGAGGATGAAGTAGGAACATAGTGGCAGAGGTTATAGTAGGATGATAGGGGTAGAGGATGTAGTAGGAGGATAGGGGTAGAGGATATAGTAGGATGATAGGGGTAGAGGATATGGTGTGAGAATAGGGGTAGAGGAAATAGTTGGAAAATGTGGTAGAGGATATAGTAGGAGGATAGGGGTAGAGGATATAGTAGGATGATAGGGGTAGAGGATATAGTAGGATGATAGGGGTAGATGATATAGTAGGAGGATAGGGGTTGAGGATATAGTAGGAGGATAAGGGTGGAGGATAGGGGTTGAGGATATAGTGGGAGGATAGGTAAAGGGGATATGGTAGGAGGATAGAGTTAAAGGATATAGTTGGTGGATAGGTGTCAAGGATATAGTAAGAGGATAGCGATAGATTTAGTCAGAGGATACGGGTAGAGGATATAGTAGGAGGATAGGGTTAGGGGATATAGTAGGAGGATAGGTATAGGGGATATGGTAGGAGGATAGGGGTTGAGGATATAGTGGGAGGATAGGTATAGATTTAGTCAGAGGATACGGGTAGAGGATATAGTAGGAGGATAGGGTTTGGGGATATAGTAGGAGGATAGGGGTCGAGGATATAGTAGGAGGATGGTGGTAGAGGATTTGGTATGAGGATAAGGGTATTGGGTACCAACACACACATGCAGGCCCTCAGTAATGTACGTGTTTCCAAATGTGCGTGTTTTCCTGCCAGTTTGAGGAATTACAGAAGTACACAGGTGTCTTCTCGTGGTATTCCTGTTCTGTTCCTTGATCTTGTTACTGAAAAATGTCTTTCAAAGCAGCAGATTGTTTTAGAAGCTGGATGATGTCATGAGGGTGGTTGGTTTGCTGGTGGCGTTTCATATTTTCATGCTGGTTTCCAGAGCAAAGGGCTATTTTCATGTCCCCCACCCATTCACTCACTTCAGTCACTTATTTGTTCATTCACTTTTTGAGAGTATATCATCACTCTTTAAGCATTAGACATTAGAATGCATCCCCACTCTCTAAAATAAAGTACAGTGGCTCCCTCTATTGGTAATCAATACTTATTGCAGGTAAAGACACTATTTGTAATATTTTCAACAAGCTCCAGTGCATGTAATGACAAATCTTCTGCATTGAGATATGAAGCGAGAGAACATTGATACACATGGATAAAATCCGTTATCATATTTTTATTGCACACACAGCAGAAGTTGCGATGGAGCAGAGGATGGTGTATAGGTACATTATTAGTGGGTCTTTGGCGACATACACAACATAAACATAAAAACAGACAAATTATTCTCTGATAAATCACATTCCCTCTGCCTCCTCCGATACAGTATCCCCAACACTCTCTGGGTAGAAACAGACATGATAAAAACAGAGCAAACAGAATGTATGAAAGCAGTAAACAAAGAAGACAAATGCAGCAGAATCTTCTAACTGAGGAACAGCGATATTAGCCGATAAACTGTCAATACAGTCTCCTCTTTGTACTGTTGTTCATGCTTAATCAGGAGCAATTGATTTATACAGATATTTTACAGACGATAGTAACAGGATATACTGAAAAAGTGTTTGAGCTATTTTTGGGGGATCAAAAATGTTCCTTACGTAAAAAGGAATAATTTGTATTTCTAAAAGGTCATAGTTCAAGTGTCTTTGAGGTTGTGTTACTCTGCTTAGATGTGCCTGGATAGGTATTTTACGTATCAGCCAACAAATTCATATGTTACAGCAATCTGGTGCCTAATGGTGATCTGGCACGCATCCATTGGTTGATACATTCATTGTCTGAGCAGGGGAACACGACCTGAGTGTTTCTCAAAGTTGCTTCTGTTGAGAGCAGTTTGGGGGGATTCTCCGGTACAGGTCAACCCCCTGCCCAGCACGGTAACAGCTCAGATATCTGGATTGTATAACTTTACTAAACAGGTTGTGTGCAACATAAAGAACTGAAATGAGACATAATGTAAGATACGGATCTTTCTCTGCAAGGTACAACAAGGCAGATTTTTGTAAACAGCAAAATAAGTCATTGTTGTAAAAATCACTTCAGTTCTCATGACCTTTACCAGTATCACAGTCCATTCATTGGTGTAACATAAACAATAAATGAAATGAATATGTCTTAATATATAACGTTTATCCTCTATCTTATGAGTCAGGTCTCTAGCCACAGCACACGTTCACCCACATACCTGACATTCATTATACTCTATATTTTCCTCTTTATCATTGTATACATACTGTTTGTATAAAAAAAAACATTTTTTTAAACATTATCTTTACGATGAAGGTACAGTGCCTTGCGAAAGTATTCGGCCCCCTTGAACTTTGCGACCTTTTGCCACATTTCAGGCTTCAAACATAAAGATATAAAACTGTATTTTTTTGTGAAGAATCAACAACAAGTGGGACACAATCATGAAGTGGAACGACATTTATTGGATATTTCAAACTTTTTTAACAAATCAAAAACTGAAAAATTGGGCGTACAAATTTATTCAGCCCCCTTAAGTTAATACTTTGTAGCGCCACCTTTTGCTGCGATTACAGCTGTAAGTCGCTTGGGGTATGTCTCTATCAGTTTTGCACATCGAGAGACTGACATTTTTTCCCATTCCTCCTTGCAAAACAGCTCGAGCTCAGTGAGGTTGGATGGAGAGCATTTGTGAACAGCAGTTTTCAGTTCTTTCCACAGATTCTCGATTGGATTCAGGTCTGGACTTTGACTTGGCCATTCTAACACCTGGATATGATTATTTTTGAACCATTCCATTGTAGATTTTGCTTTATGTTTTGGATCATTGTCTTGTTGGAAGACAAATCTCCGTCCCAGTCTCAGGTCTTTTGCAGACTCCATCAGGTTTTCTTCCAGAATGGTCATGTATTTGGCTCCATCCATCTTCCCATCAATTTTAACCATCTTCCCTGTCCCTGCTGAAGAAAAGCAGGCCCAAACCATGATGCTGCCACCACCATGTTTGACAGTGGGGATGTTGTGTTCAGGGTGATGGGCTGTGTTGCTTTTACGCCAAACATAACGTTTTGCATTGTTGCCATCTGACCAGAGCACCTTCTTCCACATGTTTGGTGTGTCTCCCAGGTGGCTTGTGGCAAACTTTAAACAACACTTTTTATGGATATCTTTAAGAAATGGCTTTCTTCTTGCCACTCTTCCATAAAGGCCAGATTTGTGCAATATACGACTGATTGTTGTCCTATTGACAGAGTCTCCCACCTCAGCTGTAGATCTCTGCAGTTCATCCAGAGTGATAATGGGCCTCTTGGCTGCATCTCTGATCAGTCTTCTCCTTGTATGAGCTGAAAGTTTAGAGGGACGGCCAGGTCTTGGTAGATTTGCAGTGGTCTGATACTCCTTCCATTTCAATATTATCGCTTGCGCAGTGCTCCTTGGGATGTTTAAAGCTTGGGAAATCTTTTTGTATCCAAATCCGGCTTTAAACTTCTTCACAACAGCATCTCGGACCTGCCTGGTGTGTTCCTTGTTCTTCATGATGCTCTCTGCGCTTTTAACGGACCTCTGAGACTATCACAGTGCAGGTACATTTATACGGAGACTTGATTACACACAGGTGGATTGTATTGATCATCATTAGTCATTTAGGTCAACATTGGATCATTCAGAGATCCTCACTGAACTTCTGGAGAGAGTTTGCTGCACTGAAAGTAAAGGGGCTGAATAATTTTGCACGCCCAATTTTTCAGTTTTTGAAGTTTGAAATATCCAATAAATGTCATTCCACTTCATGATTGTGTCCCACTTGTTGTTGATTCTTCACAAAAAAATACAGTTTTATATCTTTATGTTTGAAGCCTGAAATGTGGCAAAAGGTCGCAAAGTTCAAGGGGGCCGAATACTTTCGCAAGGCACTGTATTACTGATGTTTTTAATACGCTGGAGAGCCACTGCAGGAGGTGACTGTCACAGATATCCCTTATATGCTAACAGTCACTTGTCATGAACAAAGATTGCACTTCATAGTGACTTTTTAATTGACCAAAGATGGTGAAAAACATGTGGCTCATTATTTTTTATTTTTTTTACATAAAATGAATTCACATGACATACTGCCTGTATGCACAATATTGAATCAAGTCTACACTGAGTATACAAAACACTAAGAACACCTGCTCTTTCCGTGACATAGACTGACCAGGTAAATCCAGGTGAAAGCTATGGTCCCTTACTGATGTCACCTGTTAAATCCCCTTCAATCAGTGTAGATGAAGGGGAGGAGACAGGTTAAAGACAGATTTGTAAGCCTTGAGGCATGGATTGTGTATGTGTGCCATTCAGTGGATGAATGGGCAAGACAAAAGATTGAAGTGCCTTTGAACAGGGTATGGTAGTAGGTGCCAGGCACACTGGTTTGTGTCAAGAACTGCAATGCTGCTGGGTTTTTAACACTCAACAGTTTTCTGTATTTATCAGTAATTGTCCACCACCCAAAGGACATCCAGCCAACTTGACACAACTGTGGGAAGCATTGGAGTCAACATGGGCCAGCATCCCTGTGGAACACTTTCAACACCTTGTAGAGTCCATGCCACAACAAACTGAAGCTGTTCTGAAGGGGGTTGTATATGAGAACAATCAACTTCTATCTTCCATTCTGTGAGCAGAAAATATGGAATGATTCATATAAACCTTCATAACTTGCTGATGTGATTATGTGAATGCTCATTATTCCAAATAATAAACTAGGGTCTCTTTCACTGGAATAATTGCAAACTTGTCACCAGGGCACAGGCAGACATTCTAGTAGTGAGCCAAATATATATTTTATGTGTCTTTTCAGTGGATTATTTCTCAGGAAAAAGAAACAGCATAAAGTGGACATTTTCAGAAAGCATTGGATTGAGATGTGTCCCTCTAGAGCAGGCACAGAAAAGCTCCCCTGTTCTAGAGACAGACACTGTTGCTGTGTTAACCATTAAGGCAGTGTGTGTTGTTGTCGGAAGAATCAGACGTGATCTGGGGTGGATTTCACTAAGCAAGATCAAGATCAAGTTAGCCAACTAACTTCAAAAATATTCTGAAACTTCATTTGTCCTAGTTGAATTTGAAATGGACTCAATGTGTTACAATGTTTATTAAACCTGTGTTTAATGAGAGTTTAGGCTTGCTGATTGTGATTATGCCTTGTGAAATACCCCATGGCCCTATCCAGGGCCCTAGCTATATATATTTATAAATAGTTCTGAAAGTATGTCAATGCGTCTGGCCCTAGCTAACCCCTTGGATCTGATCTGACTCTGTCTGGGATTAGTACATTACTCAAAATTCCAGAAATCCCCATTGGAAGAGTCCTGGAATCAGGAGGGAATAACAGGAAATTCAGATTCCTCCAACCAGGATTTCTGGAAAACTTTGGAATTTTGGGAAAGTTACCTGGAATTTTGCAACCTTATCTGCGCTTTTAAGGACTGACCAGAAATCAGATTAGTGTTGATGTCTCGTCTCTCTCTGGCTCTGTTGCTGCTGGTTACGGCTGCCCTGATGTTGCTAGTTGTAATTCTTCTGTTGGTCTTGGTTGTTTTAATTGTTGTATTGTTGGTTGTGATTGTACTGATTCTGGTTATGATTGTGATTATCGGTACGTTGCCGAGAAACGAAAGCCTTCTGGTAGGTAGCGGCTGAAAAAACAAAAGGAGAGATTGTTAATGTCGTTGCATCAAGGCCCTGATTAGTTGGTGGCTGTAGTCAGTTCTGGTAGTCATTGAGACAGCGGAAATGGAAGGTACTCACGGCTCATACAGGTGATCTTGGGGCTGTCCCATTGGCCATTGTCACGGCAGCGGATGGTAGGGACATGTCTCTGTATGAAACCGTTTTTACAGTGGTAACGAACCAGAGTGTTGATCTCATAACGAGGCTTCATAGAACCGAACACACAGGCATCCTTCACCAATGGGGGCTGGCTGCAAGAGACTGTAGGGAGGAGAGAGGACAGGGGTAAGGTGTGAGTGTGTGTGTGTGTGTGTGTGTGTGTGTGTGTGTGTGTGTGTGTGTGTGTGTGTGTGTGTGTGTGTGTGTGTGTGTGTGTGTGTGTGTGTGTGTGTGTGTGTGTGTGTGTGTGTGTGTGTGTGTGTGTGTGTGTGTGTGTGTGTGTGTGAGAGTGTATGTCTAGGTAGCCATTTGATTAGCTGTTCAGGAGTCTTTTGGCTTGGTGGTAGAAGCTGTTTAGAAGCCTCTTGGACCTAGACTTGGCACTCCGGTACCGCTTGCCGTGCGGTAGTAGAGAGAACAGTCTATGACTGGGGTGCCTGGAGTCTTTGACAATTGTTAGGGCCTTTCTCTGACACCACCTGGTATAGAGGTCCTGGATGGCAGGAAGCTTGGCCCCGGGGATGTACTGGGCCGTACGCACTACCCTCTCTAGTGCCTTGTGGTCGGAGGCCGAGCAGTTGCCATACCAGGCAGTGATGCAACCAGTAAAACCTTTTGAGGATCTGAGGACCCATTCCAAATCTCTTCAATGTTTTTCAATGAGAAAAATTGAAATTTGGTTTACTTTCTGAATTGATGGAGCAGCTGTAAAACCTTTTGAGGATCTGAGGACCCATTCCAAATCTCTTCAATGTTTTTCAATGAAAAAAATTGAAATTTGGTTTACTTTCTGAATTGACTGGAATTGAACTGGAATTGAACTGGAATTGACCCAATAATGTTTGTGTTACCTGTGCCCTTCTTGCAGGTGAAGGTGAGGTGGTAGTTGCAGGGTACATCGTTCCACTGTCCTCCCTCATGCCAGATCATCACCACACAGTCCTCTCCAGATTGGAAGAAACTGTCTGGCTGGTTGGGACGCCAGTGCTCATATTGCTGCAAACAAACAATCACACGCTCTCATCATTACCAACAGTCATATTCAATAGCAGCTTAACAGCTCCACAGTTACCCTGATAGCTCACACAGCCCTTACTGTATAATATCATCATTCACAGTATACATGACCTGTAAGGTAGTCACTGTATAACACAGGGGAGGAATCTCATTGTAACTTCTTTACCAATCTCATTCATCACTAGCCATTATAGGAACCAGATGACCTTTCAACAAGCCTATCGGTTTATACACAAGTTTCCTTTGTTAACCCTGCTTTTTCTGTAAGCTGTCAGAAGCTTTACTTACGAACAGCCTCTACGAGCCTCTAGAGGAGAGAACCCAGTGGAGACTCCTACTGTGACAGAATAGAGCTATGCTTTACTTACGAACAGCCTCTACAAGCCTCTAGAGGAGAGAACCCAGCGGAGACTCCTACTGTGACAGAATAGAGCTATGCTTTACTTACGAACAGCCTCTACGAGCCTCTAGAGGAGAGAACCCAGCGGAGACTCCTACTGTGACAGAATAGAGCTATGCTTTACTTACGAACAGCCTCTACGAGCCTCTAGAGGAGATAACCCAGCGGAGACTCCTACTGTGACAGAATAGAGCTATGCTTTACTTACGAACAGCCTCTACGAGCCTCTAGAGGAGAGAACCCAGTGGAGACTCCTACTGTGACAGACTAGAGCTATGCTTTACTTACGAACAGCCTCTAGAGGAGAGAACCCAGCGGAGACTCCTACTGTGACAGAATAGAGCTATGCTTTACTTACGAACAGCCTCTACGAGCCTCTAGAGGAGAGAACCCAGTGGAGACTCCTACTGTGACAGAATAGAGCTATGCTTTACTTACGAACAGCCTCTAGAGGAGAGAACCCAGCGGAGACTCCTACTGTGACAGAATAGAGCTATGCTTTACTTACGAACAGCCTCTACGAGCCTCTAGAGGAGAGAACCCAGTGGAGACTCCTACTGTGACAGAATAGAGCTATGCTTTACTTATGAACAGCCTCTAGAGGAGAGAACCCAGCGGAGACTCCTACTGTGACAGAATAGTGCTGAGGTGGAGTTAGCATGTGGCTGTAATACACAAAGAGGTCATACAGGGGCGCTATTGCTCCATCTCAGTGAGCCAGACCTATAATCTCTACTGTGAAACTGAACCAGATGTTTAGCTAACCCCCGACCACCAGCAACACCCTCTGGCATGGGGACAGGGGGAATTCTCCCCCTTCTCTTCTTTAGGATCTTTTTGTTGCAGTGTCCCTGGTCCAAACGGCTACAGCTATGCATCAATGCATGTTAACTCAAACACACACATGTACACTTAGAACTGAACAAGGTTGTGTCTTGCAGCACTGAGCGATAACGCCGTTAAAAAACAACATTGTTTCAACAGTATCATCTGCGTCTCTCTCTTGTGGCTGTGTGTGCGCAGCAACACCCACACACACACACACAAACACACACTGTCCTTACTCCATATCTTAGCTCACACTTCATACAGAGAAAACAGCTAGACATTCCCTGCGTAGTATGTGTGTGTGTGTCTTAAAACCATCTGTAACACCCATATCACATCATATCATACACTACATGGCCAAAAGTATGTGGAAGTCTGCTCGTCGAAAGTCTCATTCCAAAATCATGGGCATTAATGTAGAGTTGGTCCCCCCTTTGCTGCTATAACAGCCTCCACTCTTCTGGGAAGGCTTTCCACTAGATGTTGGAATATTGCTGTGGGTACTTCCTTCCATTCAGCCACAAGAGTATTAATGAGGTCGGGCACTGATGTTGGGCGATTAGGCAGTCGGCGTTCCAATTCATCCCAAAGGTGTTCGATAGTGTTGAGGTCAGAGCTCTGTGCAGGCCAGTCAAGTTCTTCCACAAACTGTTGCGACAAAGTTGGAAGCACCTAGCCCGAACCATGATAAACAGCCCCAGACCACTATTCCTCCTCCACCAAACTTTACAGTTGACACTCTTACTCCTGGCATCCGCCAAACCCAGATTCATCCGTCGGACTGCCAGATGGTGAAGCGTGATTCCACTGCTCCAGAGTCCAATGGCGGCGGCGACCATTATACCACTCCAGCCAACGCTTGGCATTGCGCAGGGTGATCTTAGGCTTGTGTGTGGCTGCTCGGGCCATGGCAACCCATTTCATGAAGCTCCCAACGAACAGTTATTGTGCTGACGTTGCTTCCAAAGGCAGTTTGGAACTCAGTAGTGAGTGTTGCAACCAAGGACAGACGATTTTTACACGCTACACGTTTCAACTCTCGGCGGTCCCATTCTGTGAGCTTGTGTGGCCAATCACTTTGCGACGTTTCCACTTCACAATAACAGCACTTACAGTTGTCCGGAGCAGCTCTAGCAGGGCAGAGATTTGACGAACTGACTTGTTGGAAAGGTGGCATCCTTTGACGGTGCCACACTGAAAGTTACTGAGCTCTTCAGTACGGGCTATTCTACTGCCAATGTTTGTCTATGGAGATTGCATGGCTCTGTGCTGGATGTTATTCACTTGTCAGCAACGGGTGTGACTGATATAGCTGAATCCACTCATCTGAAGGGGTGTCCACATACTTTTGACCATGTAGTGAATCTTATCAGGGAATTTTCTCCTGTTCTACCATGATGCTGCCATCTGTCCAGCGGAAGTCTCTCTCAAACATCTTGTCGTTCAGACCGATCCACTGGTAGTCATGGCCCAGACCTGGGGGTGAGAAACAACAGTTATGACTGCATCTGTCTAACTCTACAACAGCAAATCACAAATACATTTTAAGATGTGTGAATCACCAGCTTCCTGTTCCCAAAGGCTGCTTTCTGAGCCCCAAAACACTGCAGATCTCTCCCTCTTTCCCCCTTTCTAGGTGAATCAATGTTGTTTACACATCATTTCAACCAAAGATTCTATGTGATGACATTGAATCAATGTGGAAAACTGATTGGATATTTTTGTCACCCAACTTTTAAATCCAATGACATGGTGAAATGTGTTGATTTTACGCTGAATTCACATTAGCTGACAACTCAACCAAATGTAAATCAAAACTAGACGTTGAGCTGACGTTTGTGCCCAGTGGGTAGTTTGAGGTGTGTGTGTATGAATGATACAGACCAAATCAGAGGGGGTACTTACTTTACAGTAGGTAAGCAGCCCTAGGGTATGACGTGAGTACCCCCTACTGTGAACTGTCCCCAATAAACTAGTCAGGAAAACTGTTGTCATGCTGTCACCACAGCCAGAGCTGCATGTTGCACAAACATCAGTCTTGTACAGTTTGTTGTGCAGACTCATCAAAACAGTTTCATTATGGAGTCCTGAGTGCTACATATGACACACAATATCTCTACGCTCCATACTCTCTACCCTTTGACCTCTCACCCTAACCTGGACCTGTTACCTGTGACTAATGACAACCTAAGGGAGGCGGGACTTACGGTTGACATACAGCTGCTCCTCCTGTGACAGGACACTGGCTAGGTGGGCTCCTTGGACACGACACTCCCTCTCGGCAGCGTCCCAGGTCCGTCGGTGGGTGATGTACTTATAACAATGGCTCTGGAACTTCTGCCAGCCATACTCACACACCTCCGTGTCTGGGGGAGAGAGAGGAATCAATGATTAACAGATGAATCAATGGCTAACAATATCCACAGAGATGAAACAAAGGGAGAAGAGAGAGAAACAGAGAGTGAAAGAGATCGAAACAGAGTGAGAGAGTTAGAGAGAGAAACAGAGTGAGAGAGTTAGAGAGAGAAACAGAGTGAGAGAGTTAGAGAGAGAAACAGAGTGAGAGAGTTAGAGAGAGAAACAGAGTGAGAGAGTTAGAGAGAGAAACTAAAACGAAGTGTGGACTGTACAAGAGAAAGAGCTCCAGCTGGTTTAGAAAGGTCCCTGACTGAATGAGCTCACAGACTCCCAGTTGGAGCTCATTATCTGCTTTGGAAACCCTCACAAGTTTCCCTGTTCTCTAGGCCAAACACACACACACACAAGCTTGCTCGCTCTCATGCATTCATCCACATTGATCCACCCGTGTAAGTCGAGAATGGAAGAGCATGCTACTGCATTAAGGGACTGTCACTCCATACTGAACCCTCTTTGTAGTTTTGGGACTTTGCAAGATTTGTGTATGTTAGTGGGTCCACAATGCTATGTCAGAAAACCATGATCCGGCATGCTGCTGGCTTGGATGAGCTGTTGTCATAGAATTAGAATTCTGAATAGTTGTTTAGAGTAGTTGCATTCTTCTACAAGTTTATTCTGAGTGTTCTACTGTAGAATGTTGAATGGGCTCAATATGTTATGAAAAGCAACACATCATGCGTTGACATAATTTAAAGATGAGACACTTGATACGACAAATGCCAATCTGCAAAAATCCCTTCTCAGGTCTGTTTAGCTTGTTTCCCGTGAGTCTTGTTGCTAAGTTCGTTGCTAGGGAATGACCAGTGTTATTCATATCGTACAGGCTGAACAGGCAGGTGTTTGTTACGTCATCACTTATAATGTCTAGAGAAACATGCAAACATTATAAAGGGTTAAAGCTAGACTGGTAGACTGAGCATGTCTGTGATGTGTGTCAGGTGGTGGGTTATGGGCCAGCAGGTGGCCTTGCGGTTAGAGCACTGGGCCAGTAACCGAAAGGTTGACCATTTGAATAATTTGAATCCCTGAGCCAACAAGCCAACAATCTGTATTTCTGCCCATGAGTAAAGCAGGTAACGCCCTCTCAGATTCAGAGAGGATGGGTTAAAGGAGAAAGTTTCAGTTGGTCCTTGAGTGCAATTGACAATGAAATGACTTTTAATCAAGGCCTCAAGGTGCATCTCTCATCAGCGAGCTTCAGATCACCTTTATTAACTTATCATACCCCCGTCACTGGCTACACACACACACACACATACAGGCTCACACACACACACACACACAGATGCTCAGACACACACGCGCTTACATACACACATGCTCACACACACAAACACAAACATACACAAACTTGTCAACGATCAGCGCTGTATTGGATAAAGAGTTGGTTTAGTCCATGCCAGTGGTTAGTACAGCCTGCATTGATCCAGTCCACCACAGCTGCAACATCTTTCTAATAAAATAATGGACTGATTCTGTCCTTGCCCTCTCTCCTCTGGCCCAATAGCATCAGAACACAGCTGTGGCTCTCCAGGTGTGGCTGTCAGTGTGTTTGTTTAGCATGATATTTGTGTATGTGCTGTTACAGATACAGTACGAGGGTGAATGCACATGTTATTGGGTGTATGCATGTGAGCATGCATGTATGTACAGTATAGTTGCTGAGTAAAAGTAGCAGTACTAGGGATGGAGCTGGAACTAATCTAGTGTGAGGCCAACGCCCAGCGTTAGGGGATATCCAGGGAGCATAGACATGACTCACTGTGTGTGTGTGTGTGTGTGTGTGTGTGTGTGTGTGTGTGTGTGTGTGTGTGTGTGTGTGTGTGTGTGTGTGTGTGTGTGTGTGTGTGTGTGTGTGTGTGTGTGTGTGTGTGTGTGTGTGTGTGTGTGTGTGTGTGTGATGCACCCTATACAAAGCCATAGTCAACCTTGGACAATGGTGTTCTCAGCCTGATCCAGAGAATGGAGTCTGTTTACTGACTAAATACGAACAAGAGCTGGCAGTTCCACTAGAACCATTTAACACTTTTGGACAGAACTGTGAGTTGTCTTGAAAGGCTGCCTCTTTCTTGTAAAAGCTTTGATTAGGGGTTTAAAACAGCTGCACTGGTGTGTGTGTTACCTTGTTCACAGAGCTGTCCTGTGTAGCTGGGCAGACACACACAGCTGAAGGAGTTGACTCCGTCCATACAGGTGGCTCCATTAGCACACGGGTTGGATTGGCACTCATCAACATCTACACAAATGACATAGAATATAATATAACTGTGTGTGTGTGTGTGTCTTTCTCTCTTTTTCACTCTCTCTGGAGGACCAAGCTAAGACCAACAGATTCTGTTTGTGCAGAATGTGATGTGTTTGCATGTAAACGGGTGTTGCTTGTAATGGACAGGGGTGATAATGATACAACTTCTCTATTAAAACAAGACATAAAACACCTAGAAAGCATCCAGAGCTCAACCTCGTCAAGCCACACATGTCCTCAAGGCATGACTGCAAGCACGCACACACACGCAGCTAAATGAGGTCAGCCCTGAAGTCCTACAGCAGCCAAGGCTTCCTGACATGACATATCTCAGAGACCCCTCATAAATGTGTCTTGGGTGGTAATCTGGAGACATGAATATATTATGGAGATGTGTGTACCTGTTTGGCAATGCTGTCCGGTGTATCCAGGTGCACATACACAGATGCTGGCGTTGCCTCTCTGGTAGCAAGATGCTTTGTTCAGACACACATTTACCGTGCACTGCTGCAGAGCTGAGAAAAGACACACACATATCCTCATCATCACAGCAGTTATCATTAGCATCATCGCAAAGTTAACATCGTCATCGCGATCATTGTCATCATCATCAGCATCATTGTCATCAAAAACATTATTATCATCATCCTCATCAATAACATTATCATCATCATCATCATCATCAATAACATTATTATCATCATCAATAACATTATTATCATCATTAATAACATTATTATCATCATTAATAACATTATTATCATCATCAATAACATTATTATCATCATCAATAACATTATTTTCATCATCAATTATTATCATCATCAATAACATTATTATCATCATTAATAACATTATTATCATCATCAATAACATTACGATCATTATTAATAACATTATTATCATCATCAATAACATTATCATCATCAATAACATTACGATCATTATTAATAACATTATTTTCATCATCATCAATAACATTATTTTCATCATCATCAATAACATTATTATCATCATTAATAACATTATTATCATCATCAATAACATTACAATCATTATTAATAATATTATTATCATCATTAATAACATTATTATCATCATCAATAACATTATTATCATCATTAATAACATTATTATCATCATTAATATCATTATTATCATCATCAATAACATTATTATTATCATCATCAATAACATTATTTTCATCATCAATTATTATCATCATAAATAACATTATTATCATCATTAATAACATTATTATCATCATCAATAACATTACGATCATTATTAATAATATTATTATCATCATCAATAACATTATTATTATCATCAACGTTCAACAACAACTAATGGCCATGATGACGTCATACACCCATCGTTAAACATTGAATAGGCTCTGAGATTTACACCTACGTCTGACATCGACGGTCTGGGCCTCGATGTAGTAGTCAGTTCCTGTTTCAGGCTGATAGGTGGACTGGGGTTGCTCAGGAACAGGGGGACTGGCCTCCAGCAGAGGAGAACCATTCACATGGTCATAATCCACAAACTCCTCCCCATCAGGCTGGAGGGTCTGGGTGGTCAGGGCCCAGTCAGGGATGGGGCGGGAGGGGCGGGCAGGAAGTGGAGTGGAGGGTTGGGCAGGAGGTGGAGTGGAGGAGTGGGTGGGAGGTGGAGTGGAGGGATGTGCAGAAGGTGGATTGGAGGAGTGGGTGAGAGGTGGCGTGGAGGAGTGGGTGAGAGGTGGAGTGGAGGGATATGCAGAAGGTGGAGTGGAGGAGTGGGTGAGAGATGGAGTGGAGGGATGTGCAGATGGTGGAGTGGAAAGGCGGGTGAGAGGTGGAGTGGAGGGATGTGCAGAAGGTGAATTGGAGGCGCGGGTGGGAGGTGGAGTGGAGGGGTGTGCAGGGGGTGTGTGTGTCAGGTTCAGGTGCAGTGTGGTCTTCTGATCTGTGGTAGAGAGGCTGGTTTGCTCCTGGTGGTGGGTGGTGGGGAATCTAGGGTGAGAGGGTTGTTTGGTTTGCTCTTTAGTGTGTGTGAGGTGATCTCTGTCGTGTGTTGGATGCTGGGTGGTTTGTGTAGTGGGGTATCTGGTCTGATCCTTAGTGTGTGTGGAGTGATCTCTATCATGTGTTGGATGCTGGGTGGTTTGTGTAGTGGGGTATCTGGTCTGATCCTTAGTGTGTGTGGAGTGATCTCTATCGTGTGTGGCATGCTGGGTGGTTTGTGTAGTGGGGTATCTGGTCTGATCCTTAGTGTGTGTGGAGTGATCTCTATCGTGTGTTGGATGCTGGGTGGTTTGTGTAGTGGGGTATCTGGTCTGATCCTTAGTGTATGTGGAGTGATCTCTATCGTGTGTGGCATGCTGGGTGGTTTGTGTAGTGGGGTATCTGGTCTGATCCTTAGTGTGAGTGGAGAGATCTTTATCCTGCGTGGTAGGCTGGAGGGGGTAGTCTGTGTGCTGTGTAGAAGAGTCTATGTGATTTGCAGTGCGGTCTCCTACAGTCTCTCCTGCCTGGGCTGGTCTGGCTCCTGGTCTGGCTCCCGGTTCGGGTGTAACAGTCACCTGTCCCTCCACCCCAGGCCCCACCAGGGGAGCCTCAATGGCTCCAGGGCTGCCAGGGCTGGTGAATCTGGGGTCTTCATGTGGGTACACCTCCTGGGCCGAGCCTTCCTCTTCTGTCGACGTAGACCCCTCAAAGTCTACTACCTCGGTCTGTGAGGGAGTTTGTGTGTCTTTGGTGTAAGTGTGGTGTGTGTGAGATGGAGTGTGTGCGACGCTCTCCGCCCCTCCAATCTCTGTCTCGTCCGTGACCACACCTGGTTGGCTATCTGAGGCTGGGGTGGGCCGGGTATCATCTGCTGAGCCCTCCTGGGTATGGCCGCTTGACCACTCCATGTCCTCATAGGGGAAGATGCCATCTGGGGAAGTATTGGGGGAACTAGGGGATGAGGCTGAGACTGGGGAAGAGAGAGGGAAAGAGACTGGGGGAGAGACTAGGGAAGAGACTGGGAGAGAGACTAGGGAAGAGACTGAGGAAGAGACTGGGGAAGAGACTGGGGTAGAGCCTGGAGAAGAGACTGGGGAAGAGACTGGGGAAGAGACTGGGGAAGAGACTGGGGAAGAGCCTGGGGAAGAGACTGGGGAAGAGCCTGGGGAAGAGACTGGGGAAGAGACTGGGGTAGAGACTGGGGGAGAGACTGGGGTAGAGACTGGGGAAGAGACTGGGGAAGAGACTGGGGAATAGACTGGGGAATAGACTGGGGAAGAGACTGGGGAATAGACTGGGGAAGAGCCTGGGGAAGAGCCTGGGGAAGAGACTGGGGTAGAGACTGGGGAAGAGACTGGGGAAGAGACTGGGGTAGAGACTGGGGAAGAGACTGGGGAATAGACTGGGGAAGAGACTGGGGAAGAGACTGGGGAATAGACTGGGGAAGAGACTGGGGTAGAGACTGGGGAAGAGACTGGGGAAGAGACTGGGGAAGAGACTGGGGAAGAGCCTGGGGAAGAGACTGGGGAATAGACTGGGGAAGAGACTGGGGAATAGACTGGGGAAGAGACTGGGGAATAGACTGGGGAAGAGACTGGGGAATAAACTGGGGAAGAGCCTGGGGAAGAGACTGGGGAATAAACTGGGGAAGAGCCTGGGGTAGAGACTGGGGAAGAGCCTGGGGAAGAGACTGGGGAAGAGACTGGGGAATAGACTGGGGAAAAGACTGGGGAAGAGACTGGGGAAGAGCCTGGGGTAGAGACTGGGGAAGAGCCTGGGGAAGAGACTGGGGAAGAGACTGGGGAAGAGCCTGGGGAAGAGCCTGGGGTAGAGACTGGGGAAGAGCCTGGGGAAGAGACTGGGGAAGAGACTGGGGAAGAGACTGGGGAAGAGCCTGGGGTAGAGACTGGGGAAGAGACTGGGGAAGAGCCTGGAGAAGAGACTGGGGAAGAGACTGGGGAAGAGACTGGGGAAGAGACTGGGGAAGAGCCTGGAGATGTGTGTAGGGAAGAAGGGGTTGTTTCTTTAGAGCTTTCTGTCTTTCCTCCTGTCTGTGTCCTCCCTCTATCTGTATATTGGTCTGTGACTGAAGTTGTGTGTCTATCTGTGTCTCTGTCTGTGTCTCTGTCTGTATCGCTGTCTGAAGTTGTGTGTCTGTCTGTGTCTCTGTCTGTAGTTGTGTCTCTGTCTGTAGTTGTGTCTCTGTCTGTAGTTGTGTCTCTGTCTGTGTCTATGTCTGTGTCTCTGTCTGTAGTAGTGGACTCTCTGGTCTCTCCAGTATGAATAGCTCCATAGTCAAAGGGAGTGAGGCTCTTCTCCTCCTCGTCATGATCCATCTCTTCCCCCAGTTCAATGTGGACTGGTGTGGCCGTCTCAAACTGGTCTCCTCTCGCCTCCTGCTCCTTCCCTGGCAGCTCTGGCTCCAGAGTCACCTAAATGAATGAATTCATTTTCATTTTCCTGTAGTGTCACTTTATGCAACCCATCCTGATGATGATTTTCTACTTCCATTGTCCTTGAAAGAGATGCTGAATATATCTCACAAATCCAGACAACCACAGTAAATCTGACCTGGTGTTTCCCGTTGATGAAGCTGAGTGTTGGGGGGAGAGTGATGGGATGGATACTGTCCTCGCTGCCCTGGATGGCCTCAGTCTGGATGAATGGGAAGGCTGGGATGAGAGGGGACTGGAAATCTCCATTACCCCCTAGAGGCTGGCCAAGGATCTGCAGGATGTGGTCGACTGGAAGCACAGGGCAACACAGGGAGAAGTCAGAGAGTGTGTGTGTGGGTTGGTTCTATCCTAGTGGGGACCCACGAGGATAGTAAAACAAGAAAGATGCTCCCTTGTGGACATATCCCACGATGTTGATGATGATGTGCTTTCTTTAATGGTGGTTGGGGGGGGCTGATTCCAGAAGCTGCTCATTTGACTGCTACATAAAATAACAGCCCTTCGTAGCACGCTTGGACAGCCTCTGATACACTGTGATACTTATATTTGTCAGTCTCAGCCACATTCATAGGCTTGCAGTATGTGGCCTCCAGACCAAAGCAAAACAGTTGGCTAGGTACTGCTCTGTTTCAGCTGTTAGAGGCAGCCTAGCTGTTTGGAGAAGGAGGTTTCTTTATCTTTCAGTGTCCATGTATACAGGGACCTTTGAGAGGTTTGGATACCTCTTGAAATCTACATTGTGGATCCAAATAAGTGTGTGTGTGTGTGCATCAGGACCTGCAGATTAAGGTCTACCAGAAACACCATGGGGAATCCCTCTTCCACATTTCTGATCAATTATAATTGTTTCAGCATTGCAATACCATCCACAAAGAGTGAATAGTGTCTGCTGTGTGTTGGCTACGACTGGGTCGATCCGAGCCAGACGTATTACTGGAACAAGGCAGGTTTGTGTGTCTTCATTAGGTCTTTATGGTACACATGGAACATATATCGTGGGAACGGGTGCAAGGGGGAAGCACATATGGACAGGCAGCACTAAACCTGAGGTTAGTTATATCTCTGGGGACAAATAAAAACCGTGACGAGATGGTATAAATAAATCATTTTAATCTGTGTGTGTGTGTGTGTGTGTGTGTGTGTGTGTGTGTGTGTGTGTGTGTGTGTGTGTGTGTGTGTGTGTGTGTGTGTGTGTGTGTGTGTGTGTGTGTGTGTGTGTGTGTGTGTGTGCGTGCGTGCGTGCGTGCGTGTGTGTGTGTGTATATATATATATATATATATCCGGCCTAGCGGTTAAGAGAGTTGGGCCAGTAAACTGAGGGTCACTGGTTCAAATCCCTGAGCCAACTGGGTGAAAGATCTGTCGACATGCCCTTGAGCTCCTGTAAGTCCCTCTGGATAACAGCGTCTAATAAATTACTTAAATGTGTGTGTGCGTCAGACTTACCCATCTTAATAAAACCCACTCCCAACCTAAAGAGGTGTCCAATTGTGACCCTGAATCAAAAATATCTACTATATGTGAAACAGGATGTGTGAACCATAATACTATATATTTCAATTTCTCAATTTCCTCTAATGTAGAAACAATGGGACTATAACCCACTGAAGAACTGAGCTCTTATTGAGTTACTGGGTGAAATGTTACCTAACTTTTTACTACAATATACAATATACCCCTTTAATAATAAACAATAGCCATTCATAAATGTTATACCTTGGATGGGGGTAGGGGAGCAGTGTCGACTCACGCACATCAAAGGGGAAAGAGGGAGAGGCACGGGGACGGGGGAGTTAGGGGGATGAAGGTTGGAGAAGGAGGGAGTAATTAGTTGACAATGATTACATCGCTGATTGAGCTAAAACAGGCTCTGCCAGTGGACCTTGTGTGTGTTCCAAGTTTAACTTTAAAGTTTTATTGGTCATAATGTACATGATACACATGGTATACACCATCCAACGAAATGCTTAGGCCTACTTGTAGTGTGTGTGTGTGTGTGTGTGTGTGTGTGTGTATGCGCGTCTTTCTCTCTTTTTCACTCTCTCTGGAGGACCAAGCTAAGACCAACAGATTCTGTTTGTGCAGAATGTGATGTGTTTGCATGTAAACGGGTGTTGCTTGTAAATGGACAGGGGTGATAATGATACAACTTCTCTATTAAAACAAGACATAAAACACCTAGAAAGCATCCAGAGCTCAACCTCGTCAAGCCACACATGTCCTCAAGGCATGACTCCAAGCACGCACACACACGCAGCTAAATGAGGTCAGCCCTGAATCTAAAAATGCTCCCACAGATCCTGAAGTCCTACAGCAACCAAGGCTTCCTGATATGACAGATCTCAGAGACCCCTCGTAAATGTGTCTTGGGTGGTAATCTGGAGATATGAATATATTATGGAGATGTATCAGGTCAGTTTAGGTCACAGTTGTCCAGCAGTAGTCTGGTTTAAGAGTGGTCACTGTCTCCTTCTTGTCCGTGGTACACACACTCTTTAACAATGTGTCCTGTATACTCTCTTTCCATGTGATCTCTCTCTCTCTATTCGGTCTGCCTACAGAGCATCAATATAAGCAGGCCACTGTGGGTACAGTGAGTACAGAGTCCTTCAGCACACAGTAACCCACAGAGACTCTCTAATATTAGAGTACACAACATTAAAGTCACTTCACAACAAGAGGGCTGAGACACTGCATAGTTTGGTGATACAATCGTGAGGAAAATACCTCTACACACAGGTGTTACAGTGCGTCTACTTAGCAGTCCTGAGATAAGAGTTAGGCTGGTTGTGAAGTACATTAAACAATATTGTGTTTTTCTCCACACCATGTCACTAGAGTCAACAGTAAACTCTCACCTGTTTGGTTCTTGTCATGCACGTTGACAATGATGAGGTGGAAGGGTGGTTTGGTGGGAGATGCCTCATGAGGGATCGCCACCGATTGGTCCACGCTGTATGATTCCATGGCTCCTGCTATGCTATGGGTTGTTTTTCTAGAGCTCTGGCCCTCCTCCTCCTTGTAGACCACAGCAGGCTTCTGTCCTGTCACTCTGTCCCAGCCTGGTTGGCCCTGCTCTGGGGTGACTGACCCTGGACGTCCTGGGTAACCTGGTTGTCCTGGGCGTGAAGGGTCTGATCCCATCCCTGTCCCGGCCATGAAGCCCTGTGTAGGAATCACTACTACCCTGTCCTCCCCCTCACTTCCCCCATCACTACTGCTCCCCTCCCCACTCCCACTGCTCTCCCCTCTGCCTGAGCCTATCTGAGTCTCTCCCTGTCCCTCCTGGTCTCCCCCCTGGTTGATGTCGAGGTGGGGGTGGATGGGCTGGGAGCGGGTGGTGGGGAGAGGGGGCAGCTGCATAGGGAACAGGGTATCACCCCTGCTAGGAACTGACTCTACCTTGGTTAGGTCTGGGCCAAAGTCATCCACGTCATACTCAGGGAACAGAGTGGTACCAACAGTGAAGTCTGTTTTTCTGCCTGTAGTTCTGTCTTTGTCTATTGTCGTATAGTCAGTGGTGTGATGTTTGTGTTTGGTGGTGTGTGTTCTATCAGTAGCTGTGTGATGTCTGTCTGTGCCTGTATAAGCTGTCTCATGTAGTCCACCTGCATGCTGACTTCTGTCTTGCTCTGCAGTAGTCTGGTGTGGTCTGTCTGTGGGGAGAGGTTCCTCTGTAACTGTGTGAGTTCTGTTTGTAACTGTGTGGTCAGTTCTGGCTGTGTGAGTTCTGTCTGTAACTGTGTGGTCAGTTCTGGCTGTGTGAGTTCTGTCTGTAACTGTGTGGTCAGTTCTGGTTGTGTGAGTTCTGTCTGTAACTGTGTGGTCAGTTCTGGCTGTGTGTGTTGGGTCTGTAACTGTGTGGTCAGTTCTGGCTGTGTGAGTTGGGTCTGTAACTGTGTGGTCAGTTCTGGCTGTGTGAGTTGGGTCTGTAACTGTGTGGTCAGTTCTGGCTGTGTGAGTTCTGTCTGTAACTGTGTGGTCAGTTCTGGCTGAGTGAGTTCTGTCCGTAACTGTGTGGTCAGTTCTGGCTGAGTGAATCGGGTCTGTAACTGTGTGGTCAGTTCTGGTTGTGTGAGTTCTGTCTGTAACTGTGTGGTCAGTTCTGGCTGTGTGAGTTGGGTCTGTAACTGTGTGGTCAGTTCTGGCTGTGTGAGTTGGGTCTGTAACTGTGTGGTCAGTTCTGGCTGTGTGAGTTTGGTCTTTAACTGTGTGGTCAGTTCTGGCTGAGTGAATCGGGTCTGTAACTGTGTGGTCAGTTCTGGCTGTGTGGTAGATGGCATCAGCTTTGTCTGGAGCTGCGTCTGTCCTGCGAGCGTCTGTGGTCGTCACAGGTCCAGGAGAGGTGATCTCTGGTTCCTTCCCTGCAGAGACAGGGAGACGGGAGATGCTGAGCTGTGGACACAACACCTTTAACAGGAACATATACCCCCACCTGAGATAACAGTCAAGGTACAGTAATGTTCCAGATGAACCATGGGGGTCAGATGAGGGTTAGATGGGGGTCAGATATCCAGATGAACCATGGGGGTCAGATGAGGGTTAGATGGGGGTCAGATATCCAGATGAACCATGGGGGTCAGATGAGGGTTAGATGGGGGTCAGATATCCAGATGAACCATGGGGTCAGATGAGGGTTAGATGGGGGTCAGATATCCAGATGAACCATGGGGGTCAGATGAGGGTTAGATGGGGGACAGATATACAGATGAACCATGGGGGTCAGATGGGGTCAGATGTTCGATGCTGTGCCATAGTAAATAAAAAACAAGAATCTCAACGTTAACAGAGAATGCTAAACATGGTGTTGTCAGAATCAGAACGGTGTCAGCTCACAGCAACGGGCTGTAAAAGGCAATCCAACTCAGAGAGTTTTATTTTTAAAGAGAGACGTCAGTCGTCAAGAATAAACTAGTGGAAGTGTCAGTGCCAGTGGTGTCAATCTGTCAGCATAATAACCCTCTCTCTCTAACTGCCAGGAGGTCTGTATTTTTAGACAGCATGGTGTCTGAACTGTGTTAAAACGTGCAGTTTTACAACAACTGTACACCTCCAACCTCCTTTTTCCCTTGGGAGATTCTTTGGCATAAGCACACACACACACACACACACACACACACACACACACGCACACACGCACACGCACACGCACACGCACACACACAAGCACACACACGCACACACACGCACACACACGCACCCTTTTGGCTTCACATAACCTGCTATGTTTCAACACTGGAGCACATCTTAAGCCAACATGTTAGCCCTCCCTCTTTTCTAGCCTTACCCAAAGTCTTTACATTGTCTGCCCATATAGTCCACCCACAGGCTGTCTGTGTAAACCACCGAGAAATATGAGTTTGGCATCCAACAACATCTGTGGATCCCTAGTAAATCTTTACACACACACACACACAAACACACACACACACACACACACACACACACACACACACACACATGGGCAGCTGTCGCATGTTAACCTTATTGACACACGGTAATGACATAATTATGTTTAATGTATATATTCCATTTCAGCACCCCACCTCCTCTCAAAATGTTGAGTCCATGTATAGATGAAGGAGCTGGGTCCCCCCCCCCTTACCCCTTCTCACTCCCTCTCTCTCTTTCCCAACCTTTCACTTTCTTTTTCCCTCTCTCTCTCTGCCGTTCACTCCCTCTCCATCACTATATTGTCCTCTCCACCCCCACCCCCCTCTTTCTCTCTCTCTGTGTGAGTGTTGGGGGCGTTTATAGCTGGCATTACTCTGAGCAGAGACCCTCAGGGGAGTTAGTTAGCCTGCTCACTCACACTGTGAGGGGAACAGCTCCTGCTTAGCTCCAGTCCAGGTCTGATGTCATGTGTTTGGCTGGGCCAGGCCATCTGGTTGGCTGGGCTGCAGTCTGTCCCCTGTCCCTATAGCCATGTCACGTCCACTGTGCATGAGGCAGCTCACATATACTGTACGTTCTGAGCTGTATAAATCACTACCACACTGTCAGAGACCTTACTGTTTCAGGTGATTTACATGGGAATTATGTCATGGATTTCATTTTCTGGTATTTTAGAAACCACTAGATTGCAACATAATATTTTGTTCCTGGAAAAAGAAGGTTGCAAGTGCGTAAATCTATTCTGACGATGATCATGATGATGATAATGATACTCCTGGGCAAGTATTACTTGCCTGCTCGCTCTCCTACTCAGTATCTCTCTCTCCCTCCTCTTTTGCTTTCTCTCTCGTTACACTCTCTCTCTGGGAAGGGGCCAGCTGTAGTGCATTAGGGACCTGTCCTGTTTCTGTCTTAGAGAGCAGGAGTTGGGTTTTCCCCTCGTAAAAAACACACAGCCCCAAATGTGAGGAACAGGAGAGAGATAGAGTTAAACAGAGCCCTATTTCTCTGCAGAACCCAACCACCTTACAACACCACACTATAAACTTGGGTTCCTAACTGTAACTGGGTCTCTGCTGCGACCCACCTACCGTTTTTAAGGTTTTCTAGTGACCCAACAAATCAGAGCCATGTTTCGAGCCAGGATCCAGTCTTAAGCCCTGAACCTTAAAGAATTGGCCTTAACCAACCATGTTGGAGACATTGGGCTAAATCAGCCATGGAGTTGGAGACTGTAAGGTAGGTTGGTGACTGCAGTAAGGTAGAGAGAGGATGGAGAGGTTGGTGACTGCAGTAAGGTAGAGAGGATGGAGAGGTTGGTGACTGCAGTAAGGTAGAGAGAGGATGGAGAGGTTGGTGACTGCAGTAAGGTAGAGAGGATGGTGAGGTTGGTGACTGCAGTTAGGTAGAGAGAGGATGGAGAGGTTGGTGACTGCAGTAAGGTTTGGTGAGGATCGAGAGGTTGGTGACTGCAGTAAGGTAGAGAGAGGATGGAGAGGTTGGTGACTGCAGTAAGGTAGAGAGAGTATGGAGAGGTTGGTGACTGCAGTAAGGTAGAGAGGATGGAGATGTTGCAGACTACAGTAAGGTAGAGAGAGGATGGAGAGGTTGGTGACTGCAGTAAGGTAGAGAGAAATGATGGAGATGTTGGTGACTGCATTAAGGTAGAGAGGATAGAGAGGTTGGTGACTGCAGTAAGGTAGAGATGATGGAGGTGTTGGTGACTGCAGTAAGGTAGAGAGAGGATGGAGAGGTTGGTGACTGCAATAAGGTAGAGATGATGGAGATGTTGGGGACTGCAGTAAGGTAAAGAGAGGATGGAGAGGTTGGTGACTGCAGTAAGGTAGAGAGAGGATGGAGATGTTGGTGACTGCAGTAAGGTAGAGAGAGGATGGAGAGGTTGGTGACTTCAGTAAGGTAGAGAGAGATTGGAGAAGTTGGTGACTGCAGTAAGGTAGAGAGGATGGAGATGTTGCAGACTACAGTAAGGTAGAGATGATGGAGATGTTGGTGACTGCAGTAAGGTAGAGAGAAATGATGGAGATGTTGGTGACTGCATTAAGGTAGAGAGGATAGAGAGGTTGGTGACTGCAGTAAGGTAGAGATGATGGAGGTGTTGGTGACTGCAGTAAGGTAGAGAGAGGATGGAGAGGTTGGTGACTGCAGTAAGGTAGAGAGGATGGAGATGTTGGTGACTGCAGTAAGGTAGAGAGAGGATGGAGAGGTTGGTGACTGCAGTAAGGTAGAGAGAAATGATGGAGATGTTGGTGACTGCATTAAGGTAGAGAGGATAGAGAGGTTGGTGACTGCAGTAAGGTAGAGATGATGGAGGTGTTGGTGACTGCAGTAAGGTAGAGAGAGGATGGAGATGTTGCAGACTACAGTAAGGTAGAGAGAGGATGGAGAGGTTGGTGACTGCAGTAAGGTAGAGATGATGGAGGTGTTGGTGACTGCAGTAAGGTAGAGAGAGGATGGAGAGGTTGGTGACTGCAGTAAGGTAGAGAGGATGGAGATGTTGGTGACTGCAGTAAGGTAGAGAGAGGATGGAGAGGTTGGTGACTGCAGTAAGGTAGAGAGAAATGAGGGAGATGTTGGTGACTGCATTAAGGTAGAGAGGATAGAGAGGTTGGTGACTGCAGTAAGGTAGAGATGATGGAGGTGTTGGTGACTGCAGTAAGGTAGAGAGAGGATGGAGAGGTTGGTGACTGCAGTAAGGTAGAGATGATGGAGATGTTGGTGACTGCAGTAAGGTAGAGAGAGGATGGAGAGGTTGGTGACTGCAATAAGGTAGAGATGATGGAGATGTTGGGGACTGCAGTAAGGTAGAGAGAGGATGGAGAGGTTGGTGACTGCAATAAGGTAGAGATGATGGAGATGTTGGGGACTGCAGTAAGGTAGAGAGAGGATGGAGAGGTTGGTGACTGCAGTAAGGTAGAGAGAGGATGGAGAGGTTGGTGACTGCAGTAAGGTAGAGAGAGGATGGAGATGTTGCAGACTACAGTAAGGTAGAGATGATGGAGATGTTGGTGACTGCAGTAAGGTAGAGAGAAATGATGGAGATGTTGGTGACTGCATTAAGGTAGAGAGGATAGAGAGGTTGGTGACTGCAGTAAGGTAGAGATGATGGAGGTGTTGGTGACTGCAGTAAGGTAGAGAGAGGATGGAGAGGTTGGTGACTGCAGTAAGGTAGAGATGATGGAGGTGTTGGTGACTGCAGTAAGGTAGAGAGAGGATGGAGAGGTTGGTGACTGCAATAAGGTAGAGATGTTGGAGATGTTGGGGACTGCAGTAAGGTAGAGAGAGGATGGAGAGGTTGGTGACTGCAGTAAGGTAGAGATGATGGAGATGTTGGGAGTACGGGGTGATACAGTAAGTCTGGAGTATGGGGTGATACTGTAAGTCAGGGAGTACGGAGCGATACAGTAAGTCTGGGAGTATGGGGTGATACAGTAAGTCAGGGAGTATGGGGTGATACTGTAAGGCAGAGAGTATTGGGTGTACAGTAGGTCTGGGAGTATGGGGTGATACTGTAAGGCAGAGAGTATTGGGTGTACAGTAGGTCTGGGAGTATGGGGTGATACTGTAAGGCAGAGAGTATTGGGTGTACAGTAGGTCTGGGAGAGGAAGGGAGTGGGCCATTGTCTTTCCAGATGTGATATAAAGTAAACTCTCAGTGCGTAAACAGACATGTCCAACATGATAACACAATAAAAGCTTTGAACACTTAGTGGGCCAGATCCTAACGTAGAACACATGCCCGTAACTTTAACTATTACATAAATCATGCATTGATATCAACGGGAGATGTAGGAATAGATGTGGGTTACATGCATATTTCTTTAGTCTTTTGCTGTAAAAGGACTTTCACATAACACTGCCATCCTCCTCTCCCCCCTTTTTGTCTCTCTCGCTCTTTCTCATTCTACTCCTCCCTCATTCCCTCCATACCTCACTTTCCCTCTCCCCATCCCCTCCTCGCTCTCTCTACTGAGATGTGATCTGTCCCCCCAGGCTTGGCCATTTAGACAACCCTCAGCAGGAAGTGAAAACAGGGTGAGAGTTCTTCCTCACACAGGACGGGTCATAACTCATTGAGCCTGAGAGAAACTCAAGCTGCATAAATATCCCTGGTGATACTCCCCTGCCAAGTCTGCCTGTCTGTTACTACAATAGAGGATCAACTCTCTCACTTTTCCTCTGTCTTTTCGGGAGAGAGAGAGAGAGAGAGAGAGAGAGAGAGAGACATGTCTCCTCTCTCCCCCTTTCTCCTCCTACTCCTCTCTTTCTCATTATCCTCCTCCTCTTCATTTTCTCCCTCCTCATCCTCGTCCTCCTCCTCTTCCTTCCTATCCTCATTAGCATAAATGTAATTGCCATTGTCCTCATTTTCTTAGCAGCAGCGACAGCAACTTCAGTAACAGTGGTGGTAATAGTATTACAGTAGTCTTACCCTTGAAACAGAAAGCTCCATGTCTGTCAATAGGGTTGGGGAAGCCTGACTGGTCGGGGAATCGGTACAGGGTCCGGACCCCCAGCAGCCCTCCTCCACACTGGGGCCTGGGGACGGAGATGGGGTAGCGGGCGCTGCCATCTGACAGCCAGCCGTAATCACAGCGATCCAGTCCTCCACGCCACGCAGCGAACAGGTTACCAGGGGAGGCGAGCACCGCCCCCTGCCTCTCACACTCATGCTTGGCCTGGCGAAGGGTCAGCTTGTAGCTGACAGGAGTGTAGAACACCTCGCCTACAGTACAGGGGAGATATACACACACTTTACCCAAAGAGGCACACGCTGACATAGATTTAGCTCACTATCATGAAACATCAACAATAACACTCCCTCACCGTGTAGTTTATCTACATAACAGTAGACGTCATAGGTCTCTTTAGGGTCTCTGAGCCCATACGTCCTGATCCCAGGTCTGTGCTTCATATCGCCCATGCAACCAGGACGGGGCTTCGTGATTGGGTATCTACAGGGAAGCGAGAGGGAGCACAGGAAATGTAGTCTTCAATACAAACTCTGACAGGATGGAGGTATCCCTGAGATGGGTATATCAGTTGATAGCTCAGGTAACACACACACCTGACAGTCTGGTCAGCTATCCAGCCGGCGTCACACTGGTCCAGTCCGTCCTCGAAGGCGGCGGTCAGCTGTTCGGCTGTAGCGATGGTGGCCCCGGCAGCGAGACACGCTTCAATGGCCCCAGGGAAGGACAAGGTGTAACGACTAGAGCTAGACCTGTAGTGAAACACCACACCTGGAGAGACAAAGACAGGAGGTCAGTGTGTGTGTGTGTGTGTGTGTGTGTGTGTGTGTGTGTGTGTGTGTGTGTGTGTGTGTGTGTGTGTGTGTGTGTGTGTGTGTGTGTGTGTGTGTGTGTGTGTGTGTGTGTGTGTGTGTGTGTGTAGTTTTGGATCCACTGTTATCCAGATCCACTTACTGTACAAAAGGTGCATTCAAATAAGGAAACTGCGACAACCAAGTAACACGACTATGGTTCTGCAGAGGTATCAGACCCCTATTTTCCAAGTTCATAAGAGTTGAATATTTTTCCCTCTAGGAAGCTGGCTCCAGTTATAGAGTTGACTGAGTAGTTTGACGTGCAGTAAAAGGACAGTTGTTAGTCTGATAGAACAGTCTCTGTCTGTTGCCTAGTGAACAGAGACTGAACAGAGGCTGTATCTACACACACACAAAGGCTGTACTATATCAACAGGCTGTTGTTCATCTCTAATGTGGAATCTATGATAATCTGGGCTATTTAGGGGGTCTCTCCTTTTGAAAGATACCCAGCTTGAATGCCACACACAGTAGTACATTGTAACCCACACCACCCCCCAAATGAGCTATATAACACAATGTATAAGACAAATCTATCAGAGCAGAATATTTGGAACACAGGTTTCTATGTTTAGTGAACAATACTACAGGTGTAGAGCCAGCTGACATCAGCATGCTACCCAAAAAGACTCCCAGAGAGACCTGCAGACAATGTGTGGTTTTGTTTACTAATGGACACTTGATGGACACTTGACTGCCGTGCTGTGAAACATGGTGAAACTAGCTACTGTAGACTACTGATGAATTTGTCAGATGAGGGATACAGTTCTAGGTTAAGAGCAGACCACCTCTACCTTATCCTCAGAAGACCTACACCAGCCCTGTAGGTCTGCACAGATCAGACCCAGCATGAGGTAATGTGTTACAACCATAGTAACATAGCAGTACTCCCAGGGCAGAATACACAATAATGTTTCTCCATCTACGTATGCAGACCTGCTAAATGTTTCAGCCAGACATCTGCTCTGCCTCACACATCACAGTCCCAGTCTGAATCTCCTGCCATCTGAGCAGGTAATGATGAAGCTGAGTCACTAACACCAGTCTTCAGGTCTCAAGATGTACAAGACCGTCCCCCTCCTGGAGTCCTACAACACCACTGTCTGCCAGTTACTTCCTCCGTCTAGCGATGATGACTTGGCCTGCTGCTCAGCTCTGCTGTCCAAGAAAGCTACCTGCACTATTCCACCATAATAAGGCTGATACATGACCACACCGTGGCACCTTTACAGACTAACTAGAGGCTCCCTATGGACCAGCATGTCTGAGTGGGAATAACAGGAAACAGTTAGTATTAGAGAGTTTCCCATTATTTATATTACAACTACTGGAACTAAAGACAAAAGCGCATGGACCTCCCCTACGCAAAATGTATGCCGCATGACTGTAAGTCGCTTTGGATAAAGAGTCTGCTAAATGGCGTATATTATGTTATTTACACATTCTAATGGGCGAAATGTGTGTGTGAGTGTGTGCTACTGTGTGTGTCTGCTACCGTGTGTGTGTCCACTCACCACTGACATTGAGATGAACAGTATCCTGGGTGTCCTCCATCCCATGCATGACTTCGCAGCGATAGAGCCCAGCGTCGCTAGCCCTCAGGTGGACAACGATCAGCGAGGCATCCCCTACTGCCTGGGGGTGGCTGGGCACAGACACCCTTCCCTTGTACTCCTGCCCCACCTTGATCACTCCTCCATGGGCCACCAGCACCACACGCTCCCCATCTCCCTCCACCTTGCTCCACTTGATCCTCAGCTGGTCCTCTGGGCCCTGGGTGCTAGGGGTGAGTGTGGGGGTGTGTGTGGTGGGGGTGATGGAGAAGTGGCATGGTAGCACCACCCTGCCAGCCAGAGAACCACTAACGGGGGCAGCCTTCTCTACCGTCATCCTCCATGATGGATCTAAAGACAGAGAAAGAGGGAGTTACTATCTAGCCATGCAAGTAAGGACACAAGTGTCTATATTATCAAAACTGATGAGCAAGTATATGAGGTTTGGGATCATGGCTAGGGATTGGGGTTAAAGGTCATAAAGTGAGGGTCTAGGTCAGGGCTTAATAGTTAAAATGACTACAGTTATATCAGGTCAGATAGCACACAGGGTGGATGGGTGTAATTCAGGACAGATCGCCTGCAAGTCACTAAATGACAAAGAGCAGACAGATACACAGAGCATGGGTTTAGTTTGTGAATGGGTTTAGTTTGTGAATGGGTTTAGTTTGTGAATGAGTTTAGTTTGTGAATGGGTTTAGTTTGTGAATGGGTTTAGTTTGTGAATGGGTTCAGTTTGTGAATGGGTTTAGTTTGTGAATGGGTTTAGTTTGTGAATGGGATTAGTTTGTGAATGGGTTTAGTTTGTGAATGGGATTAGTTTGTGAATGGGTTTAGTTTGTGAATGGGCTTAGTTTGTGAATGGGTTTAGTTTGTGAATGGGTTTAGTTTGTGAATGGGTTTAGTTTGTGAATGGGTTTAGTTTGTGAATGTGCTTAGTTTGTGAATGGGTTTAGTTTGTGAATGGGTTTAGTTTGTGAATGGGTTTAGTTTGTGAATGGGTTTAGTTTGTGATGGATCATTTTTGTCTTCTTCTAATGCCTCTTAAGAGAAAGTAATCAGATTACGTTACTGAGTTTGTGTAATGCAAACATTACATTAATGATTACAATTTTGGACAGTTAACTAGTAACTAACAGATTACATTTAGAAAGTTACTTAAGCAACCCTGTGTGCATGTGTGTGCGTGTCTTGAGGATTGAGAAAGATGAATGGAGCTGCGTGAATGTCTCTTTCTGCTTTTGTGTAAAACGAATGACCTGTTTCCAGTTTGTCAGTGAAAAAACACCCACACGCATACACACACACACACACACACACACACACACATACACACACACACATACACAGCAAGACTCACCTTTTTCAGCTAAAGCAGAACAGAGAAACATCAGCCAAAGCAGGTGTCTGAGATGTAACATTTCTATAGAACCTGTGGAACCAATACACACTGAGTTCATTATATCAAAATGATCATGAATTACATACAGTATATACCTACTTTAACATCAACTGTAGCGATTGAGGGGGGAAATCCAAAGTGGGACCTAAACTAGTGACTCTACCTGTGTACACATGCACACACTCCAGGGCCCTCACCTTGCATGGCCCTATTGGAACAGCTATGCACAGTCAGTTTTTACTACAAGTATTGACCAAGTCTGAGCAAGTGACATACTGTCGGCTGATGTAAGTAATGAAATCAAAGTTTATTTGTCACGTGCGCCGAATACAACAGGTGTAGACCTTACAGTGAAATGCTTACTTACAGGCTCTAACCAATAGTGCGAACAAAAGGTGTGTGTGTGTGTGTGTGTGTGTGTAGGTAAGTAAAGAAATAAAACAACAGTAAAAAGACATTTGAAAATAAGAGGAGCAAGGCTATATACAGACACCGGTTAGTCAGGCTTATTGAGGTAGTATGTAGATATGGTTAAAGTGACTATGCATATCTGATGAACAGAGAGTAGCAGTAGTGTAAAAAGAGGGGTTGGCGGGTGGTGGGACACAATGCAGATAGCCCGGTTAGCCAATGTGCGGGAGCACTGGTTGGTCGGCCCAATTGAGGTAGTATTTACATTAATGTATAGTTAAAGTGACTATGCATATATGATAAACAGAGAGTAGCAGCAGCGTAAAAGAGGGGTTGGGGGGGAAGGAAAACAATGCAAATAGTTCGGGTAACCATTTGGTTACCTGTTCAGGAGTCTTATGGCTTGGGGGTAAAAACTGTTGAGAAGCCTTTTTGTCCTAGACTTGGCACTCCGGTACCACTTTGCCATGCGGTAGTAGAGAGAACAGTCTATGACTGGGGTGGCTGGGGTCTTTAACAATTTTTAGGGCCTTCCTCTGACACCGCCTGGTGTAGAGGTCCTGGATGGCAGGCAGCTTTGCCCCAGTGATGTACTGGGCCGTACGCACTACCCTCTGAAGTGCCTTGCGGTTGGAGGCCAAGCAATTGCCGTACCATGCAGTGATGCAACCAGTCACAGGATGCTCTCGATGTTGCAGCTGTAGAACCTTTTGAGGATCTCAGGACCCATGCCAAATATGATTAGTTTCCTGAGGGGGAATAGGCTTTGTCGTGCCCTCTTCACGACTGTCTTGGTGTGTTTGGACCATTCTAGTTTGTTGTTGATGTGGACACCAAGGAACTTGATGCTCTCAACCTGCTCCAGTACAGCCCCATCGATGAGAATGGGGGTGTCCTCGGTCCTCCTTTTCCTGTAGTCCACAATCATCTCTTTAGTCTTGGTTACGTTGAGGGATAGGTTGTTATTCTGGCACCACCCAGCCAGGTCTCTGACCTCCTCCTATAGGCTGTCTCGTCGTTGTCGGTGATCAGGCCTACCACTGTTGTGTCATCAGCAAACTTGATGATGGTGTTGGAGTCGTGCCTGGCCATGCAGTCGTGGGAGAACAGGGAGTACAGGAGGGGGCTGAGTACGCACCCCTCGGGAGCTCCAGTGTTGAGGATCAGTGTGGCAGATGTGTTGCTACCTACCCTCACCACCTGGGGGCGGCCCGTCAGGAAGTCTAGGATCCAGTTGCAGAGGGAGGTGTTTAGTCCCAGGATCATTAGCTTAGTGATGAGCTTTGAGGGTACTATGGTGTTGAACGCTGAGCTGTAATCAATGAATAGCATTCCCACATAGGTGTTCCTTTTTTTCCAGGTGGGAAAGGGCAGTGTGGAGTGCAATAGAGATTGCATCCTCTGTGGATATGTTTGGGCGGTATGCAAATTGAAGTGGGTCTAGGGTTTCTGGGATAATGGTGTTGATGTGAGCCATTACCAGCCTTTCAGTAGACTATGTACTTAACATGATTCTTTTTGTTTAGCCTTTGTGTTGAAATGCCTACATGCTAAATTTACTACAACCTACTTCACTTCACTATGGTGTTGAAAGGTAAAACACAAAAACACAGAGCTAGGAGCCCTATTGTCTGACAATAGAGAGTGGTGCTGTTCTGGAACAGGGGAACCAATGGACAAGAGACTCATGACTATAAAAGCTACAGCCACTAAGTAGGATAATGGAACTAATAAAAACCTTGTTGGGACACTGCGTTGAGTCGTATTGGAACAATCAGTGAAATGACACACTGAAAACAGCTTTGACAAGCAGGGACATCTCTCCAGCAGCTCCGTAGAAAATGGCTAAACACACACACACACCTGGCTGAAGCTGAGGGCAATGGGGACAACTTCACTCCAGATGTTCCTTCGCGCAATTGGACAACTGTGACGTGCGCCACTCAGAGGCGTCCCGAAACAGAAATGATAAATTCGCTTGCCTCTCAATCGTCTACAGCAGTAGCTGTGCTGAAAAGGTTACATGTTGTCGATCACTGTAAATGGCCTGGCCATTAAAGCGCTAACCCCTGGTGTGAGGTCTGTTAATGGAGCTGTTGTAGGCTATAGGTCCTCGTTCATTGAGAACATTCCTCAACCTGACCACCCAAACACCTCTCTCTTTGAATGCCCGTGGATATACAGTATAGACGGTGATAAATCACAGCAAGCAAAGCGTGAAACATGTCAATGAGCAGACATCAATGTGAACTATCATCTTCAACTGAGGCCTTGTTACAAAGACGTCCACTGCAAAACGTCTCATATGCGACTGAGAAAACGGCAGTTTATTAAAAAGTAATAATAAGACTACCCTTACTTAGCCTATGACAAATGACAACAGACATACATAAAAAAGCAATTGAATCAAGCAACGATAATATCCTACCTTGGGTCCAGATATCCACCAACTAAGTTTTCGATCAACTTTCCAAAGATCCCGGATTCTAGTTCCAGAACCAGACTAATATACGTTCTAGTTCCCGCTGTATAGAGCTCTCTTTCTCTCCTCAGAGCGCAGTCTACTCGGACATCAGTTAGGAGTCTCCTCCAATCTGCCCCGGCTTCAAGTTCAAATCCACCTCACACCCACTACTATTATCCGTCACCAGCTAGAGGAGGGGCGCACATGCCCTACACACAAATGTCTATACCGCCCCGTATCATAAAACACAAGGGGGTAGAGAGAGAGAGAGAGAGAGAGAGAGAGAGAGAGAGAGAGAGAGAGAGATGGGGTTGCCTAAAACAATTTATGCTCCATAAGTTAAAATGACTCAGTAGCGCACCCAGGCAGAATCCCAACAAAATAAGTCACCGGTAATCATTTCACAATGTTTTCAATGTCCTCCGGGATGCGATATAAAGGATGCCATATAAGATAACTGTCTTTCCATCATTGTCTGTGTGTAGCCCCCCCAAAACAGATCATTATCAAACCACAGTTAACATACTAGAGAACACAACAGCCCTTGTTATATTTTATCTTAGCCTTCACTTTATTTTATTACACTGTATTAGAGTTTCATACACATACAGCATTACATAAGGAACTGACACTTTTGTTCATCATCTTAAAATAAGCACTTAGTTCATGTTCCTCCATCTTGAGGATACAAATATCCCTTACATTATTATAAATGATCCCATTTGGTAAACAATGGTACAGTATAAAAATACTTCTTCACTTCTGTCTATTTAACAGTCTGTTTGGCATCCTCTGTAATTCTGTTCAGTAGTTTCAGTGATAGAGGATGGCACAGGATTGAGTGGTCGGGGAGTTCTATACAGCTGGAACTAGAACGTCTTGATAGGCGGAGAGATGGAGGATAGAGCAAGGGTGGCCAACCCTATTCTCTAGAGCTAGTGGGCTTTAGTTCCAGCCCTGCCATTACACCTGATTCAGCTTGCCAAGGTCCTTATGATGAGCAGCTGATTAGTACCAGGTGTTGGCCACACCTGTGTAGAGGGATAGAGAGACAGAGAAAGCAAGGGATGGAGGATAGAGAGGGAAAATAGTGAGTGATAGAATATCCCAATGTGCTCCCTACCCCTTCCCCTTGGCCCTAACCCTTTGATGTTTGCAGATGTGGAAGGAATGTGGTGGAAGCTCCATCAATACACTGCTTATACCTATCCAGATCTTGTAGATTTACAAACATAGAAGGATCAATTAGGGCTAAGGGGTAGGGGTAGGGAGCGAGCTGGGACCAGCTGATAGAGTGACAGAGAAGTAAGTGATGGAGGATAGAGAGATAAAAGGAGTGAGGGATAGGCAGAATTTGATGGAGGAGTGAAAAGTCAGTACTCAGAAGTCCTTAAACAGGTCTTCAGAGTCAGGACTGACATCAGTAGAACGCTGGAGAGCCTGATCCTCATTGGTTGCAGCCTTGGACGATGACAGTGGTCCCTCCTTCCAACACACACACTAAAACGTCAGTATAATCCATACAGTAAAACAATGTACTGGTATTTATTGCATGTACTGCATCAGAGCAATGAGAGTGTGCTGGGTTCTTTTTTTTCTCGAACCATGGCTGTATACCTGTATGAAAACCACATTAGAATGTATGCTACTGAGATTCAAACCAATGGCTGTATACCTGTATGAAAACCACATTGGAATGTATGCTACTGAGATTCAAACCAATGGCTGTATACCTGTATGAAAACCACATTGGAATGTATGCTACTGAGATTCAAGTGCAAGGAAGGAGGGGGAACAGGTCATTGGGCTAATGAAGCAGGTTTACAGCCTGGTCTCCATGTGGAAACAGGAAGTGTGTATCAGGTAGCCTGTTAGGCAGGACTGGAAACACATGGGCATGTTGAATACCTGTGTGTGTGTGTGTGTGTGTGTGTGTGTGTGTGTGTGTGTGTGTGTGTGTGTGTGTGTGTGTGTGTGTGTGTGTGTGTGTGTGTGTGTGTGTGTGTGTGTGTGTGTGTCTGTCAGGGAAAGCGGGGGAAAATCAAACATCAGCTTCACTCAGCCGCTGAACAACCTACATCAAACAGTAGACAGTAGTGTGATTGACTACAGTCGGTCTGACACCACAGGTTGGCTTGTTAAAGGGTTCAACTTTTATACAGTTTTACCAATTTATATCAGGTTTTCACTACATTTAGTATAGTATAGCATAGTGTTACTCATCCTGAAACACTCAAAGACTCATATCAACCCTGGAGGCAACACTCACAGGGAGAGATGGACTTCAATATAGAGTTTATGACACACACACACACACACACACACACACACACACACACACACACACACACACACACACACACACACACACACACACACACACACACACACACACACACACACACACACACACACTCAAACCATTAACACTCCCCCCAAAAGTTCAAACAAAACATGTGAACCATTTTCACACACTTTGAGCTCTCTCCTGTGTGGAAACAGTGTGTCAGTAGTTGGGAGCAGTTTAAACTGTGTGTGTGTGTGTACTCATCTGAAAGCTGAGTCACTCCACTGTAACATACTACAGTGACTGCTAATGACTAAACAGGTTTGATACACACCACTTTAACAGAGATATTAGTTTTAATGCTGAACTAACAGCAGAACCTAACATCACTATCACAACAAACTCCTCACTTCCTTCACCATCTAACAGTCCCCTTGTTAAACACACCAATGTCAATGTTGTGTGTGTGTGTGTGTGTGTGCGTGTGTGTGTGTGTGTGTGTGTGTGTGTGTAGTGTAGTGTATGAAGAGAGCAAAGCCATTCAACTTGTTATAAATCATTATCACCAATATGAACACATTTAAACTCCTGAAAGTAGTTAGGCAAGGTGAGATCACACAGGCATAGGGGAGTGCATGGAGAGATGAGAACAGTAGACTACGGATGGACACACATACATACGGGTGGTCCTGTGACACATCAGTAACCACCTCCATGGTAATGTTTCTGTATGAAACAGAAGGTAGTACTGACTGATGTAAACACAGGTCCGTCTCTGAGCCTCAGATGGAGGAGATTAGTGTGTGTGTGTGTGCCAGGTATTGTTTACAAATCCAGTCACATGTAACCACACACATGGAGTACACACACAGAGCTGTATCAATACCAGCGATTATAAGTGCTTATCGTTTGCAGAGCTTGTGTGTGTGTGTGTGTGTATATGTGTGTGTGTGTACGTGTGTGTGTGTGTACTGCAGTCTATCTTAAACCAGAGAGGGACAGTTTGTCATGGGAAAATCAGCCAATGCACAGCAGAACTGTAAACTGACAAATGCATTCTCTTGAACTAGTATAAAGCCTTTAACACAAGGACATGACAATAATACCATGTTTTACATAATCATTCTTATGAGAGCTACCAGTGGACTGTCAGTCTGCTCAACCTCCTTTGCTTTACCCAGAATCGACCAGGGGAATCCAGGTGAAAGTTATGATCCCTTATTGATGTCACTTATTAAATCCACTTCAGTGTAGATGAAGGGGAGGAGACAGGTTAAAGATGGATGTTTAAGCCTTGAGACAATTGAGATATGGATTGTGTAGGAGTACCATTCAGAGGGTGAATGGGAAAGACAACACATTTAAGTGCCTTTGAACGCGGTATGGTAGTAGTTGGCAGGCTCAGCCACACCGGTTTGAGTCAAGAACTTCAACGCTGCTGGTTTTTCACGCTCAACAGTTTCCCATGTGCATCAGTAATGGTCCACCACCAAAAGGACATCCAGCCAACTTGACACAACTGTGGGAAGCATTGGAGCCAACATGGGCAAGCATCCTTGTGGAACGCTTTCGACACCTTGTAGAGTCCATGCCACGACAAACTGAGGCTGTTCTGAGAGCAAAAGGGGGGTGTTCCTAATGTTTGGTATACTCAGCGTACACTACCGTTCCAGTTACGATAGTCATTTACAACATTAACAATGTCTACACTGTATTTCTGATCAATTTGATGTTATTTTAATGGATACAAAAATGTGCTTTTCTTTCAAAAACAAGGAAATGTTTAAGTGACCCCGAACGGTAGTATATGTGTAAACCTCTAAATAATGCATGTGTCACACCCTGACCATAGAGAGCCCTTGTTTCTATGTTGTGTTCTAGTTTATATTTTCTATGTTGGTGTTTTGTATGATTCCCAATTAGAGGCAGCTGGTAATCGTTGTCTCTAATTGGGGATCCTATTTAAGTAGATATTTCTCCCACCTGTGTTTGTGGGATATTGTTTTGTGTTTGTTTTGTGTTTGTGCACCACGTACTCACGTTCAGTTGTTCATTTATTGATCTATTGTTTATTCTTTAAGTTTCACTTTACAATAAATATGTGTAACTCAACATCCTCTGCGCCTTGGTCCTGTTCTTATGACAACTGTGACAGCATGGGACGAGACCCGTAAAACAAGTGCACAATAACACGCAGGTCTACACGAGGTTTACACCTCGCTATTTTGTTTGGGTGGGGAAAATATTACGTATTCTGGCGCCTGTCTCCAATCATTATACAATGTGACATATAGATTGCATTTGATTACTGCTACTGTGCTATTTGGGTTGCTAAATAAATTTGTCCCACCGTTCTTGATTTCTTGCCTTTTTCCCTCTATACATTTGAATTGTTTGACATTTTGCTGCATTGTTAGGAGCTAGTAACACAAGCATTTTGTTGCACCCGCTATAACACCTGCTAAACTGTGTATAAGACCAATAAACTCTCATGTGATTTTCTAACCATCAGACATACAGGACGACTAGACCAGCTGTTATATCAACACCAGACTGCCAGGCTGAGAAATCAATCAGAGTAGGACTACCCTACTTCGGCCCTCTCTCTGTTAAAACATGGCTGCTTCAGGTCTTATTGTGTTAACAGTTATTTCTCCTGGGGTACCAGCCTCCTCATGACCAGCTGGACCACCTGAAGCTACCGTGTGTGTGTGTGTGTGTGTGTGTGTGTGTGTGTGTGTGTGTGTGTGTGTGTGTGTGTGTGTGTGTGTGTGTGTGTGTGTGTGTGTGTGTGTGTGTGTGTGTGTGTGTGTGTGTGTGTGTGTGTGTGTGTGTGTGTTTGTGTGTGTGAGTATGTGCGTGAGTCTGTGTGTTCCAGTCTAAAACACAATCAGCATTACCATAAAGCCAGAGAGCCTGCAGGAGAGCAGGTGTTTTCTACAGGTTGTCCTCCCCCATACTGCAGGAGACCAGGTGTTTTCTACAGGTTGTCCTCCACCATACTGCAGGAGACCAGGTGTTTTCTACAGGTTGTTCTCCTCCATTCTGCAGGAGACCAGGTGTTTTCTACAGGTTGTCCTCCACCATACTGCAGGAGACCAGGTGTTTTCTACAGGTTGTCCTCTACCATAGTTCAGGAACAGCCAAGCGAGCAGCTACAACATGGAGAGACTATGGACCAATAGTCCTCCAGTTTCAACTGTTCTGCCTTCTTATATTCGAACATGCTGGTCATTTATGAACATTTGAACATCTTGGCCATGTTCTGTTATAATCTCCACCCGGCACAGCCAGAAGAGGACTGGCCACCCCACATATGCTCTCTCTAATTCTCTCTTTCTTTCTCTCTCTCGGAGGACCTGAGCCCTAGGACCATGCCCCAGGACTACCTGACATGATGACTCCTTGCTGTCCCCAGTCCATCTGACCGTGCTGCTGCTCCAGTTTCAACTGTTCTGCCTTATTATTATACGACCATGCTGGTCATTTATGAACATTTTAACATCTTGGCCATGTTCTGTTATAATCTCCACCCGGCACAGCCAGAAGAGGACTGGCCACCCCACATAGCCTGGTTCCTCTCTAGGTTTCTTCCTAGGTTTTGGCCTTTCTAGGGAGTTTTTCCTAGCCACCGTGCTTCTACACCTGCATTGCTTGCTGTTTTAGGCTGAGTTTCTGTACAGCACTTTGAGATATCAGCTGATGTACGAAGGGCTATATAAATGAATTTGATTTGATTTGATTTGACCAATAAAAACACTGTTCTGTTCTGTTGAATCTCCTCTCCTTCTCCCCTCCTCAGAACTAGGAGGCAGTGTCATTATGTCTTCTTCATCTGTCACTGCATGACAGCCACAAGCAGATCCATGACACCAGGAATGATGTCACACAGTTAAGTGCGTGGTGACAGAATGACGAATAAGAGATCCTTAAGAGCTAGCCTCTTTATTGACACTTGGAATTTATTAGGATCCCCATTAGCCACTGCAAAAGCATCAGCTACTCTTCCTGGGTCCACATGAACATGAACAAATAGATAGTACAGAACATTATTAGTCAAGGACTGAAATATATACATTTTTAAAAATCACACAGTGTATATATCAGTACATACATACAATACTGTATATAGGTCTAGTACTGTATATAGGTCTAGTACTGTATATAGGTCTAGTACTGTATATAGGTCTAATACAGTAAAGTGCAAATTACAATACAATATATATAAAATGGCTACGTCTCTTCACAGTCCCTTTTGTGCATTAAGGTGTTTTTAATCTGTTTTGTAAACTGGTTTAATGCTAGCTTGAGTTACCTGGGGTGGCAGAGAGGTCCATGAAGTCATGGCTCTATTTAATACTGTGTGTTTCCTAGCCTCTGCTCTGGACCTGGGGACTGTGTCTTGTGTTGTACCGATGAGTGTCCGAACTGTGTGCCAACTGCTTGAACAGACAGTTTGGTACCTTCAACACATCAATACCTCGCACAAAGACCAATAGTGATGAAGTCAATCTCTCTTCAACTTTGAGCCAGGAGAGACTGACATGCATGTTACTGACACTTTCCCTCTGTGTACATCTACAGCTGAAGTCGGAAGTTTATATACACTTAGGTTGGAATCATTAAAACTTGTTTTTCAACCACCCCACACATTTCTTGTTAACAAACTATAGTTTTGGCATGTACTTTGTGCATGACACAAGTCATTTTTCCAACAATTGTTTAACTTATAATTCACTGTATCACAATTCCAGTGGGTCAGAAGTTCACATACACTAAGTTGACTGTGCCTTTAAACAGCTTGGAAAATTCCAGGAAATTATGTCATGGCTTTAGAAGCTTCTGATAGGCTAATTGACATAATTTGAGTCAATTGGAGATGTACCTGTGGATGTATTTCAAGGCCTACCTTCAAACTCACTGCCTCTTTGCTTGACATCATGGGAAAATTTAAAAAATCTGCCAAGACCTTAGGGGGAAAAAATTGTAGACCTCCACAAGTCTGGTTCATCCTTGGAAGAAATTTCCAAATGCCTGAAGGTACCACGTTCATCTGTACAAACAATAGTACACAAGTATAAACACCATGGGACCACACAGCCATCATACCGCTCAGGAAGGAGACACGTTCTGTCTCCTAGAGATGAACATACTTTGGTGTGAAAAGGGCAAATCAATCCCAGAACAACAGCAAAGGACCTTGTGAAGATGCAGGAGGAAACAGGTACAAAAGGTATCGACATAACCCGAAAGGCTGCTCAGCAAGGAAGAAGCCACTGCTCCAAAACCACAATAAAAAAAAGCCAGACTACGGTTTGCAACTGCACATGGGGATAAAGATCGTACTTTTTGGAGAAATGTCCTCTGGTCTGATGAAACAAAATAGAACTGTTTGGTCATAATGACCATCGATATGTTCGGAGGAAAAAGGGGGAGGCTTGCAAGCCAAAGAACACCATCCCAACTGTGAAGCACGGGGGTGGCAGCATCATGTTGTGGGGGGTGCTTTGCTGCAGGAGGGACTGGTGCACTTCACAAAATAGATGGCATCTTGAGGAAGGAGAAGTATGTGGATATATTGAAGCAACATCTCAAGACATCAGTCAGGAAGTTAAAGCTTGGTTGCAAATGAGTCTTCCAAATGGACAATGACCCCAAGCATACTTCCAAAGTTATGGCAAAATGGCTTAAGGACAACAAAGTCAAGGTATTAGAGTGGCCATCAAAAAGCGCAGACCTCAATCCCATAGAAATTTTGTGAGTAGAACTGAAAAAGTGTGTGTGAGCAAGGAGGCCTACAAACCTGACTCAGTTACACCAGCTCTGTCAGGAGGAATGGACCAAAATTCACCCAACTTATTGTGGGAAGCTTGTGGAAGGCTACCCAAAACGTTTGACCCAAGTTAAACAATTTAAAGGCAATGCTACTAAATACTAATTGAGTGTATGTAATCTTCTGACTCAAGGGAATGTGATGAAAGAAATAAAAGCTGAAATAAATAATTCTCTCTACATTTATTCTGACATTTCACATTAATGAAATAAAGTGGTGATCCTAACTGACCTGACAGGGAATTTTTACTATGATTAAATGTCAGGAATTGTGGAAACTGAGTTTAAATGTATTTGGCTAAGGTGTATGTAAACATCCGACTTCAACTGTAAGTGCGATATGTGCTGCTTTGTTCTGGACCAACTGCAATTTACCTGTGACCTGTCTGGTAGACTGAGATGTCAAGAAGGCAGAGCTTCCTGGCCTATCATGGACAGACCTCTTCCCCTTTTAGCAACCATTGAGTCTATATGTTTTGACCATGACAGGTTGCTATCTATGGTTTCACCCAGCCGTTTCCTCTCCTCAACTTGCTTAATAGCCACGTTATTCAATATTAGATCTAAACAAGGTTTAGTTTTGAGAGAGTGATTTTTCCCAAAAATGTTGCTTTTAGTTTGAGATATTTATCACCAGCCTATTGCTAGTTACCCATTCTTAAACTGACTGGAGCTCTATGTTAAGTGTCTCAGTTATTTATTTTTTGTCACAATGTATTCCGCTACCAACCTCAGCAATTTACTATCCAGGTTGTCGATACCAGGTGGTTTGCCTTATTTATAGATAGCAAAAATAAATTAACCTCTTCCACACACACTTTGTGAAACTCAAAACTACAGTCGTGGCCAAAAGTTTTGAGAATGACACAAATGTTAATTTCCACATAGTTTGCTGCTTCAGTGTCTTTAGGTATTTTTGTCAGATGTTACTATGGAATACTGAAGTATAATTACAAGCATTTCATAAGTGTCAAAGGCTTTTATTGACAATTACATGAAGTTGATGCAAAGAGTCAATATTTGCAGTGTTGAGCCTTCTTTTTCAAGACCTCTGCATTCCGCCCTGGCATGCTGTCAATTAACTTCTGGGCCACATCCTGACCGATGGCAGCCCATTCTTGCATAATCAATGCTTGGAGTTTCTCAGAATTTGAGGGGTTTTGTTTGTCCACCCGCCTCTTGAGGATTGACCACAAGTTCTCAATGCGATTAAGGTCTGGGGAGTTTCCTGGCCATGGACCCAAAATATTGATGTTTTGCTCTCCGAGCCACTTAGTTATCACAAGGTGCTCCATTATGCTGGAAAAGGCATTGTTTTTCACTAAACTCTTCCTGGATGTCTGGGAGAAGTTGCTCTCGGAGGATGTGTTGGTACCATTCTTTATTCATGGCTGTGTTCTTAGGCAAAATTGTGAGTGAGCCCACTCCCTTGGCTGAGAAGCAACCCCACGCATGAATAGTCTCAGGATGCTTTACTGTTGGCATGCCACAGGACTGATGGTAGCGCTCACCTTGTCTTCTCCGGACAAGCTTTGTTCCAGGTGCCCCAAACAATCAGAAAGGGGATTCATCAGAGAAAAGGTCTTTACCCCAGTCCTCAGCAGTCCAATCCCTGCACCTTTTGCAGAATATCAGTCTGTCCTGATGTTTTTCCTGGAGAGAAGTGGCTTCTTTGTTGCCCTTCTTGACACCAGGCCATCCTCCAAAAGTCTTTGCCTCACTGTGCGTGCAGATACACTCACACCTGTCTGCTGCCATTCCTGAGCAAGCTCTGTACTGGTGGTGCCCCGATCCCACAGCTGAATCAACTTTAGGAGACGGTCCTGGCGCTTGCTGGACTTTCTTGGGCGCCCTGAAGCATTCTTCACAACAATTGAACCGCTCTCCTTGAAGTTCTTGATGATCCAATAAATGGTTGATTTAGGTGCAATCTTGCTGGCAGCAATATCCTTGCCTGTGAAGCCCTTTTTGTGCAAAGCAATGATGACGGCACGTGTTTCCTTGCAGGTAACCATGTTTGACAGAGGAAGAACAATGATTCCAAGCACCACCCTCCTTTTGAAGCTTCCAGTCTGTTATTCGAACTCAATCAGCATGACAGAGTGATCTCCAGCCTTGTCCTCGTCAACACTCACACCTGTGTTAACGAGAGAATCACTGACACGATGTCAGCTGGTCCTTTTGTGACAAGGCTGAAATGCAGTGAAATGTTTTTTGGGGGGGATTCAGTTCATTTGCATGGCAAAGAGGGACTTTAATTGCAATTAATCTGATAACTCTTCACAACATTCTGGAGTATATGCAAATTGCCATCTCCTCTTCTGTCCTGTCTCCTCCTCTATAAACCAACAGTGATGAGTTAATCGCGACAGACCAGTAGCATTGTTGGATTCATCTAATGTTGCATCATACAACATGTTTGTTTACTATGCCAAGCTACTGTCTGTAGGTTATAGGGTGTTTTTATTTATAGGGATTATTTAAGGTACTTTTAAAAGTCAGGCTCTTCCAAGACCCTCTGAGTCGGTCCAAGAGTGACTTAACTCCAGTCAGTCAGCCAAAAGTTTGAGCTCTTTAGCTCTCACAGTAAACATAGACTGCTGGCCTGGTGATGAAATGTTTTCACTGCCTGTCATGTGTGACTCCTGGACAAGAGCAGGGAGAGAGGCTCTGTCACATGTTTATACACGCACTCGCACTGACTTACACACACATTCCAGTGTGCACGTATGCACAAGTGCACACACAGACTCTGTCTGAGAGATGTTGTCACCAATGTGAAGTGGCCAGTGGACCCGTTTATGACAGCTACCATGTAAATCCTATACGCCATTTGGCTCAAATATTTTGGTTTTCAAAGGTACAGTATGTCCCTATGTTGTGGCTATTAAAGAGGCAACAGCAGTCTAGTTTGAGAGCTCATCTGAAGCTAGGAGTGTAAAGCTGAACCATCCATAAACACAGATAGAAACAGACTTCCAGTGGAAAAGCCAGGGCCTTTTACATGTCTCTGGCAAAGTTTCAGACAATGAGAGAGGAGGGGTGGGAGGGAGAGAGAGAGGCAGAGAAGTGTGTGTGTGGGGGGTGGGCGGGGGCAACAAAGTAACATGTCTATTACAGAGAAGAGGAATACAGAGAAAGACCAAATCCCAGTGGATGTGTGTTTGGCAGACTGGAAACAAGCTTTCAGGAGACCATGTTGGGAAATTCATCATCACGTCGCCCCTCTGTTTCTCAGCCACCTTTTCCTCTATTTGTGTCTGTGAGTGCGTGTGTGTGTGGGGGGGTGGGGGTGGGGGCACCCTCACTAGGTAGACCCTTATAAGGATTACAGTTTGATTTACAGTTTGGCAGTACACATATCTGAGAAGGAAACATGGAGAGACTTTACCGCAGAGAGAGAGAGAGAGAGAGAGAGAGAGAGAGAGAGAGAGAGAGAGAGAGAGAGAGAGAGAGAGAGAGAGAGAGAGAGAGAGAGAGAGAGAGAGAGAGAGAGAGAGAGAGGTGTTTTCTGTTATTTTTTACTCTTTATTTCACTTTTGTTTATTATCTATTTCACTTGCTTTGGCATGCCAATAAAGCCCTTTGAATTGAATTGAGAGAGAGAGTGTGCGAGAGGGAGAGTGTGAGTGAGTGAGGCTGTGTGTGTGTGTGCGTTATATCAGTATGTCTGTTTCTGCGCTGGCTCTGGGGTTGGTCTCTTAGCAACCGTGTCAGGAGGTTGCAGGTGACGGAAGTGGCGTTTACGGCAGGGCACCATGTCTGTGATGTCATTCAGACTGTCATCCAATGGGCTTTGGCTACGCAATGTCCCTGAGGAGAGAACGTGCAGGAGTCAGTACAGAGGTTAAATATATGAATTTAACCTTTGAGCTACTGGGTCACATAGAGTCAATATAGGAGTCCAATTGTAAGATTGGTTTCAGACCAATCGTCTACAACAGAATGTTTGACTCTACTATAGAATATGTTAAAAACTTCCACTACATAGCTACATGTGTCTCAGCTTCTTAAACAGACTGAACACAAGCAGAGTTTGGGTCTTCAGCCACCAACATCTGGGTTGTCCAGAAGGAAGGAGTTGTATGTTTCTCCTTTCCTTGTCTCTCTAACCCCCCCCCCCCCCCCTCTTCTCTGTCTCAGAGAGAACAGGTGTCTTCCTTCCTTAAACAGGTCAGCATGTCTGACTGATGGGAAGATAGGGAAACGTGCCCAAAGAGACAAGTGGAGGGAGGAGGAGAGGGAGGAGGTATGTACTGTGGTATGTCACATAGACTAGTAGAGTCCTATTCAGTGTGTAACAGCAACATGAGTCTCAAGGTCACTCAGGCTGGCGGTCTGTAAAAACACTGTGTTAAAGGTAAATGACTTCATTCATCACATCAGGCAAGCAGGCAAGCAGCTGGTAGCCAGGCAGGCAGGTATATATACCATAACAAGCTAACAACTGCAGTGGGTGAGACATTGGCTATATGTGGTCAGTCTATGTGACACCTAGGTCATTATAAACCCTGTCACACACAGACACACAGTCGTGCACACATACACACACACACACACACACACACACTGTATTTCTCAAACTCTTAGTGAAAACAACCACTTTTCCCTATCCCCTCTGCCCTTCCTGGCAACACGCCAACAAACTGACTCATTGTCGTAGCAACCAAAGCAACACAAGAACCTGTGAATAGTCATTGAATAGAGCACACCAGCTTGTAGTGCGAAAAGCCGGAAATGAGTTACCTCTGGTTCGTTCAGCCATTCCTATGGGAAACATTAACGGGGAAGAAAAGGGTTTGGGAATAATCACCAAAAATAAGGTCTGAGGTTAACACAGGCTTAGGAGATCTTATACGTTTGCTTCCATGAGATAATATCAGTCAGTTAACATGACCTTTATGAATAATGAAGCCTTGAAGTGCTTTATGTGCTTGTTTTATTATATACATTTGTCAAAATTCACAAAAAGTGACGTTAGTTGATGAAGATGATCTCATAGAACAAAACATATATTACCTCCTAACCATTCTTTTCTGCATTTATCCAAAACCCTACAAAAATACATTTTTTTTCTCCCATAGGCTTTGTCCAACGAATCATGGCAGAGTGCCTATAAAAAGACTACCACTATCCATTACCTACCTACCAACCAAATACCCATGATGCAACTCTAATCCACCACCTCAATCACAGCACACAGCTGGGAGAGACCAAGAGACTTCTAGGGATCATACCTACCATTACAAGCCTCAGATAAAAGAAGAGTAAGTAAACCTTGTCTCAGTCAGAACGGCCAACATAACTGACTATACACCCCTACTACTACAGCCCTTATCTACCATCTCAACCACAACACACTATACCAGCCAAATGTACTATACCCACGATACCAGCCTAGCGTACTATACCCACTATACCAGCCTCATGTACTACACCCACTATAGAGCCTAGTGTACCATACCCACTATATCAGCCTAGTGTACTATACCCACTATATCAGCCTAGTGTACTATACCAGCCTAGTGTACAGTACCCACTGTACCAACCTAGTGTACTTCACCCACAACACCAGCCTAGTGTACTATACCAGCCTAGTGTACTGTACCCACGATACCAGCCTAGCGTACTATACCCACTATACCAGCCTCATGTACTACACCCACTATACCAGCCTAGTGTACCATACCCACTATATCAGCCTAGTGTACTATACTAGCCTAGTGTACAATACCCACTATACCAGCCTAGCGTAATATACCCACTAAACCAGCCTAGTATACCATACCCACTATACCAGCCAAGTGTACTATACCCACTATACCAGCCTAGTGAACTATACCCACTATACCAGCCTAGTTTTATATACCCACTATACCAGCCTCATGCACTACACCCACTATACCAGCCTCGTGTACTATACCCACTATACCAGCCTAGTGTACAATACCCACTATACCAGCCTAGTGTAATATACCCACTATACCAGCCTCATGTACTACAACCACTATACCAGCCTTGTGTACTATACCCACTATATCAGCCTAGTGTACTATACCAGCCTAGTGTACAGTACCCACTGTACCAACCTAGTGTACTTCACCCACAACACCAGCCTAGTGTACTATACCAGCCTAGTGTACTGTACCCACTATACCAGCCTCATGTACTACACCCACTATACCAGCCTAGTGTACTATACCCACTATACCAGCCTAGCGTACTATACCCACTATACCAGCCTCATGTACTACACCTACTATACCAGCCTAGTGTACCCGGGGGCAGGGCTACCGACGTTAAGGCTAATCTGAAGATGGTGCTGGCTAAAGCTAAAACTGGCGAGTGTAGAGAGTATAGAGATATTGTTATCCACGTCGGCACCAACGATGTTAGGATGAAACAGTCAGAAATCACTAAGCGCAACATAGCTTCTGCGTGCATATCAGCTAGAAAGATGTGTCGGCATCGAGTAATTGTCTCTGGCCCCCTCCCAGTTAGGGGGAGTGATGAGCTCTACAGCAGAGTCTCACAACTCAATCGCTGGTTGAAAACTGTTTTCTGCCCCTCCCAAAAGTTAGAATTTGTAGATAATTGGCCCTCTTTCTGGGACTCACCCACAAACAGGACCAAGCCTGACCTGCTGAGGAGTGACGGACTCCATCCTAGCTGGAGGGGTGCTCTCATCTTATCTACCAACATAGACAGGGCTCTAACTCCTCTAGCTCCACAATGAAATAGGGTGCAGGCCAGGCAGCAGGCTGTTAGCCAGCCTGCCAGCATAGTGGAGTCTGCCATTAGCACAGTCAGTGTAGTCAGCTCAGCTATCACCATTGAGACCGTGTCTGTGCCTCGACCTAGGTTGGGCAAAACTAAACATGGCGGTGTTCGCCTTAGCAATCTCACTAGGATAAAGACCACCTCCATTCCTGTCATTACTGAAAGAGATCATGATACCTCACATCTCAAAATAGGGCTACTTAATGTTAGATCCCTTACTTCAAAGGCAATTATAGTCAATGAACTAATCACTGATCATAATCTTGATGTGATTGGCCTGACTGAAACATGGCTTAAGCCTGATGAATTTACTGTTTTAAATGAGGCCTCACCTCCTGGCTACACTAGTGACCATATCCCCCGTGCATCCCGCAAAGGCGGAGGTGTTGCTAACATTTACGATAGCAAATAGCAATTTACCCCCCAAAAAATGACATTTTCGTCTTTTGAGCTTCTAGTCATGAAATCTATGCAGCCTACTCAATCACTTTTTATAGCTACTGTTTACAGGCCTCCTGGGCCATATACAGCGTTTCTCACTGAGTTCCCTGAATTCCTATCGGACCTTGTAGTCATAGCAGATAATATTCTAATCTTTGGTGACTTTAATATTCACATGGAAAAGTCCACAGACCCACTCCAAAAGGCTTTCGGAGCCATCATCGACTCAGTGGGTTTTGTCCAACATGTCTCTGGACCCACTCACTGTCACAGTCATACGCTGGACCTAGTTTTGTCCCATGGAATAAATGTTGAGGATCTTAATGTTTTTCCTCATAATCCTGGACTATCGGACCACCATTTTATTACGTTTGCAATTGCAACAAATAATCTGCTTAGACCCCAACCAAGGAACATCAAAAGTCGTGCTATAAATTGCCAGACAACACAAAGATTCCTTGATGCCCTTCCAGACTCCCTCTGCCTACCCAAGGACGCCAGAGGACAAAAATCAGTTAACCACCTAACTGAGGATCTCAATCTAACCTTGCGCAATACCCTAGATGCAGTTGCACCCCTAAAAACTAAAAAAATGTCTCATAAGAAACTAGCTCCCTGGTACACAGAAAATACCCGAGCTCTGAAGCAAGCTTCCAGAAAATTGGAACGGAAATGGCGCCACACCAAACTGGAAGTCTTCCGACTAGCTTGGAAGGACGGTACCGTGCAGTACCGTAGAGCCCTTACTGCTGCTCGATCATCCTATTTTTCTAACTTAATTGAGGAAAATAAGAACAATCCGAAATTCCTTTTTAATACTGTCGCAAAGCTAACTAAAAAGCAGCATTCCCCAAGAGAGGATGACTTTCACTTTAGCAGTGATAAATTCATGAACTTCTTTGAGGAAAAGATTATGATTATTAGAAAGCAAATTACGGACTCCTCTTTAAACCTGCGTATTCCTCCAAACCTCAGTTGTCCTGAGTCTGCACAACTCTGCCAGGACCTAGGATCAAGAGAGACGCTCAAGTGTTTTAGTACTATATCTCTTGACACAATGATGAAAATAATCATGGCCTCTAAACCTTCAAGCTGCATACTGGACCCTATTCCAACTAAACTACTGAAAGAGCTGCTTCCTGTGCTTGGCCCTCCTATGTTGAACATAATAAACGGCTCTCTATCCACTGGATGTGTACCAAACTCACTAAAAGTGGCAGTAATAAAGCCTCTCTTGAAAAAGCCAAACCTTGACCCAGAAAATATAAAAAACTATCGGCCTATATCGAATCTTCCATTCCTCTCAAAAATTTTAGAGAAGGCTGTTGCGCAACAACTCACTGCCTTCCTGAAGACAAACAATGTATACGAAATGCTTCAGTCTGGTTTTAGACCCCATCATAGCACTGAGACGGCACTTGTGAAGGTGGTAAATGACATTTTAATGGCATCGGACCGAGGCTCTGCATCTGTCCTCGTGCTCCTAGACCTTAGTGCTGCTTTTGATACCATCGATCACCACATTCTTTTGGAGAGATTGGAAACCCAAATTGGTCTACACGGACATGTTCTGGCCTGGTTTAGATCTTATCTGTCGGAAAGATATCAGTTTGTCTCTGTGAATGGTTTGTCCTCTGACAAATCAACTTTAAATTTCGGTGTTCCTCAAGGTTCCGTTTTAGGACCACTATTGTTTTCACTATATATTTTACCTCTTGGGGATGTTATTCGAAAACATAATGTAAACTTTCACTGCTATGCGGATGACACACAGCTGTACATTTCAATGAAACATGGTGAAGCCCCAAAATTGCCCTCGCTAGAAGCATGTGTTTCAGACATAAGGAAGTGGATGGCCGCAAACTTTCTACTATTAAACTCGGACAAAACAGAGATGCTTGTTCTAGGTCCCAAGAAACAAAGAGATCTTCTGTTGAATCTGACAATTAATCTTAATGGTTGTACAGTCGTCTCAAATAAAACTGTGAAGGACCTCGGCGTTACTCTGGACCCTGATCTCTCTTTTGAAGAACATATCAAGACCATTTCGAGGACAGCTTTTTTCCATCTACGTAACATTGCAAAAATCAGAAACTTTCTGTCCAAAAATGATGCAGAAAAATTTATCCATGCTTTTGTCACTTCTAGGTTAGACTACTGCAATGCTCTATTTTCCGGCTACCCGGATAAAGCACTAAATAAACTTCAGTTAGTGCTAAATACGGCTGCTAGAATCCTGACTAGAACCAAAAAATTTGATCATATTACTCCAGTGCTAGCCTCTCTACACTGGCTTCCTGTCAAAGCAAGGGCTGATTTCAAGGTTTTACTGCTAACCTACAAAGCATTACATGGGCTTGCTCCTACCTATCTCTCTGATTTGGTCCTGCCGTACATACCTACACGTACGCTACGGTCACAAGACGCAGGCCTCCTAATTGTCCCTAGAATTTCTAAGCAAACAGCTGGAGGCAGGGCTTTCTCCTATAGAGCTCCATTTTTATGGAACGGTCTGCCTACCCATGTCAGAGACGCAAACTCGGTCTCAACCTTTAAGTCTTTACTGAAGACTCATCTCTTCAGTGGGTCATATGATTGAGTGTAGTCTGGCCCAGGAGTGGGAAGGTGAACGGAAAGGCTCTGGAGCAACGAACCGCCCTTGCTGTCTCTGCCTGGCCGGTTCCCCTCTTTCCACTGGGATTCTCTGCCTCTAACCCTATTACAGGGGCTGAGTCACTGGCTTGCTGGGGCTCTCTCATGCCGTCCCTGGAGGGGGTGCGTCACCTGAGTGGGTTGATTCACTGTTGTGGTCATCCTGTCTGGGTTGGCGCCCCCCCCCTTGGGTTGTGCCGTGGCGGAGATCTTTGTGGGCTATACTCAGCCTTGTCTCAGGATGGTAAGTTGGTGGTTGAAGATATCCCTCTAGTGGTGTGGGGGCTGTGCTTTGGCAAAGTGGGTGGGGTTATATCCTTCCTGTTTGGCCCTGTCCGGGGGTGTCCTCGGATGGGGCCACAGTGTCTCCTGACCCCTCCTGTCTCAGCCTCCAGTATTTATGCTGCAGTAGTTTATGTGTCGGGGGGCTGGGGTCAGTTTGTTATATCTGGAGTACTTCTCCTGTCCTATTCGGTGTCCTGTGTGAATCTAAGTGTGCGTTCTCTAATTCTCTCCTTCTCTCTTTCTTTCTCTCTCTCAGAGGACCTGAGCCCTAGGACCATGCCCCAGGACTACCTGACATGATGACTCCTTGCTGTCCCCAGTCCACCTGGCCATGCTGCTGTTCCAGTTTCAACTGACCTGAGCCCTAGGACCATGCCCCAGGACTACCTGACATGATGACTCCTTGCTGTCCCCAGTCCACCTGGCCATGCTGCTGCTCCAGTTTCAACTTCCACCTGACTGTGCTGCTGCTCCAGTTTCAACTGTTCTGCCTTATTATTATTCGACCATGCTGGTCATTTATGAACATTTGAACATCTTGGCCATGTTCTGTTATAATCTCTACCCGGCACAGCCAGAAGAGGACTGGCCACCCCACATAGCCTGGTTCCTCTCTAGGTTTCTTCCTAGGTATTGGCCTTTCTAGGGAGTTTTTCCTAGCCACCGTGCTTCTACACCTGCATTGCTTGCTGTTTGGGGTTTTAGGCTGGGTTTCTGTACAGCACTTTGAGATATCAGCTGATGTACGAAGGGCTATATAAATAAATTTGATTTGATTTGATTTGATTTAGTGTAATATACCCACTATACCAGCCTAGTGTACTATACCCACTATACCAGCCTAGTGTAAAGACCCACTATACCAGCCTAGTGTACTATACCCACTATACCAGCCTAGTGTACTATACCCACTATACCAGCTGTGTGTACTATACCCACTATACCAGCCTAGTGTACTATACCCACTATACCAGCCTAGTGTACCATACCCTCTATACCAGCCTAGTGTAAGATACCCACTATACCAGCCTAGTGTACTATACCCACTATACCAGCCTAGTGTACTATACCCACTATACCAGCCTAGTGTACCATACCCTCTATACCAGCCTAGTGTAAGATACCCACTATACCAGCCTAGTGTACTACACCCACTATACCAGCCTAGTGTACTATACCCACTATTCCAGCCTAGTGTAATATACCCACTATACCAGCCTAGTGTACTATACCCACTATACCAGCCTAGTGTACTATACCCACTATACAAGCCTAGTGTACCATACCCTCTATACCAGCCTAGTGTAAGATACCCACTATACCAGCCTAGTGTACTACACCCACTATACCAGCCTAGTGTACTATACCCACTATTCCAGCCTTGTGTACTATACCCACTATACCAGCCTAGTGTACTATACCCACTATACCAGCCTAGTGTACTATACCCACTATACCAGCCTGGTATACTAAACCCACTATACCAGCCTAGTTTACTATACCAGCCTAGTGTACTATACCCACTATACCAGCCTAGAGTACCATACCCTCTATACCAGCCTAGTGTATATTACCCACTATACCAGCCTAGTGTACTATACCCACTATACCAGCCTTGTGTACTATACCCACTATACCAGCCTAGTGTACTATACCCACTATACCAGCCTAGTGTACAATACCCACTATACCAGCCTAGTGTACTATACTCACTATACCAGCCTAGTGTAAGATACCCACTATACCAGCCTAGTGTACTATACCCACTATACCAGCCTAGTGTACTATACCCACTATACCAGCCTAGTGTACTATACCCACTATACCAGCCTAGTGTACTATACCCACTATACCAGCCTAGTGTACTATACCCACTATACCAGCCTAGTGTACTATACCCACTATACCAGCCTAGTGTACCATACCCACTATACCAGCCTAGTTTACTATACCAGCCTAGTGTACCATACCCACTATTCCATCTTAGTGTACCATACCCACTATACCAGCCTAGCGTAATATACCCACTATACCAGCCTAGTTTACTATACCCACTATACCAGCATAGTGTAATATACCCACTATACCAGCCTAGTTTACTATACCAGCCTAGTGTACCATACCCACTATACCATCTTAGTGTACCATACCCACTATACCAGCCTAGTGTAAGATACCCACTATACCAGCCTAGTGTACCATACCCACTATACCATCTTAGTGTACCATACCCACTATACCAGCCTAGTGTAATATACCCACTATACCAGCCTAGTTTACTATACCCACTATACCAGCCTAGTGTAATATACCCACTATACCAGCCTAGCGTACTATACCCACTATACCAGCCTAGTGTACTATACCCACTATTCCAGCCTAGTGTAATATACCCACTATACCAGCCTAGTGTACTATACCCACTATACCAGCCTAGTGTACTATACCCACTATACCAGCCTAGTGTACCATACCCTCTATACCAGCCTAGTGTAAGATACCCACTATACCAGCCTAGTGTACTACACCCACTATACCAGCCTAGTGTACTATACCCACTATTCCAGCCTAGTGTAATATACCCACTATACCAGCCTAGTGTACTATACCCACTATACCAGCCTAGTGTACTATACCCACTATACCAGCCTTGTGTGCTATACCCACTATACCAGCCTAGTGTACTATACCCACTATACCAGCCTAGTGTACTATACCCACTATACCAGCCTGGTATACTAAACCCACTATACCAGCCTAGTTTACTATACCAGCCTAGTGTACTATACCCACTATACCAGCCTAGAGTACCATACCCTCTATACCAGCCTAGTGTATATTACCCACTATACCAGCCTAGTGTACTATACCCACTATACCAGCCTTGTGTACTATACCCACTATACCAGCCTAGTGTACTATACCCACTATACCAGCCTAGTGTACAATACCCACTATACCAGCCTAGTGTACTATACTCACTATACCAGCCTAGTGTAAGATACCCACTATACCAGCCTAGTGTACTATACCCACTATACCAGCCTAGTGTACTATACCCACTATACCAGCCTAGTGTACTATACCCACTATACCAGCCTAGTGTACTATACCCACTATACCAGCCTAGTGTACTATACCCACTATACCAGCCTAGTGTACTATACCCACTATACCAGCCTAGTGTACTAAACCCACTATACCAGCCTAGTTTACTATACCAGCCTAGTGTACCATACCCACTATTCCATCTTAGTGTACCATACCCACTATACCAGCCTAGTGTAATATACCCACTATACCAGCCTAGTTTACTATACCCACTATACCAGCATAGTGTAATATACCCACTATACCAGCCTAGTTTACTATACCAGCCTAGTGTACCATACCCACTATACCATCTTAGTGTACCATACCCACTATACCAGCCTAGTGTAAGATACCCACTATACCAGCCTAGTGTACCATACCCACTATACCATCTTAGTGTACCATACCCACTATACCAGCCTAGTGTAATATACCCACTATACCAGCCTAGTTTACTATACCCACTATACCAGCCTAGTGTAATATACCCACTATACCAGCCTAGCGTACTATACCCACTATACCAGCCTAGTGTAATTTACCCACTATACCAGCCTAGTGTACTATACCCACTATACCAGCTTAGTTTTACTATACCAGCCTAGTGTACTATACCCACTATACCAGCCAAGTGTACCATACCCTCTATACCAGCCTAGTGTAAGATACCCACTATACCAGCCAAGTGTACTATACCCACTATACCAGCCTAGTGTACTATACCCACTTTACCAGCCTAGTGTAATATACCCACTATACCAGCCTAGTGTACTATACCCACTATACCAGCCTAGTTTACTTTACCAGCCTAGTGTACTATTCCCTACTATACCAGCCTAGTTTACTATACCAGCCTAGTTGACTATACCCACTATACCAGCCTAATTTACTATACCAGCCTAGTGTACTAAACCCACTATACCAGCCTAGTGTACCATACCCACTATTCCATCTTAGTGTACCATACCCACTATACCAGCCTAGCGTAATATACCCACTATACCAGCCTAGTTTACTATACCCACTATACCAGCCTAGTGTAATATACCCACTATACCAGCCTAGGTTACTATACCAGCCTAGTGTACCATACCCACTATACCATCTTAGTGTACCATACCCACTATACCAGCCTAGTGTAAGATACCCACTATACCAGCCTAGTGTACCATACCCACTATACCATCTTAGTGTACCATACCCACTATACCAGCCTAGTGTAATATACCCACTATACCAGCATAGTTTACTATACCCACTATACCAGCCTAGTGTAATATACCCACTATACCAGCCTAGCGTACTATACCCACTATACCAGCCTAGTGTAATTTACCCACTATACCAGCCTAGTGTACTATACCCACTATACCAGCTTAGTTTTACTATACCAGCCTAGTGTACTATACCCACTATACCAGCCAAGTGTACCATACCCTCTATACCAGCCTAGTGTAAGATACCCACTATACCAGCCAAGTGTACTATACCCACTATACCAGCCTAGTGTACTATACCCACTTTACCAGCCTAGTGTAATATACCCACTATACCAGCCTAGTGTACTATACCCACTATACCAGCCTAGTTTACTTTACCAGCCTAGTGTACTATTCCCTACTATACCAGCCTAGTTTACTATACCAGCCTAGTTGACTATACCCACTATACCAGCCTAATTTACTATACCAGCCTAGTTTACTATGCCAGCCTAGTGTACTATACCCACTATACCAGCCTAGTTCCCTATACCAGCCTAGTTTACTATACCAGCCTAGTTTACTATACCTACTAGACCAGTTCCTACTGCTCTCTCTCACTCACAAGCATGCACACTTACCTCACCCCCCAAGCACAAAGGGTTAATATAACCCACAGTAACCTCCCTGACTAAAAGTGTAAATCAACTGCAAACACTCTCTCCAGAAGGCAGATCCCACACGCTCTTATGTCATCACTACGAGACCACTACGTAAACACACTGCCAGTGACAAATTAACTTTTCATAACTTCAAGGACACTTGTATAATTCTGTGTGGCTTAGTTGGTAGAGCATGGCGGTGGCAACACCAGGGTTGTGGGTTCAATTACCACAGGGGACCAGTATGAAAATGTATGCTCTCAATACAGTAAGTCGGTCTGGATAAGAACATCAGATGTTACTGTTTCCCCTTACTTGAAGATAAGACCATGCTGCTCTGTATAACAAACAACTTCCTTTCCTGTTTACAACTACTATGGTGATAATAAATGTGTGTGTATATATATATATACCCTGGGTAGGTGCTGTTGAGGCAGGCTGTGACTGCCCAGGGTAGGGGGGTCTTGTAATCAGTTTATATTGAACAGTATGGTTTTGGATAAATCACACATGTGCAACCAGATTAACAACATCATGATATCACAAGGTGTTACCACATTCTATAGATTATGAATATATGACAGGAGACATATATTCAGAGGGGTGTGGACATTATATGAGCGGTTCCTCATGTTCAGACAAACCCCTATGGGGTAACGTTAGGTTAGGTCATAGATGGGGGATGTGTGTGTACTATGTACCTGGTCTCCTGCAGGTGTGTGGTGTTCTCCTGTAGACTGAGAGTACAGCTCTGACTCTAGTCTCCTTACCACTGATGTACCACTGCAACCCCCACCCCAACTTATCAGAGCCAGAACAGGAGAGCAGGGTTAGAGTTGGTTAGAGTTAGTTGTGAGGGGATGGAAGAAAATGAGGCAACAATGTGACTGGGATATTTATATCCTTAGATAACCTTGTGATAACCTAAGGGGACATAATCGAATACCCCAGCCCTGACACAGCCACTAGCCACCAGCCACCCCTTCCCTCTGAATACAGGCAGGGTTTGGGTCTGTTGCGTCTGGTATTGGTTGCCAAGGAACCTAGACAAGGTTTTTCCCCCCCATCCGAAACCCAATCCCTCTATTTTCTATTGAGAATCAGAGAAACTACAGCAGTGAGATGATCAGAAACACATGGACTCACTCTACGTGATGGGAGCTGCACTCAACAATCACTTGTGAGGGATTCCCTCATACTTTGTGTGTGTGTGTACGTGTGTGTGTTTGATCTTTGTCTCTGTGTTGAGCTCTGTAGTCTGTGCGTTATTGAGGCCCCCTTTTCAGTGCTCTTTTCCAGTCTCAGCAACCACGCGCACACACACGGCATGCACACACATGGCACGCACACACACGGCACACACGTGACATCAGCCCCTAGACAATGTGACGTGCAGTGGCGGCCCCACCCTGTAGATGTATGGGGATAGGATAATGACTCCTAGAAAGAAGGGAAGTGAGCTGTGTGTGTGTGTGTTCTTACTCTGCATTGATGTGTTGTAGCTCATGTCTGAGTCTGTGGTTCAAATCAAATCAAACTTTATTTGTCACATGCGCCGAATACAACAAGTGTAGACTTTGATGTCAAATGCTTATTGTTGTGGGACTTTTATGAATAATGACTAAATGATGTATACATTTAACTTCGAACTATAACTAAACAGAATACTACTCTGTTACTGCATGAATTTTATTATAATCATAATACTGAATGTAATGTGTGTAGTTTTAGTCAAGAATTAGAACAAGGACTTTCTGTTCCTTGTTGAAACGAATGGAGCTATCGTCAGACTGGCTGGAATATTGTGTTCCTTACAGGACATTCTGTCCCTACCCAGGAAGGGGAGAGACCTTGGGCTTGTAGTAGATTGTTTAACAGGTGGCAGACAATGTGAGAAGACTTGTGAACTATATCGCCATAGTATCTGAGAGGAGGAGGGACATTTATGACAAAATGTGAGGTATATAGACCAATGTACCGGAAATTATAGGGAGAACGTTCCCGTGAATAAACATTTAACTATTGTACTATTGTAGACTGGGCCTCTGTCTGTCTTCCTTTCTATCAGTATCCTACAAATCCTGATATAGCAGACTGAGTAGTTTAATTGAGTTGGTTAATGAACACGAGAACTAAATTCTCCTGACACTTATTTACAAGCCCTTAACCAACAGTGCAGTTCAAGAAGAGTTAAGAAAATATTTACCAAGTAGACTAAAATAAAAAGTAATAATAAAAAGTAACGCAATAATAATAACGAGGCTATATACAGGGGTCAATGTAAATTGTCCTGTGGCGATTTTATTAATTGTTCAGCAGTGTTATGGCTTGGGGGTAGAAGTTGTTGAGGAGCCTTTTGGTCCTAGACTTGGTGCTCCGGTACCGCTTGCCGTGCGGTAGCAGAGAAAACAGTCTATAACTTGGATTCTCCTCTTTTAGCGAGTGGTTGAAGTTCTGCAGTGGGGTTCCATGTTCTAGACCGTGAGTCAGTAACACCCTGACCTCCTCCACTGGCTCTGGAACCTCACAAAACAACACAGAACCTAGGAGGGAGAGGGATGGGATAGACAGGGGCAAGATTGGGGAAGGGAAAGAGTTCATCTGTGCACCTGTAACACACATATACTAGTGCACCCCCCCCCCTTCTGTCTCCTTCCCCCTCTCTCTGGTATATTTACAGCAGGGTAATATGTGCCAGTCATGACTTCATCTCCTCTGAGTAACATTAGGTAAACATCAGCAGACTAAACATCAACCTAATAATACTAGACTGAATATTACCTATATTACTAACATTACACTGAATACTAGAGTTCTTCCTGACCACGTGACCTGACAAGGGAAACCTCAGGGCCCTAGTTAGGACTAACAGGCCTCAGTAAGGCTAGCTGGACCCTAACGAGTTGGACAGTTACTTAATTGGCAGGTAAAGACATGGGCAGTAAAACGATTGGTCAACAATGATTTGGCCCAGAACAAAATTGGCCGGTATCATGATGTATCGCACCAAGTTGGCTACAAAATGTTGACTTGGGCAGAGCTTCCATAAGTTGTCATAGAAACGCTACTGTTTCAGACTCTCTCTTGATTTCCCTCTCTCTCTCTCTCTCTCTCTCTGACTCAGATTAAATTATTAACTACTGGAGAGAATTAGGAGCAATTTAGATAGCCTGTCGCTACTACATCACTGTGGTGTCCTATATTAAACTGGATTACTCCTATAGGAGTCACAAACACTGCTGTAACCACTGCTGTTTCTGGGCGAAATTCACAGTGGAGTGTAGAGGTGGTGAGGTGACTGGTAACTAGATAACAGGATGATAGAAAGTGGAGAGAGGGAGAGGAGGTCAAGTCCAATGTTGTTGTTGTGAACACAGGTTTGTGTCACGGGTTGATCATACAGGTACTCTCTTTACACTGGTCCATCTACTGGGGATGAAAACCATTAACACCCACTGCCATAAACATACACACATTTACACACACATAGCCCTGCCACACACACATAGCCCTACCAAACACACACTGTACACACAGTTACACACACATAGCCCTGCCACACACACATAGCCCTACCAAACACACACTGTACACACAGTTACACACACATAGCCCTGCCACACACACATTTACACACACATATCTCTGCCACACACACACACTGTACACACATTTACACACACATAGCCCTGCCACACACACACTGTGCACACATTCACACACACATAGCCCTATCACACACACACTGTACACACATTTACACACACATAGCCATGCCACACACATACACACAGTCCTGGTGTAAATGGATCCACATGCTAGTTCTGGAGGTGGTTTTCAAAGCATGTCTCAGAGAGAATAATCAGTCGGTTCAGGGGTAGTTTAGACCTGTGACACCACACACACACACACAAACACGCACACACACACACAAAGAGACACCACACATCCTCACACACACAAAGCTCTTCTGAACACAAAAGAACGACAGGAGGAAAGACACATGAGAGGGACAGAAGGAGAAGACAGGAGGAAAGACACATGAGAGGGACAGAAGGAGAAGACAGGAGGAAAGACACATGAGAGGGACAGAAGGAGAAGACAGGAGGAAAGACACATCAGAGGGACAGGAGGAGAAGACAGGAGGAAAGACACATCAGAGGGACAGAAGGAGAAGACAGGAGGAAAGACACATCAGAGGGACAGGAGGAGAAGACAGGAGGAAAGACACATCAGAGGGACAGAAGGAGAAGACAGGAGGAAAGACACATCAGAGGGACAGAAGGAGAAGACAGGAGGAAAGACACATCAGAGGGACAGAAGGAGAAGACAGGAGAAAAGACACATCAGAGGGACAGGAGGAGAAGACAGGAGAAAAGACACATCAGAGGAAGACAGAAGGAGAAGACAGGAGACAAGACACATCAGAGGGACAGAAGGAGAAGACAGGAGAAAAGACACATCAGAGGGACAGAAGGAGAAGACAGGAGGAAAGACACATCAGAGGGACAGGAGGGGAAGACAGGAGAAAAGACACATCAGAGGAAGACAGGAGGAGAAGACAGGAGGAAAGACACATCAGAGGGACAGAAGGAGAAGACAGGAGAAAAGACACATCAGAGGAAGACAGGAGGAGAAGACAGGAGAAAAGACACATCAGAGGAAGACAGGAGGAGAAGACAGGAGACAAGACACATCAGAGGGACAGGAGGAGAAGACAGGAGAAAAGACACATCAGAGGGGGACAGGAGGAGAAGACACGAGAAAAGACACATCAGAGGGGGAAAGGAGGAGAAGACAGGAGGAAAGACACATCAGAGGGACAGGAGGAGAAGACAGGAGGAAAAACACATCAGAGGGGGACAGGAGGAGAAGACAGGAGACAAGACACATCAGAGGGACAGGAGGAGAAGACAGGAGGAAAAACACATCAGAGGGGGACAGGAGAAGACAGGAGACAAGACACATCAGAGGGACAGGAGGAGAAGACAGGAGGAAAAACACATCAGAGGGGGACAGGAGGAGAAGACAGGAGACAAGACACATCAGAGGGACAGGAGGAGAAGACAGGAGAAAAGACAGAGGGGACAGGTGGAGAAGAACAATATTCCATTATTCACATACTATAATAATGCTGGATTCGTACTTTTAAATGCCACATCAAATGTAAAGTTGCACAATATCAGTGATCTGAGGGATCCCAATGACTAGGTGGTAAAAGACTGCCATATATGACTGTTTCAAATTAAATCAAATCAAATTTTATTGGTCACAGACACATGGTTAGCAGATGTTACTGTGAGTGTAGTGGAATGCTTGTGCTTCTAGTTCCGACCGTGCAGTAATATCTAACTAGTAATCGAACAATTTCACAACAACTACCTTATACACACAAGTGTAAAGGAATTATTAAGAAAATGTACATATAAATATATGGATGAGCAATGACATAGGCAAGATGCAGTAGATGGTATAGAGTACAGTATATATATATATATATATATATATATATATATATATATATGAGATGAGTAATGTAGGGGATGTTAACATTGTATAAAGTGGCATTGTTTAAGTGACTAGTGATACATTTATTACTTCCAATTATTAATTATTAAAAGTGGCTAGAGATTTGAGTCAGTAAGTTGTCAGCAGCCACTCAATGTTAGTGATGGCTGTTTAAGAGTCTGATGGCCTTGAGATAGAAGCTGTTTTTCATTCTCTCGGTCCCAGCTTTGATGCACCTGTACTGACCTCGCCTTCTGGATGGTAGCGGGGTGAACAGGCAGTGGCTCAGGTTGTTGTCCTTGATTATCTTTTTGGCCTTCTTGTGACATCGGGTGGTGTAGATGTCATGAAGGGCAGGTAGTTTGACCCCGGTGATGCGATGTGCGGACCGCACCACCCACCGGAGAGCCTTACGGTTGTGGGCGGAGCAGTTGCTGTACCCAGGCAGGGATACAGCCCGACAGAATGCTCTCGATTGTGCATCTGTAAAGGTTTGTGACTGTTTTTGGTGACAAGCCAAATTTCTTCAGCCTCCTGAGGTTGAAGAGGTGCTGTTGTGCCTTTTTCACCACGCTGTCTGTGTGGGTGGACCATTTCAGTTTGTCCGTGATGTGTACGCTGAGGAACCACCTTCTCCATTGCTGTCCCGTCGATGTGGATTGGGGGGTGCTCCCTCTGCTGTTTCCTGAAGTCCACGATCATCTCCTTTGTTTTGTCGACGTTGAGTGTGAGGTTATTTTCCTGACACCACACTCTGAGATCCCTCACCTCCTCCCTGTAGGCCGTCTCGTCGTTGTTGGCAATCAAGCCTAATACTGTAGTGTTGTCTGCAAACTTGATGATTGAGTTGGAGGCGTGCAGGGCCACGCAGTCATGGGTGAACAGGGACTACAGGAGAGGGCTGAGAACGTACCCTTGTGGGGCTCCAGTGTTGAGGATCAGCAGGGTGGAGATGTTGTTTCCTACCCTCACCTCCCGGGAGCGGCCCATCAGAAAGTCCAGGACCCAGTTGCACAGGGCGGGGTCGAGACCCAGGGCCTCCAGCTTAATGAAGAGTTTGGAGGGTACAGGGACTACAGGAGAGGGCTGAGAACGTACCCTTGTGGGGCTCCAGTGTTGAGGATCAGCAGGGTGGAGATGTTGTTTCCTACCCTCACCTCCCGGGAGCGGCCCATCAGAAAGTCCAGGACCCAGTTGCACAGGGCGGGGTCGAGACCCAGGGCCTCCAGCTTAATGAAGAGTTTGGAGCACCATCTACTATGGTGTTGAATGCTGAGCTGTAATTGATGAACAGCATTCTTACATAGGTATTCCTCTTGTCCAGATGGGTTAGGGCAGTGTGCAGTGTGATTGCGTCGTCTGTGGATCTATTGAGGTGGTATGCAAATTGGAGTGGGTCTAGGGTGTACGGTGGAGGTGATATGATCCTTGACTAGTCTCTCAAAGCACTTCATGATGACGGAAGTGAGTGCTACAGGGCGTTTATAGTCAAACACATGTTGCTGTTGTGATGATAAACCGATAATAGTGATAATCCACTGACAGCTATGTGGGAGCCGTCCTGGGGCTGATGATCTGGGACAGTCATGTGCAGTGAAAACATGAAGATCACATTCCAATCTTTATATCAAGGCCTACCCAACAACCACTCAGATGTTTCTAACTCTCCAGTCCAGGACAGTTCTACAGGGTTCTATTGGGTTCTGCATGGTTCTACAGTATATGGTTCTACATGGGTTTTGTAAGGTTCTTCATTTGCTTTCAACTGGTGTCTTTAAAACCTCACTCTCTGCAAAAGTTACACAATAGGCACACACAGTTCTACATGGTTCTTGTAAGGTTCTTCATTTGCATGTAACAATATAGACTTCACGTCCGTCCACTCGCCCCCACCTGGGCGTCAACAGTCACCCTCGAAGCATTGCTACCCATCGCTCCACAAAAGCCGCGGCAAGGGGAACCACTACTTCAAGGTCTCAGAGCAAGTGACGTCACCGATTGAAACGCCACTAGCGCGCACCACCGCTAACTAGCTAGCAAGTTCACATTGGCTACACACACATACACACACTGTTGCCACACACTGTTGCAATGGGTGAATGACCAGACATTTATTTATTTATTTAACCTTTATTTAACTAGGCAAGTCAGTTAAGAACAAATTCTTATTTTCAATGACGACCTCGGAACAGTGGGTTAACTGCCTGTTCAGGGGCAGAACGACAGATTTGTACCTTGTCAGCTCGGGGGTTTGAACTTGCAACCTTCCGGCTACTAGTCCAACGCTCTACCCACTAGTCTACCACATTAGACATGGACCCTTTAATAGTAATGAGTCATATCTCTATGATGAATTAATTCATATTTATTATTAACTGTTGAGCAACAGAAAAATGTTAGGCGCTTTTTCCTCAGGGATGATACACCACAGTGTGTTCTGTGAATGGCCTTGTCCAAAACTCTCATTTCTGAAACAGTCAATTCTATTCATTTCCATTTTCTACTGAAACACATGCACTAGGATTTCCATTCTATCATTACATTATTACTATGGCAACACAGCTCGAAGCAGATGTGTGTGTGTGTGCATGTGGTCGACCTCTGAGCACACTGACCGTCACTAAGCTGTTAGTTGGCTGTGTGTGTGTGTTTACCTCCATAGTGATAGTGCTGTATTCTACTTTACAACGTGATGAGGATCATTTTCCTGTCAAAGCACAGAGTGGGAGGAAGACATGAATATCATAGGATGACATCACAGAGCCTTATGTTAGCACTCGAAAACAACATCAAACACTCCTGTATGATCCGTCAACTGTAGTACCAATACAACCCCGCTGTTGGTATGATTGCCTGACTGACTTGTGTGTTTTAATATAATGTGAAGCTGCAAGCCAAATTTCCCAAGGTTGTGATAATAACATAGCGGTATTGCATCACACCACTGGCCTACAGGTATATGAAACACTTAACGCATGGCAACCTCCTAGAGAATAGTGGTACTTCACCACATGAATGCCTTCCTGGGTTCAATGCCTTCCTGGGTTCAATGCTCAATAAGAGCTCAATAAGTGCTTGTTAGAGGGTCCTGAGAAAAAAATGAGGATATGATATAAGATACGACATAAGGTTTTCGGCTACACAGTTTAGTCTCACGTCCATTAACGGCTCTTAATGATAACATCATATAAAAACATCATAAGTGTTGATTCTCATGATGAAATCACATTAACCTGAAAATGTATTTGACAATGTACACAGATCCGATATCACATGACGAATGGCTATCTCGCTAAAATAAAAATTTAAGGAGATATTTTGCCCAAATTACAAAATTACATTGGTTTCCTTACCTTATAAACAGTCTTTGGACAAGGTTTGACAGCAATCCATGCTTTGGTTTTATTTTCCCTGGCACTGTTTCCAAATGCTAATATTTTAGCATTTGTGACACAAATTGAATTCAAGTCATGGTTCCGATATTAGCATTTTTAAGGATCATGTCCAAGGGTTAAGTTTTGGGAAGGGTTATAGTTCGGGAAAGTCGTTAAATTGCTTAACTTGTTGGGGCAGAAAACACAGCCTATGTTATGACTTGCCACATCACCCATGGAATAGGCCGGGGTTAGAGGTCAAGGTGAAGCTGTAGTCAGTAGAGGAGGTTCCAGTCTCACTCAGGGCCTGCTGGAGGTCTTGGATGTAACATTCTGTCTGCACTTCCAACTCTATGAGGGGTTTTGGATCTGTGAGGGGTTTTGGATCTGTAAACCATCAGGCAGTGACTGGCAGCCTCACTGGGTTTGTCATCACAGCTTTAGAAACTGTAACTATGAGGGGTTTTGGATCTGTAAACCATCAGGCAGTGACTGGCAGCCTCACTGGGTTTGTCATCACAGCTTTAGAAACTGTAACTATGAGGGGGTTTGGATCTGTAAACCATCAGGCAGTGACTGGCAGCCCCACTGGGTTTGTCATCACAGCTTTAGAAACTGTAACTATGAGGGGTTTTGGATCTGTAAACCATCAGGCAGTGACTGGCAGCCCCACTGGGTTTGTCATCACAGCTTTAGAAACTGTAACTATGAGGGGTTTTGGATCTGTAAACCATCAGGCAGTGACTGGCAGCCTCACTGGGTTTGTCATCACAGCTTTAGAAACTGTAACTATGAGGGGGTTTGGATCTGTAAACCATCAGGCAGTGACTGGCAGCCCCACTGGGTTTGTCATCACAGCTTTAGAAACTGTAACTATGAGGGGTTTTGGATCTGTAAACCATCAGGCAGTGACTGGCAGCCTCACTGGGTTTGTCATCACAGGTTTAGAAACTGTAACTATGAGGGGTTTTGGATCTGTAAACCATCAGGCAGTGACTGGCAGCCCCACTGGGTTTGTCATCACAGCTTTAGAAACTGTAACTATGAGGGGGTTTGGATCTGTAAACCATCAGACAGTGACTGGCAGCCTCACTGGGTTTGTCATCACAGCTTTAGAAACTGTAACAGGCCCTTATGTTTCCTTCCTAACTACGGAGCTGAGAGGAGAGTTGAGAGGAGAGTAATTAATGGTTCCCCTCAGACTCTAGGCCTATACTCTGTTACACCAAGAAGTTGCACACAGTAGAGCTCAGTGATGTAAGTTTAGATGTGCAGCATTGTAAATGAGGACCATGGAGCTTAACCCACCATGTTGGACAGTCATCCATTAACCCCTAGTAACATCTGTACTATCTCCACCTAGCATCTACACACCAGCCGGCCAGTAATGACAGACAGACTGACAGACACACACCAGCCGGACAGTAATGACAGACAGACTGACAGACACACACCAGCTGGCTTGTAATGACAGAGAGACTGACAAAAAGACACACACAATCTGTAATAAAACACACAGACACCTTCACAATCACATGCACGCACAACCTCTGAATAATGACAGACACAATGACAGAAAGAGAGCGCACAGGAACTTCAAAAGAACAGGGGGAATTGAAAATACGAAACACAGGTACTTCTATTTCTGCCACAAAACAAACCACAGCTATGTACAACTCTGTAATAGTAGGCTTTAGCTTCTCCTACTGTCACGCCCTGACCTTAGAGAGACGTTTTATTTCTCTATTTGGTTAGGTCAGGATGTGATTTGGGGTGGGCATTCTATGTTGTTTATTTCTTTGTTTTTGGCCTAGTATGGTTCCCAATCAGAGGCAGCTGTCTATCGTTGTCTCTGATTGAGGATCATACTTAGGCAACCCTTTTGCCCACTTTCTGTTGTGGGATCTTGTCTTTTTGTGTTGCATGTGTTTGCACTACTAGCTTTTTGTTTGTTGAATTGTTTTTTTGGTGGAACATTTAAAATGAAAGGAAAATGTACGCTTACCACGCTGCACCTTGGTCTCCTCCTACCACCAACGAGAGCCATTACATCTACCCATCTAACAAAGTCACAATTCATGAGTTTGTCCACCACTGAGTGCCACTGCCACAGACTGAAAACTCCACACTCCTCTGTTAAAATGTGTGTTTTTCTGTCCCTCCTCTTTCCTGCTCACACTGGTCCTGAAACAACCTCTGTTCTCCGAGTTTCCTCAATCACTCTCCTCTTGGTAATTAATAGATTCAGTCAGTAAAACAACACCATTAAAGGAGAGAAGGAGAATGTAAATGCACCATCTTGGCTTCAGGTATTATCTTGGCTAACATAGCTATGGATTGTTCTACATCCTACCCTGATTCAGATAAACACTCATTGTCTTGTCATGCTTGATTCAATAGCTCTTGAGGTGAGAATATATAAAACTAACATTACATCGGTGCCGAACCAAAACAAATATCTCTCTAAATGGTCAGGTAAACAATACTCTCCTATGGATATTTTGCCTCAAATTTCGAGCAGCTGAAAGACAAAGCGCACAGACAAGTTTAAATATAATTGTATCCAACATTCTGGCTTGTAAGGAACATATACATGATTTTGCAGGCATTCGTTTCAGGCTGTATATACCAATGAATTGTGTATTACAGCCTGATTAATCAGACTAGAGTAGGGTTCGGGTAGACTAGACTAAAGTGAGGTCTAGGTTTTGGGACTGGGCCATTGACAAGGATCTGGGCTGTACAGCAAATCCCCTATGTGGAGGTGGTGAAGAGTGTTGAAGGGACAAGAGGCCACAGTTCCGAAGAAGATATGTCGGTGGATGAACCACAAACAGTTGCAAATGTTATATGTTAATCATGTGATCTGGATACACTTATTGTGAATAAGGTGGATTTTGTAGCATTTATAGCCACAGTTATTAACGGTACAAGTGTCTAAGACGTCCTAGAAGCTAGACCTCATTATATCTGCAGCCGACAAGTTTTCTTAACGGCAGACGCACTGCAAGGACGACTGTCGCTAGGAAATGTCCCGCCCTCACAGGATCCTTCGGAGCCTGATTATAACAGTAAAGCAGGATGATTTAGATGAATGAAAATGTCATTATTGATAGTTTGCATTTTTTATATGTATTATTATTGTATTTATATGTATTATTATTGTATTTATATGTATTATTATTGTATTTATATGTATTATTATTGTATTTATATGTATTATTATTGTATTTATATGTATTATTATTGTATTTATATGTATTATTATTGTATTTATATGTATTATTATTATTTAAAAAATGTAACCCTCATTTTTACCTTTTGGGATCTTTATTATCCACCTGTACAGTAGGTGGCGGAATACACATATAATTGTTGCGAACGCCACTATACCATACAAGAAGAAGAAGAAGATGATGATGATGATGATGATGATAATAACGACGACGGGATTGGGCCATGTTACAGAGTGCGAATAGACTGCATGACAGAGATCGACTGACATGAGATTCTCATAGTAAGCAGCCTACTTCATTTGCAATCATAACCGAATGTTAGTTCCATGTTGATTTCTATAAATTGCTATGTCTTTGTTTCCATGCATCAGGCTTGTTTGTAAACAAAGCTCAGGCAACGTAGCTTGCACTGCACACGTGTGGCTAAATGCAAAACATACCGTCGCACGTACCTGAATGTCCGACCTACCTCAAACTGCACCAGCCTACGTTGTTAGATAGTTGGATGTGTCTTGTAATATCTGAGGGTCGACATTTTAAACCTACAACCGCTGCAAAAATATAGTTTAAATGGCAAAGCGCCGCGGTTTCAGGTCGTCTCTTGTTCCGTACACGTCATTTGTCTGCGACGCTACGGGAATTGTGAGGTGGCAGCTAGCTAGTTAGCGGACCTACCTCCGACATGGTGAGTCTTAAACATCAGCATAGATGTAATAACTTCAATCGCCGCATTAAGATATGGTTTGTGAATTATGTGGAATTTATTTCACTCTTTAAACCGTTCTTATTACGAGCCACTGTCCCTAGTTAGGTAGACAGGTGGCTAACTATTTAGCTAGTCGTAAATTCCACAGCGAAGCCAGCTGAGCTAGCTAGCAAACTTGATTTATCCAGAATTGTGTCATAAATGCATCCTAGAAAGATGATGGATGTTGAACCAGCGATAACCGCTCTCATTCCCTCTCTAGTCTGCCATATTTAATTTCCAGAGCCTGCTGACAGTGATCCTATTGCTCATCTGTACCTGTGCCTATCTCCGAGCCATGGCACCCAGTCTCCTGGACAAGAACAAGACCGGGTACTTACTGACAGTATTAGATGTGGTAACGATAAATGGAAAGATACGTTTATAACATTATTGTGCACCAGTTTTTTTTCTTATGATCCTTTAAACTACTACTACTAGTTTGATTAACAGTCACTCATATTAACAAACTTATTTTGTTTAAAACATCGCATTTTTCTAAGTATAGGCTACTTATCGTAATGAACAATATCAGTAAAATACCAGCGATATGTTATGTGTCTAAACTTTTGGTTTATTGTCCCAGTTCTAGTATGTACTGACAGTGTTATCCCACTGAGCTAAAGCCCTAGTTGTTAACTACCCATCCACAGCCCTGGACTTAGCCTGCTAGAGCCAATGTCCCAGTATTTTTCTTCTCTATCACACCAAAACACCCACACAGACAGTGAGTTAAAGCCTAGAGGCCTATATTTGTTAGTTTCTGAAAGACAACATTCAGGGAAAGTGATGTTACCCCAACGGCCAACTTTAACCCCAGCAGTAATCCAGCAGTAATCCATCTCTGATACACTAACATCATTGCTCAATTCATGATGCCTTTCCAAGCACTCTCACCATTCTGGGAACCCTTAACCAAATCTCACACTTGGTAGCCAGCTAACTACCTCAAGAGACTATTCTGTCTGCCACTGACTCTTCGCATAGGTCTCTACTCAGCGTAGTAGGTCTCTACTCAGATCTTTTGGCTGTCTTGACTCTATTCCACTTCATCCATGTAATGCTCTGGGGAGGAGAGTAGAGCTTTGTGTTTTTATGTGTTCCTTTAGAGGATTGGAAGTGTTTTGCAGCTACTAGCGGTGATAAACAAGACTATATCACTATCATAAACTAGACTGTTTCTGAATCTGAGTGAGTCTGGTATTTGGGACCACATCATACATACACATCACATTAGTTCAATGTTGTTCTTGGTAGGGGGAACCTAAGCGCTGATAACATCACAACAGTTCAGTCTTTCTTTCTTTCTCTCTTTTCACGACTGTGTTTTTTTCCCTCTATCCTCTGAGTGAGGGAGGCTAAGGCAACAAGCTGTGTGCCACATGGTGGGTTAGGGGAAAATTAGGGGATTATTGTGAGCCAGTGATCTGAGCTCGGAAAACACACACTCTCCAAGACAAATTAGAATGACACACTGCCTGGGCATTACAGTGCTGGTGTTAACACATCTTTTCCACTTTCTGAATGTGTTCTACTAATCTAAATATTGGATATTGTTATTTGTGTTCTAAGGGGACTGGTATCATTCAGCAGTGATATGGTGCTGAGTGTGTTTAGACAAGCAACTGAACCAGCTCTTCTCCTCTTTAGGCTAAAGAAAGGAAAGTGATGGGAAGACGGAGGAAAATAGGAAGAGTGCTGCCTGAACCAATGTGAATCTGTCTCCAGTAGCAGTTCTGGTGGCTAAAGCTTTTCTACACAGACAGAGATGAGTGATGGAGAGCGGATAGTGTGTTCTGTTGTGGGTTTAAAACTCCAGCGCAGACCGACTCCCAGAGGAGTGCTTACGCGCAGTCTACACTCTGACCTCTAACCCCTGACCTTTGTCACAGAGCTGATGTTGGGCTCAGTCCCAAGTCTTGGTTTCTTGTCTGGTCTTCCTCATACATACATGGGCCTGGATTTTATTTTCCCACTGCACTTCTCTCACATCTGTCTTTATTTCTGAGGTCAAGAATAAAATTAGACATGCGGGGGGGGGGGGGGGGGGGCTCTTCCCCTCTCCCTCCTCTATGGCTGCTACTGAGGGGAAGGAAATTAATTCAACTGTCTGATCCCCCTAATCATCCCCATCAAGATATGGACACATCATTTCCATCTGCCAGTTCAGTTCAGTTGAGGGCTAGTGGGCTAATTAGTAGCCTCTAGCATCACCTTACTGTACCTCAGTCACCCACTGTCAGTCCACATGTGTGTTTACTAAACTCACGACCCCCTGATGTCAGTTCACTGACTGTCCTCTTCCTTACAGTCTATATGGACTGTCTGTATCTCTCTCTCGATCTACTCTTTACCTAGCTAATTAAAATTGCTTCTTTCTTTTTTCAGCCTCTTGGGTATCTTCTGGAAATGTGCTAGAATAGGTACGTTGAACCCAGATCTAGAAGACATGTGCTGATGGCCATCTATCTATAAGTTGTTGAACTTTTATAACCCAGTGTTGAAATACTGTGGTCAGAGGTTTTTCTGAACACCACGAAAGCATTCAGTATTTCCCTGTTAGCTTCTGAAATCTCCAATCATCACCTCTGACCTCTACCATCTGCCCCCCAGGTGAGAGGAAGAGTCCGTACGTGGCGGTTTGTTGTGTCGTCATGGCCCTCTCCATCCTCTTCTCCGACTAGCAACCCACCCTGCCCCGCACACTGGGATTCCTAGTGGCAGAATAAAGAAAACTGGGTCATTCAGGAAAGCAGCAGCAGTATATCCACTCACAGAGGAGGCCTGTATGGGACACAGCTGTGTTTCTCTTCGGTGGAGTGCCGCAGGGGGCACGGTTAATGGACTGTAGTAACACATAGGGACCCACTCTAGAGAAGATCACAAGCCTCCTCCATCACTCCCTCCATCCTTCTGGTGGCCATTTCACAGTTTAGCCTCAATCAGTTGTTAACCAACGGCCTCCTGGATCTCTCTGTAAACACTGACAGTTGTTGTCCTCTGATATTAACCGTAGGGATTGCCCCATGTTTTTCACTGCACTCTGATTTGTAATGAGGTCCATATGGTAGAAGGACGGATTTTGGGGAGGAGTGTTTTGTGGAGTTGACTGTTTTTCTGTACATAAGACTCCATTGATTAGACTATTGGACAGGTGTGCCTTTCTGTAACCCAGGATTCAGTTTTTTCATTGATCACTGGGGGTATGTCACGAAGTGGCTAAATTTCAGAAACATTAACCCCGTATTCAACTTAAATTCTCATTCAGAAAAGAAGTATTTGATTAGTGTTAACTAGCTAACTGATTGATCCTGTTTGGTGAAACGCGACCCTGTGGTAGTGTTCCATGTCTTTTTTTTATTCCATGTTGTCTTTTTTGTTGTTGCAGTCGTGAGATCTGATGGTCTGTGCAGCGCGACAGGCCGTGAGGCCGATACGTAAGCTTATTAAAGATCAGTGATACTATCAAGAGCAGTGTGCGGTTTCCTTTTTCCCTCATCTTGTCTAATTGTTACCATACACCTGCAAAAAAAGTGCTCAGATGTGCGAGTGCCTTTTGAGTTACTGTGTAGCGTGTCTGAAATCAATAGGACCTGGAACATGCCCATTATAACAGCACTACAGCCAAACTGTCATTAAATCTGAAATAAAGACAATTGTTGTCGTCGTCTCCTGAGGGATTCTTTTCCTGTTTGACTTATTGCCTGTACATACAACCGACAGAATCTCCTAATACACATTAAGAAACTGGAAAACAGGCCAACTCTCCTCTACTACCTAATGGCTACACACACACTGGACCCCGACCCTTATCCAAAGCCTGGTAGCCTAGAATAATGGTTGTATTTGCAGATCTTGAGTATAGTTTTTCCCTCTCGGAAGCCTGGGGTGATTTGTGTCTGTTCTCGAGAGATTGGTTTTAGGGGGACTGTCGTGGAGGGATTGGTGTTGGGTGGGGGGCTGGTGTGGAGGGATTGGCAGTCGTACTGGAGTTTGTTAGGTTGATGTGGGTCAACAAATGAACTCACTCCAGCCAACGTCTGGATCATGTATTGGATCATTTATTTAATTTGGCAGGTCAGACATGTCTCCCATCTAGGAATGGTCGAACAGCTTGTAATGTCAGTAGGCTAGTAGATGATGCTTCGGAGGGGAGGCAGGTAGCCTAGTGGTTAGAGAATTGGGCCAGTAACCAAAATGTTGACGAGGTCAGCCCAGTTAACCCGCTGTTCCTAGGCCGTCATTGTAAATAACAATTTGTTCTTAACTGACCTGCCTAGTTAAAGGTTCAATTAAAAAAAAGAACCTGCCCGACTAAGACTATATGCGATAACCTGAAAATCTGAGGCCCGCACTCGACTGTAACCCTCTACTTTAGAAAATGCGTGGTAGGCTACAGTCTGACGGCGGAACAATGTTTTTTCGTTCTTTCTGTCTGATTTTTAAATGTTTCCGCTTATAATTTCAGACGTTTTGGTAGACTATTTGTTAGTCAACTTAGATACAAGCAACTTCTCTTCTGCCATTGTTTCCCTAGTCTAAATAAAACCTTGCTCACCAGAATGTCAAATCAATAGAATGAGTGTTTCAATCTAGTTGACATCGGTAAAGTAATTTAATCTCTGCTTCTTTTGCAGAGCAAAGGTTTTTAGGGCTGGTGGAGAAAATGCAATTGCTAAAAAAATCTTTCCAGGTTTTTTTTTGTGGGCAAAATGTGGTTGTTTGGAAATAGAAAGCTGTGAAAACAACCCAACATGTTTCTGATTAGATTTCAGTTTGGCTTGGATGCACATTTTATGTGGTTGAAATACTACCAGCTTTTATGATAGTCTCTGTAGAGGTGCTAGCTGCGCATTTGCATTCTCTCAAAGATGCTGAAATAAATAAATCCTATTTCTCCACTCCTGTTCCCTAGCCTACATTTGGTGTATCATTTTACTGCAAGAAATGCTTAATTCTGCAGGAGTTCAAATGAATGTTAGAGGTTAGACCTACAGTGTGTGTCCAGATTTGTTTCTACACATGCACACACTGGCAAAGATTTCTAGCTGGAAAAACTGAGTGATAGAGGGCTTTGCATAGGTACTTTCTTGTGTTTTTTTTGTGGGACTGGGAAAAAAAATGCTTGTAATGTAAAATAACATTATTAACCTGTTCCCATGCTTTTAAAATAATGGTTCTGTTCCGGAACAGTATAGATCACTTCGGTTCTGATTCTGTTCCTCATGTTCTTATTTTCTGGGTGTTGGTTCTGTTTCCTGAAACGGTTCCAACCCCTACTGCTAACACAACCTACTGCTGATTGGTTTATTGAGTTCATAAGTTCTATAGGTGTCCCTGTTACTTGTGCAGGGAATCAGTTAGTTAGTTGACAGGAGTGGACCCTTTGAATTCTGGGTTGACTGACTGTGTACTGTAGGGGTCCTGCTGTATCCTGTCATTTTTGTGTCAGAGAGGCCTACAGTACTGTGACCTACCTAACCGAAATCCTGTTGAATATTATGCTGACCAAGCACATCCACTACAGCATGTTTATCACTGGCCTACAGTGCTGTGACCTACCTAACCTAAATCCTGTTGAATATTATGCTGACCAAGCACATCAACTACAGCATGTTTACCACTGGCCTACAGCCACACCTGATGGGCAGAATAGGCTTATTAACACACACACACCCACTTGTTAACCCTGGCAGAACAGGGTCTGAGTGTCTGATCTCGACTCCACGCTCCTCACTTTCATCTCTCTTTCTCTCCTCTGCCCAGGGGAACCTTCCTTCCATCTCACTCTAGCAATCACTCCATCACAGCATCACAGGCCCTAAACTATCCTTCTACCCCTGATGGCTTCACACACACATATATATATACACACCCTGGTCTAAATGGCTTCCAGGATGAGCTGGAGGTAATGAGGACTTTCTGTCGTCTGCCTCGGGTCTCAGGTGATGAAAGACATGTACAGTCACTATCTAGCCATTCTAGAAAGAATACATTTGTCTAAATTGGCCGTATCATCAGAGCTGATGAGCAAGTATAATAAGAGCTATCTGATGTTAATTGAATTGTATTTGGTGGTTAGAAGTTGCAGTGGTAATTCTGTGTGTTGTAGACCATGTTAGTAGAACTGACTCACTGGTCACCCTGCACTCCTTTATTCCTTTGGCTCAGAGGAACTTATACTTCCATGGCTATTTATGCTGATGGGGATGAGGACTGATTTATGTACTTTTCCACATGATTAATTCCAGGGTTCAGGTCTAATGTTTCTGTTTAGGATTCACCATTTTATTTTAAGTTCAATGAAGAGTTCCCTGTGGTGAAACGGGGCCATTTTAATGAAGAGTTCCCTGTGCTACTCTGGTGAAACAGGACCATTTTAATGAAGAGTTCCCTGTGCTACTGTGGTGAAACAGGACCATTTTAATGAAGAGTTCCCTGTGCTACTGTGGTGAAACAGGACCATTTTAATGAAGAGTTCCCTGTGCTACTGTGGTGAAACAGGACCATTTTAATGAAGAGTTCCCTGTGCTACTGTGGTGAAACAGGACCATTTTAATGAAGAGTTCCCTGTGCTACTGTGGTGAAACAGGACCATTTTAATGAAGAGTTCCCTGTGCTACTGTGGTGAAACAGGACCATTTTAGAACTAGAGAGTTAGAACACTGCTTGCTACTTGTTACTGTGAGAAACAACAGGGCAGAGGTAGTGGGCCAGAACGCACACACCACCTCGGCTACTGCTAAGCTGTGAGGATCAATTCTGCTGACATTAACTACCTTGTTTGTCCAGTGTCTTTAGCCCTACTGTGCTGTGTGAGGGTAGAGTGATGGGCACAGACACTACTAGAGTCAGCTCAGTGTGTGTGTGCGCTTGCATGCATGCATCTGTTACTCCTTACTGTGTAGGGTTAGAATGACTGCCTATTGTGGTGACAGAACTGGACTCAGACTCAGCCATTGGCTCAGCAGATCTAGTAACTCCAGCCTTCAGACACCACGGAGAGGGATCTATAAAGAGATGGAGTTTGGAATCGTGTGTAAGCTCTGTAACCCAGATACAGTGCTGTCAGTTCTTGCCGTTTCTTTCTCTTTCCAGGATCTATAGTGTGTTTGCCAGTGTTTACGTATGTGACCTAGAAGAGAGGGTGATGGATGCAGAGGGAGCCAGGCCAGACAGGCTTTTAGGCAGGGTTTTAGACAGCTAGCTACACAGCTGGGAGAAATGAGGCTGACCTAGCACCCCTGACTCTGCTCTATCCCCCCTCCAGTCTCTAACAGACTCTACTAATAAAGGTTTCACTGAGACTATGGGACTCTATTAAACCTTTCTTCAGTTTTTAAGTGTTAAACAGTAACAGGAGAAGCCATTCACTGTGGTTTATCTGGCCAGTTAGTTTCTCAAAGCAGCACTGTGTCCACATGTCCTTATTAAACATACTTTAACACAGAGGCCTGGGATGGAGCACCTGAGGTCTACTGTGTGTTCCAGCCCCATTAGTCCTTGCTGACTAACACACACACATATACATACTTACACAACGCTAGCTAATGTTCCCATAACGCTTCCCTAATGTTTGATAACGTTATAGGAGAGGAGTCTGGGCCAAGGTGATTAAGCTGTGGAGTTTGGCCTACTCAAAAGATTCTCATCTCCATCAGAAACTCGCCAGTCTTCTCTTGACCTCGCTCTTTCTCTCTCTCTCTCTCTCTGGGAAACTACTAGAGTTTAGAGTCTAGAAACTGAAGCTGTGGACTTAAGACTGGTCTCGGTTCTAGGAATGAAAAGGTATGTAGTAGGTAGGAAAGAAAGATGGGAGAATGAGGGAAATGATGGCTTTGGAGAGACATCTGGGGGACAGAGGGAAAGAAAGATGGGAGAAGGAGGGAAATGATGGCTTTGAGGAGACATCTGGGGGACAGGGAAAGAAAGATGGGAGAAGGAGGGAGATTATGGCTTTGGGGAGACATCTGGGGGACAGGGAAAGAAAGATGGGAGAAGGAGGGAAATTATGGCTTTGAGGAGACATCTGGGGGACAGGGAAAGAAAGATGGGAGAAGGAGGGAAATTATGGCTTTGGGGAGACATCTGGGGGTACTGCAACTTGTCTTAAATTAAACCAGGAAATCTGACAAGGCTTCTTCCTTAGTGAATGGACCCTCTGTGCTTTTGTTATGAGCCCCCCACCTCAACTCCTCAACCCATCTGGACCCTCCCCCACCACCCCTGGATGAAACGTTTGGGTGAGTTGCTTAATCAACATCACAGATATGTGAGCTGGCAGGGACCTCTGGCTTGACTCCAGCCTTGATTCCCCCCCCCCCCCCCCCCCCCCCCAGCCTGCAGTTTCACTTTTTCACTTCTAAACACTGAGGATCTGCATTAGGCCTTGTGAAACTCAACAGTGTGGTGCCCATTCGGGAGTGTACTCCAGGACTCGATCTTGGCTCTGAACCAATATAGTTTGTTTGATGATGGGGACACTGACTGCCAGAGAAATAGATGGGACTGGAAAAGAGCTTCAAGCTGTCTCGTGGTTATGCGCGTGCACACAAACATGCCCTCACAGACACGCATGGATGGATGTATGTACACACACCGTTGATGGCCTGAAGAATTATCAGGTCATCTGGCCTTTGATTTCACCAATCTCTGCAAACACTTTTCCCCACAAAGGGTGATTGTGCTGAATAAGGGAGGTAAAATGTGTCATTGGCCAACACTAAACAGCTCAACTACTCAATTGAAGTCATCTGAAGCCATTACTGTATACCAGAGTTGGGGGTCAATTCAGTTTTCAATTGTAATACCTGGTGAGTTTCAATCCAAGGCGCATTATAGAGCAGCACATTTGAGAAATGGTCTTTAACCTCTACCGGATCAGTGTCACTAAACTGGGACGGTTGTTGTATACAACAGACAACTTTCCAGGACATAGACATGTCTTATATGGGCAGAAAGCTTAAATTGCTGTTAATCGAACAGTGTCCTATTAACAGTAGCTATTATAGTGAAAAAATACCATGCTATTGTCTGAGGAGAGTGCACAACAACTTGTATCACGGCAACTGGTTTGATGCATTCACCTCTGAAGGTAAATAATGTACTTCAGTAAACTTGCTCTGATTTGTCGTCCTGAGGGTCCCAGAGATAAAATGTAGCATAGTTTTGTTTGATAAAATGTAGGAACTGGGGTCTACAGTTTGACCCCATTGCTGTCTCTGGCTCCACACCCACCCCGCCCGGCCATCTAGATGTGTGTAAGTTAGTGTATAAGCTAATGATCCATCATGTATGACATTCCTGGGAGTGTGAACTTACATTTTTTTATTACCATAGCATTTTTGTATGTTCTCTATAGTTATGTACTATGACCAATTTGGCACGTTTGGGCAAACTCCTGGCAGACTTGATACAAAATATTGTGCACTAATGTGATTCTTCACTGGTCAGTCTAAACTTTTGCACACACTGCTGCCATCTGGTGGCCAATCTAAATTACACCTAGACTCCTATCTGAAAGTATGGCCTTTCTCTTGCATTTAAAAAAAATTAACACATTTTTTTTTGTATTATCTTTTACCAGACCTAATGTGTTATATTCTACTACATTAACTTCCCTAATGTTTGCTAACGTTATAGGAGAGGAGTCTGGGTCAAGGTAATTAAGCTGTGAAGTTTGGCCTACTCAACAGATTCTCTTCTCCATCAGAAATTTCTCCTCTCGACCTCTCTCTTTCTCTCAGGGGGAAACTACTACAGTTCAGTCCAGAAACTGAAGCTGTGGACTTACGACTGGCCCCAAGGTTGAGGTGATCATTGAGGGCCTGGAATTTGGGACCAAATACTAAACTTTGACTACTTTAATACACATTCTATAGAATTTGAGTCCCTGGCGGCGTAGTGTGTTACTGATGGTAGGCTTTGTTACTTTGGTCCCAGCTCTCTGCAGGTCATTCACTAGGTCCCCCCGTGTGGTTCTGGGATTTTTGCTCACCGTTCTTGTGATTATTTTGACCCCACGGGGTGAGATCTTGCGTCGAGCCCCAGATCAAGGGAGATTATCAGTGGTCTTGTATGTCTTCCATTTCCTATTAATTGCTCCCACAGTTGATTTCTTCAAACCAAGCTGCTTACCTATTGCAGATTCAGTCTTCCCAGCCTGGTGCAGGTCAAAATGTTGTTTCTGGTGTCCTTTGACAGCTCTTTGGTCTTGGCCATAGTGGAGTTTGGAGTGTGACTGTTTGAGGTTGTGGACAGGTGTCTTTTATACTGATAACAAGTTCAAACAGGTGCCATTAATACAGGTAACGAGTGGAGGACAGAGGAGCCTCTTAAAGAAGAAGTTACAGGTCTGTGAGAGCCAGAAAGCTTGCTTGTTTGTAGGTGACCAAATACTTATTTTCCACCATAATTTGCAAATAAATTCATAAAAAATCCTATAATGTGATTTTCTGGATTTTCTTTCCTTCTCATTTTGTCTGTCATAGTTGAAGTGTACCTATGATGAAAATTACAGGCCTCTCTCCTCTTTTTAAGTGGGAGAACTTGCACAATTGGTGGCTGACTAAAACCTTTTTTCCCCCACTGTATGTAAATAAGGTATTTCTGTTTTCTATTTTTAATAAATTAGCAACATTTCGAAAGTTCTGTCGTTGCTTTCTCATTCTGCGGTATTGTGTGTAGATTTCTGCGATTTTGAATTTATTTAATCCATTTTAGAGTAAGGCTGTAATGTAACAAAATGTGGAAAAAGTCAAGGGGCCTTAATACTTTACAAAGGCAAAAATATAAATGCAACATGCAACTGAGTTACAGTTCATAGAAGGAAATCAGTCAATTGAAATTAATTCATTATGCCTTAATCTATGGATTTCAAATGACTAGGCAGTGGCTCATCCATGGGAGGTTATAGGCCCACCCACTTGGGAGCCAGGTCCACCCATTTGGGAGCCAGGTCCAGCCAATCAGGAGTTTTTCCCAACAAAAAGGGTTTAATACAGTCAGAAATACTTCTCAGCACTCCCCCTCAGGTGATCCTGCAGGTGAATAAGCTGGATGTGGAGGTCCTGGGCTGGCAGTTGTGATGCCGGGTGGATGATCTGCCAAATTCTCTAAAACGACATTGGAGGCGGCTTATGGTAGAGAAATGAACATTACATTATCTGGAAACAGCTCTGTTTTACATTCCTGCAGTCAGCATGTCAATTACACGCTCCATCAACTTGAGACATCTGTGGCGTTGTGACAAAACTGCACATTTTAGAGTGGGCTTTTATTCTCCCCAACACAAGGTGGAACTATGTAATGAAGCACTCCCCCTGTTTAAACATGCTGTTTAATCAGCTTCTTGATATGCTATGCCTATCAGATGAATGGATTATCTTGCCAAAGGATAAATGTTCACTAACAGGGATGTAAACATATTTGTTCACAAAATGTATGAGAAATAAGCTTTTTTGTGTATGGAACATTTTGTGGATTTTTTATTTCAACTCATAAAACATGGGACCAACACTTTACATGTTGCGTTTATATATTTTTTCAGTACACAAAAAGTGCTGTAATTTTCTAAACTTTTCACCCGATATGGATAAAAATACCCTCAAATGGAAGTTGATAGTCTGCACTTTAACCTCATAGTGATTGTATCATGTGTGTTTTTGTTTAACCATCCTTGTGGGTACCAAGGATGGGGGTTAGGGTTACAATTAGGGTTATGGTTAGAGTTTAGGTTAGGAGTTAGGGTTAGGTATAGTTTTAGGATTAGGGGTTTTTGGTTAAAGTTATGTTAGGTTAGGGAAAATAGGATTTTGGATGGGAATCAATTATTTGTCCCCACAAGGAGAGCAATACAAAATGCTGTGTGTGTGTGTGTGTGTGTGTGTGTGTGTGTGTGTGTGTGTGTGTGTGTGTGTGTGTCTGCGTGTGTGTGTCTCTGTGTGTGCTAGTACAAAGCCATTGGTGGTTCTGATGTATTCAGACATGAATTCTGAGAGAATCAGAAAGATAGTGAGAGAATAGAAGAGATGATATGGCAATGATAAGGAAATACCAACTAAAGGAGTAAAATGAAGGTGTGTAATAAACCTGATTTATACCGTCCACAGATAAGGTCAGTGTATGTGTGTCTCTGTGTGTCGTTGGAACCAAAATTATTTTCCAATCGTTCTGAGCAGAACCCCTATGTATTTATTTCGGTTCCAATATTCAGAGCAGAATTCTAAAGTTCTGAACCGGGGCGAACGGTTCATATAGTTTTTATTTAGCTCATTCATTTACAACACCAATTAGTGTGGATAGAGCAGCATGCTATGGAACGGCCAAGCTAGTTGTTTACATGTTTGATGGACAGATAAGAGCAGGCGTGCGATGCGACTGCAATTCCACGGGTGAGGAAAGAGAGAGAGGGGTGGGGCATGGAGGGGGCTCGGCTTGAAGCACTGAGCGTCATGATGTGATGTGGGTTGGAATGAGTTTAGGCTATTACATCATTTCTTCAATGCATTACAGAAGAGGGTCCACAAATATGTGTGTGTGTGTGTATATATATAAAAAGTGGAATTTCTATTTTCTTCAATGTTATTATGAATATCGATAGCAATAACAGAAGAAACACATTTGGAATTACATACCTACAGTATAAAAGAGGGGAATATCTTTCTAATGATGTCAACTTTATCAACTTTTTAATGACGTCAACTCCTAATATTGAGCAGATTACACTCGTTGGAGTATCTGACATAGGCTTTGAAAAGCACCCACAAATGCCACTGGCTGCCTCTAAGCTTTCATGACTTAGACATACATTTATTTCCAACACATGGCTAACCTGTGTTTAACCAGCTTCTCTTAGCGAAAATGTGTTTGGAGTTACTTTTCTAGCTAATAGGCTATGTTAGAGTTTACACTTCCAGTTATAATGTGGGGAGGTCAACATCATGACAACAACCTATTCATTTTAAACTGTTGATTACTTCTCTCCACTCTCATTCACCTGATGTGAGACCAGATGTGAATTTGTTGTTTTGTTTTTGCTAACGTATGATGGGGTCCCTGGGTTGCCGGTTGGCTTGGGAGGGGGTCCCTGGGCAAGAAGACCACTGCATTACAGAATTATATACTAGACATTAGGAATATTTTGTGACCAAAAAAAATAACATTACCAACCGGTTTTCAAGATTTGAAAATAACGGTTCTGTTCCATAACACTAGAGATCACTTTCGTTCCTGGTTCTGTTTCCGTTCCTCTGAAAATGTAATTTTTTTGGTTCTGTTCCCTGAACCGGTTACAACCCCTAAAGTGTATGTCTGTGTGTCAGTAACTCTCTCCAGATGGGTCTCTTCTGTGAGCTGGAGTCTGGATCAGAGGAGGGGGGGTGTGTGTGTATGTTAACACGACCAGCATGACTCCCAACCTCCTGTATACCACTGTGTTTGTGTGTATGTTGTGACCAAAAGAATGACAAAGAAATAGAGGGATAAAAAGAAAGAGGGACCAAATAAGAAAGGCGGAGAGAAAGTGTCCTGTATGAGAGCTCTGACATCATCAGTGTCATGGGACTCTTTTCTGGCTTCAATGGGACACACACACACACACTGTGTCTCAGCGTGCTAGCAATGTTATCATCCCCAGTAGTTTGTTTCCCACAGTTAAGAGGTTGGAGTGGAACCAGGAAACTGATTCTCTGCTGTTTCATAAAGAGAGGAAGGGAGAGAGAGAGAAATGTCAATGTCATTATCACAGCACTTTATTAAAGGAAACAAGTCTTTGAGAAAATGAAAATATTGTCAGAAGATTATAGCATTCATTGAAGCTAAAGCTTACTTTGTTATCAATGTAAAATCTAATCAGGTTATAAAAGCAGGAAGGAGCACGAGACAGAGAATTGTTTCACTCTGTATGTTAGAAGCTGTGTGCTTGGCTTACTTAGCCTAGTGTCTGTAGGCTGTAGCTCGGTGGGCTAACACTGTCTTTAATTTTACCTTTATTTTACTAGGCAAGTCAGTTAAGAACAAATTCTTATTTTCAATGACAGCCTAGGAACAGTGGGTTAACTGCCTGTTTAGGGGCAGAACGACAGATTTGTACCATATCAGCTCGGGGATTCGAACTTGCAACCTTTCGGTTACTAGTCCAACGCTCTAACCACTAGGCTACCCTGCCGCCCCGTCTTGAGTTACATGATTTCCACAGGTGAACCCAGTGGGTCACATATGCAGAACTAATTCTGCAGTGTATCGGTATATAGTAATGCATACGTACAGCCTGTAGTACAATAACTACAGTTCACTGGTGCTCATCCATCCTATTCACTGTTTCCCAGGCTCAAAATCAGCTACGGCTCAGTCACAAAATCGACTGTTTATTTTTTTTCTCTGCTGTTGATTCGGGAATCAGTGCTCTGAAAGTCACCAGGACCTCTCGCTATGTTCAGAAACAGCCATGTGGTTCCAATGGTTGTTTATGCAGGGTTGGCATTGAGCAACTCCTGCCCTTAAATGTTCACATAGCGTTAACATGAATAGTATGCATGTACATCTCTCATGGCTCAAAGGAGAGGAGAAATTCATCTCTACTTGTTTTTGTAAGAAGTATTGACATGTTGAATGCACTGAGCTGTCTGTTTTAACCTACTAGCACACAGCTATGCATATCCCACAAGACATGTCACCAGAGGTCTCTGGTGTCCAGAACAGACTATGGGAGGCACACAGTACTACATAGAACCATGGCTACATTGAACTCTATTCCACATCAAGTAATTCACACAAGCAATAAAATCCGATTTAAAAAAATCAACTGATAAAAAATACATCTTATGGAACAGCGAGGACTGTGAAGTGTCACACACACAGGTACAAACACACATATACAATCACACACAACATACAAACTATACATGCACATGTACACCTGGATTGTGTGTTGTAGTGGCTGGAGGGCACACACTTAATGTATTGTGAAGTCTGTTGTGAAATTTATTAGAATGTTTAAAAATGGTATTCTAATGTATATTACTGCCTTACTGTTCCTGAGGTCCAGCAAAAATTAACTGCTGCCTTGGCAACAGCTAATGGGGATCCATAATAAATACAAATACAAACCATGTATTTTTTTAAAACATGGATAACTGATTACAACACACTAATCTAACATTGCCCGAGCTCCACTGGGACATTTTATATGAGCATTTCTGTGTTCGGGGCAGATTGGATAGAATCTGTGTGTGACTAAGGGCACCATAGTCATTTACCACAAGAGTGGCTGACATAGTCTATATTTACCTGATGACTGACTTCTGCTCCTTCTTCAACATACAATATCACCATCGTTGCATTAGCTATAACAGCCCTACTGTATCTACTGTGTTCATTGGCATGTAGCTTCACTAGATACAATCATACATGTTGTATTTCTGGACTGAGATGGGAGAGTTGCCATTATACACAGCCGCCATTGGTGTTGCAAAATGTATACATTCAACCATTTCTAAATCAAAGCAAATCGACAATGTTATTCTATGAGAAACAGGTCCAGGCTCTCAGTCAATGGAGACAATATGTTAGACAAACTTTATTCCCAAGAAATGTCATTTACAGAATGATTGTTGGCCATGTTAGGTGATAATGAGAGGAGTATTTATAGTTAAAGGTTAGAGGACATGGGAAACACATCTGTAATGGCTGATTTAATCTTCAGTCCCCCAGACAGGGATACAATGTACTTTATTTGTGTTATTCCAAAACAAATTTGAGGAGTATAGAGTTGCTCCCATAGAAATGAATAAATATCTCTTTGATTGCTCCATGGTTGTCTAGTCTCCTATGACCAGCTCTGCTCTGTCTCTGACAGTAGGGAAGGTGTCTGTTTCCTTTTCACAGATATCAGCGCTCATGCACATAGTGGACTCTGTCCAGATCTACTTGTCTTCGGGGATCCCGCTCCTTTAGTCCATCACACGGCTGAATCATCCTAGCAGTTCTGACATGGCTGAAACATTGTAATGTTTCTTTCTCACCAGTAGGTGTCAGCAGTGCGTCACACACTGGTTCTCTTTACATCTGCTGGGCGTCGGTCTCTTTGTCACTGGTTTTGACCAGATGGGATACAGTTTTTGTCAGATTTGACTTTTTGTAGTAGATTAGCAGAATTTATGCAGCAGGTTAGGATAATTGGGTTAAGGTCAAGAAAAGGGTTAGAGTTCAAATGCAAAACAATTCAACTTGATGTTATTTTGACAAAAGCTGTATTCCTTCTAGCCATAACCCTCCTCACTCTCCTCTTCTGCCCACTGGACAGGCCTCATCAACACGCCTCTCTCAAGCTGTAGCCAAATGTGGTTCCAGTGGAAATTCACTTTCGTGTCACATGTTGTCCACACTAGATGTGATGCTTGTTTGTGAGAGGTCCACTCAGTCTGTCTGTGTCCCAAGGGCAGGGGGCTGTGGAGGGAGTGTGTGTGGTGTGCAGCAGATACCTGTTTACAGTAGCTGAAAGGAATGTCAAGTCCCACTATAGGACCCACCACACTGAGCCAGCTCACTATGTAGTTCACCTGTCTGTACAGAGTGAGGTAGAGGGAAAAGGTCACACACAATAAAATATACAGGTGTAATACTCAGCGGCAGGTGAGAGCGTTAGAGCGTTGGGCTAGAAACCAAAAGGTCACTAGTTTGAATACCCGAGCCAACAAGGTGAAAAATCTGTCTATGCCCTTGAGCCAGGCACTTAACCCTAATTGCTCCAAGGTCGCCTTTGATAATGGCAGACCCTTGCTGTGAACCCACTCTCTGAGGGTGTCTCTGGGAATTGGCTATACAAAAAAACACATCTCCAATTCACACATGAATATTAATACACACTTCCATGGCCTGCATGCTTCATAAATACTTCTGTCCTGCAGAGTTGGAGCACAAAGAACGACTGGCCTAGTAAATGAGAGAGTCGGGAGAAAAATGTAACCATAGAAGTGTTAAGTGAGTGAAAGTTAGATGGGGGGGGGGGGGGTAAGATATGTGTAGAGGGGGGAAAAGGAGGAGAGCGGTACCAACCTGTTGTGTGATGATATCCCAGGTTCCATTCTGTCGTCTACAGAAGTAGTAGTTAGGATTAACACTGTCCCTACCTCCTCTAAACACACCCTCATACCCTTAGAGAGAGAGAGAGATTCATCAAAGCAGAATCTTCACAGAGAGATGGAAGATAGGGGGAAGAGAATGACTGGATGAGAAGAAAAATAACTTTCTCTTGAAAATCAGCCAGTGTTGTCTTGCTACATACCAAGGGTTGAGTCTCTGAAGTAGAGGACAGGAGTGAAGTAGCTGCAGGAGTAGAGGAGCACCACTACTGTGTACAACACACTGATCCATCATCATCATCGTCATAGAGGAAGAGAGGGGAGGTCCTCTCCTGGTGCTGGTCTGAACAGATTCCTTGCTGGTCCTGTTCTCTGTTAGATCTGCTTCTGCCGGTCCCCAGTGCAGTCTTCCTCAGGTAGCCATCCTCAGAACCCTTGTATCAATTAAATGTGTTTTATATATATTTTTTTACATTAGTTGTCAGAAAGTGCTTTACAGTCAGTTACCCAGCCTAGCACAGTGGTCAGGAAAAACTCCCTAGAGGGAACAAACCTAGAGAGGAAGCCAGTTTAGGGGTGGCCCATCCAGGCGGTCTTAAAGAAAGGACTCTAACCTTTCCTAATTCAGAAAACAGCTACTCATCTCTAGAGAGGAGATGGGGGAGATATGAAAGAGATGAGGGAGAGGATGAGAGAGATGGGGTACAGAAGGAGATGAGAGCAATATGAAAAAGATGGGGTATAGGAGGAGATGAGGATGAGAGAGATGGGGTACAGGAGGAGATTAGGGAGAGGATGAGAGAGATGGGGTACAGGAGGAGATTAGGGAGAGGATGAGAGAGATGGGATACAGGAGGTGGTGAGGGAGATATGAGAGAGTTGAAGCACAGGAGGAGATGAGGATGAGAGAGATGGGGTACAGGAGGAGATGAGAGAGAGGATACAGGAGGAGATTAGGGAGAGGATGAGAGAGATGGGATACAGGAGGTGGTGAGGGAGATATGAGAGAGTTGGGGAACAGGAAGAGATGAGAGAGTTGGGGTACAGGAGGAGATGAGGGAGATATGAGAGAGTTGAAGCACAGGAGATGAGGATGAGAGAGATGGGGTACAGGAGGAGATGAGGATGAGAGATTTGGGGTACAGGAGGAGGTGAGGATGAGAGATTTGGGGTACAGGAGGAGATGAGGATGAGAGAGATGGGGTAAAGGAGGAGATGAGGATGAGAGAGTTGGAGGAGATGAGAGAGAGTGTACAGGAGGAGATGAGGATGAGATAATTGGGGTACAGGAGGAGATGAGGATGAGAGGGATGATGTATAGGAGGAGATGAAGATGAGAGAGATGGGGTACAGGAGGAGATGAGGATGAGAGAATTGGGGTACAGGAGGAGATGAGGATGAGAGAATTGGGGTACAGGAGGAGATGAGGATGAGAGAGATGGGGTACAGGAGGAGATGAGGATGAGAGAATTGGGGTACAGGAAGAGATGAGAATGAGAGAGATGGGGTAAAGGAGGAGATGATGATGAGAGAGTTTGGGTAGAGGAGGAGATGAGGATGAGAGAAGTGGGGCACAGGAGAATATGAGAGAGTTGGGGTACAGGAGGAGATGAGAGAGCGATGAGAGTTGGGGTACAGGATGAGAGAGTTGGGATACAGGGGGACATTAGGGAGACGATGAGAGAGATGGGGTACAGGAGGAGATGAGGATGAGATGGGGTACAGGAGGAGATGAGGATGAGAGAGATGGGGTACAGGAGGAGATGAGGATGAGAGAGATGGAGTACAGGAGGAGATGAGGATGAGAGAGATGGGGTACAGGAGGAGATGAGGATGAGAGAAGTGGGACACAGGAGAATATGAGCGAGATATGAGAGTTGGGGTACAGGAGGAGATGAGAGAGGGTACAGGAGGAGATGAGGGAGCGATGAGAATTGGGGTACATGATGAGATGAGCATGAGAGAGATGGGGTACAGGAGGACATTAGGGAGATGATGAGAGAGATGGGGTACAGGAGGAGATGAGGATGAGATGGGGTACAGGAGGAGATGAGGATGAGATGGGGTACAGGAGGAGATGAGGATGAGATGGGGTACATGAGGAGATGAGGATGAGAGAGATGGGGTACAAGAGGAGATGAGGGAGATATGAGAGAGATGGTGTACAGGAGGAGATGAGGGAGATATGAGAGAGATGGGCTACAGGAGGAGATGAGAGAGATGGGGTACAGGAGGAGATGAGGGAGATATGCGAGAGATGGCTACAGAAGAAGATATGAGAGAGATGGGCTACAGAAGAAGATATGAGAGAGATGGGCTACAGAAGAAGATATGAGAGAGATGGGCTACAGAAGAAGATATGAGAGAGATGGGCTACAGAAGAAGATATGAGAGAGATGGGCTACAGAAGAAGATATGGCTGTGGCGGAGATCTTTGTGGGCTATACTCAGCCTTGTCTCAGGATGGTAGGTTGGTGGTTGAAGATATCCCTCTAGTGGTGTGGGGGCTGTGCTTTGGCAAAGTGGGTGGGGTTATATCCTTCCTGTTTGGCCCTGTCCGGGGGTGTCCTCGGATGGGGCCACAGTGTCTCCTGACCCCTCCTGTCTCAGCCTCCAGTATTTATGCTGCAGTAGTTTATGTGTCGGGGGGCTGGGGTCAGTTTGTTATATCTGGAGTACTTCTCCTGTCCTATTCGGTGTCCTGTGTGAATCTAAGTGTGCGTTCTCTAATTCTCTCCTTCTCTCTTTCTTTCTCTCTCTCGGAGGACCTGAGCCCTAGGACCATGCCCCAGGACTACCTGACATGATGACTCCTTGCTGTCCCCAGTCCACCTGGCCATGCTGCTGTTCCAGTTTCAACTGACCTGAGCCCTAGGACCATGCCCCAGGACTACCTGACATGATGACTCCTTGCTGTCCCCAGTCTACCTGGCCATGCTGCTGCTCCAGTTTCAACTTCCACCTGACTGTGCTGCTGCTCTAGTTTCAACTGTTCTGCCTTATTATTATTCGACCATGCTGGTCATTTATGAACATTGAACATCTTGACCATGTTCTGTTATAATCTCCACCCGGCACAGCCAGAAGAGGACTGGCCACCCCACATAGCCTGGTTCCTCTCTAGGTTTCTTCCTAGGTATTGGCCTTTCTAGGGAGTTTTTCCTAGCCACCGTGCTTCTCCACCTGCATTGCTTGCTGTTTGGGGTTTTAGGCTGGGTTTCTGTACAGCACTTTGAGATATCAGCTGATGTACAAAGGGCTATATAAATAAATTTGATTTGATTTGATTTGATATGAGAGAGATGGGCTACAGAAGAAGATATGAGAGAGATGGGCTACAGAAGAAGATATGAGAGAGATGGGCTACAGAAGAAGATATGAGAGAGATGGGCTACAGAAGAAGATATGAGAGAGATGGGCTACAGAAGAAGATATGAGAGAGATGGGCTACAGAAGAAGATATGAGAGAGCATCATAAAGCCATTTGAGATTTATGAAAATGGGTCTGTCTAAATGCACCAAGGATGAATGAACAGAGGCGACGGTACGGCTGGTAGTTTACTGTACGGCTGGTAGTTAACTGTACGGCTGGTAGTTTACTGTACGGCTGGTAGTTTACTGTACGGCTGGTATAACTGTACGGCTGGTAGTTTACTGTAAGGCTGGTAGTTTACTGTACGGCTGGTATAACTGTACGGCTGGTAGTTAACTGTACGGCTGGTAGTTTACTGTAAGGCTGGTAGTTTACTGTACGGCTGGTATAACTGTACGGCTGGTAGTTTACTGTACGGCTGGTAGTTTACTGTACGGCTGGTAGTTAACTGTACGGCTGGTAGTTTACTGTAAGGCTGGTAGTTTACTGTACGGCTGGTATAACTGTACGGCTGGTAGTTTACTGTACGGCTGGTAGTTTACTGTACGGCTGGTAGTTAACTGTACGGCTGGTAGTTTACTGTACGGCTGGTAGTTAACTGTACGGCTGGTAGTTTACTGTACGGCTGGTAGTTAAAACGACACTGAACAAAAACATGCAAAAATGTCTAAGATTTTACTGAGTTACAGTTCATAAAATGAAATCAGTCAATTTATAAAAGTGAATTAGGCCCTAATCTATGGATTTCACATGACTGGGAATACGGAGATGCATCTGTTGCTCACAGATATGGTGGTTACACTATCTGGTGTGATCACCAATTGCCTCATGCTGCACAACACACTTCGCATAGAGTTCATCAGGCGGTTGATTGTGGTCGGTGGAATGTTACCCCACTCCTCTTCAATGGCTGTGTGAACTTGCTGGATATTGGCAGGAACTGGAACACGCTGTCTTACACGTCGATCCAGAGCATCCCAAATATGCGGAATGGGTGACATGTCTGATGAGTATGCAGGCCATGGAAGAACTGGGACATTTTCATTTCAGCTTCCAGGAATTGCGTACAGATCCTTGCAACATGGGGCTGTGCATTATCATGTACAGCCCCATGTAACATCTCTGTGCATTCAAATTGCCATCGATAAAATGCAATTGTGTTCATTGTCCTTAGCCTATGCCAGTTTATGCCTGCCCATACCATAACCCCACAGGCACCATGGGGCACTCTAATCACAACATTGACATCAGCAAACCGCTCGCCCACACGACGCCATACACGCCGAACTACAGTCAGGCCAAGACCCTGCTAAGGATGACGAGCACACAGATGACCTTCCCCTGAAACGGTTTCTGTCTGCCATGTGCCCGGTACAGTTGAAACCGGGATTCATCCAAGAAGAGCACACTTCTCCAGCGTGCCAGTGGCCATCGAAGGTGAGCATTTTCCTATGACGCTGAACTAGTCAGGCCAAGACCGTGGTGAGGAGAACGAGCACACAGATGAGCTTCCCTGAGACGGTTTCTGACAGTTTTTGCAGAAATTCTTCAGTTGTGCAAACCCACAGTTTCATCAGATGTCCGGGTGGCTGGACCCAGATGATCCCGCAGGTGAAGAAGCCAGATGGGGAGGTCCTGGGCTGGCGTGGTTACACGTGGTCTGAGGTAGTGAGGTCGGTTGGACGTACTGCTAAGTTCTCTAAAACAACATTGGAGGCGGCTTATGGTTCAGAAAGGAACATGCAATTCTCTGGCAACAGCTCTGGTGGATATTCCTGCAGTCAGCATGCCAATTGCACACTCCTTGAGATGTGTTGGGTGACAGAACTGCACTTTTTAGAGTGGCCTTTTTTGTCTGCAGCACAAGGTGCACCTGTGTAATGATCATGCTGTTTAATCAGCTCCTTGATATGCCACACCTGTCAGGTGGATACATTATCTTGGAAAGGGAGAAATGCTCATTAACAAATTTGTTTACAACATTTTAGAGAAATAATATTTTTGTTCATATGGCAACGTTCTGGTTTGTTTTAATTCAGCTCATAAAACCTGGGACCAACACTTTACATATTGCATTTATATTTTTGTTCAGTGTAGCTAGCTAGCATGCATGCTTTGTGTATTCTTGTCGCAATATTGCGGTTCTACATTGATGCAGCTAACTAGCTAGATTGTAAACCTTAAAATGTTTGACCAACGTTCAACAATCCTGGAATTGAGAAGGCAATATCGTTTTTTTCTCTCCAGAAAGCGGTCTGCTTTCAAGCCTGTTTGACACCGAAGCGACATCAAGTGATCTGCTGTGTTGAGGGGCAAACAAGTTTTTTTTTAGAACAGAGATTTTGGTTGAATGCAGAACTTAAAAGTTAACACAGACATCAGCTTTAGGGAATGGTAATATGATGGCCAACAAAGTATGCAAATGAGATCAGCTGTGCGGGTGATTGTATGTGATTGTTTATTAAGGAGAGATCAGCTGGCGATAACCTGGTAGTCATCGATGGTTGCAATAGGCCCATTCTGTTCAAGGTTTTCAATGTTTCTGAGAAAGTTTGACAAATTAATAGAGCACTCTCAAAACAAAACACGTTTCTTACCAAGGCTCCGGGATCTCGTTTGCAGAGGGGGAATGAGACAACAGCCAATCAGATTTGGAGTTTACACACTGCCCCTTCTGCTATACTGACGGAGTTTCAAGATAATATCCCCAACATGTGGTTTTACTAATATATCTTTCAGGATGAGTGAATTAATTGAATTCCTTCATGTATTAATTTGCCTAGATAATTTAAAAACACAAGAGTTTGTCATTCCACACCTCGTGTTTGTTTTATTGCTATCTTGATCGGGGCCTGGATGATAGCAAAGAGCACCTTTTGTTTCGCTTGGCACATACTCTATTCAACATCTAGTCCACGTTGTTTCAACGTAATTTTGGTGTAAATGACTTGGAAACAATGTTGATTCAACCAGTGTGTGCCCAGTGCGGTAACCTGCCCACTTGACCCAGTTCCTGATCAAACAGTAGATTGAAGATACACTACATGACTATATCAGCCTCCACTCTTCTGGCAAGGCTTTCCACAAGATGTTGGAACATTGCTAAGCATTAGTGAGGTCGGGCACTGATGTTGAGCGATTAGCCCTGGCTCGCAGTCGGCGTTCCAATTCATCCCAAAGGTGTTCGATGGGGTTGGGGTCAGGGCTCTGTGCAGGCCAGTCAATTTCTTCCATACCAATCTCGACAAACAATTTCTGTATGGACCTGGCTTTGTGCATGGGGGCATTGTCATACTGAAGTAGGAAAGGGCTTTCCCCCAAACTATTGCCACAAAGTTGGAAGTACAGAATTGTCTAGAATGTCATTGTATGCTGTAGCGTTAAGATTTCCCTTCACTGGAACTAACGGGTCTGCCCAAACCATGGAAACCAACCCCAGACCATTATTCCTCCTCCATCAGACTTTACAGTTGGCACTATGCATTGAGGCAGGTCGCGTTCTCCTGGCATCCGCCAAACCCAGATTTGTCCATCAGACTGCCAGATGGTGAAGCGTGATTCATCACTCCAGAGAACACATTTCCACTGCTCCAGAGTCCAATGGCAGCGAGCTTTACACCCCTCCAGCCGACGCTTGGCATTGCACATGGTGATCTTAGGCTTGTATGCGGCTGCTCGGTCACTCCCTACGAACAGTTATTGTGCTGATGTTGCTCCCAGAGGCAGATTGGAACTCGGTAGTGAGTGTTGCAAACGAGGACAGACGCACTTCAGCAGTTAGCGGTCCCGTTCTGTGAGCTTATGTGGCCTACCACTACGCGTTGCTGCTCCTAGACGTTTCCTCTTCAAATTAACAGCACTGACAGTTGACTGAGGCAGCTCTAGCAGGGCAGAAATATGACAAACTGACTTGTTGGAAAGGTGGCATCCTATGACAGTGCCACGTTGAAAGTCACTGAGCTCTTAAGGCCATTCTACACTGTTTAGCTATGGAGATTGCATGGCTGTGTGCTAGATTGTATACACCTGTCAGCAACGGATGTGGCTGAAAAAAACGAATTAACTCATTTGAAGGGGTGTCCACATACATTTGTGTATATAGTGATCTAATCAATGTCCAACTGATGGCCCCATGTCCCCTACAAGTTAGAATGACACTCCATATCACATGGTCTCTGCTAATAAATGTATCAAAATGGAATAAAAAGTCTTTATGAATGAAGAAAGCATCCAATAGGAAATTGGGACAATCTTTTTCCGACAGGGAAAATTTTTTATAGTTGAAAAAAATATGTATTTTGTTGCATTATTTGAGCTTAACATTTTAATTTAGGGGAATCTATGAGGGAAAATATTTTGGGGGGATATTCTCAAAATACTGGTGATACTATTCATTTCCATGTCGGCTCTATGCTTGGAAATACCCTTGTCCGGAGCCAAGGAGACCAGTTTCAAACTCTCCCAAAAAGGGTTTAAAATTCTAAAACCTGTCAATAATGGATGCAAACAGAAAAATGATCATTTGACTTTAAATGATATTATTCTCAAAATGTTGATTCCTAAAAGATGTGTTGGGAGATTTGGTTAACTCCATCAGACTTGCCTATAACCCTAAATGAATCAGAAATGAGCAGGGTCAGCCATACCATAAGAACCCCTTATTGTATTGCATATTTAAATAATCTAATTTTAGAATGAAATAATCAAGGCATTTAAACACTTGTTGGACAGGAATTGTAAAATTCCGACGGAGTGTCTGACGGAGTTGACATAAATCCAGTTAGTTGCATTTTCTGAGAGAAACGTGGAGGTTGTTCCTTTACATGGTGTGATAGCTGATACTTTGGTCGATCTTCAAGGAGGTCTGCTTGCTAGCTAGCATCCGAAGTTATATGTAAAACATTTAAAAAACAGCTGTATGATTTAGTTTTCTCTGTTTCTCCTAAAACTACATGATAAGGTAGGCTATAATCATCCCTTGTAGTTACTGCAGTCTGCAGATAGATATTATTGGTCTATTCCGGGGTCACGAGTACTATCAGCACACCGGGCTGTCAGAGTCCATCTGTAGTGTGTGTTAGGTATGTGTGTGCGCACGCACGTCTGTGTACCAGCCAAGTTTCAAGAATGTAGAGGATTGTGTGTCATATCATGTGACTGAGTTTGGTGACCGTTTCCAGTCCAGTTTTCCATCTCCCTTGCCAGACCCCCCAAAGTCGGAGTGTGTCATCAAATTGAGTGAGAACTATGATTGAAACTCATTGCCACAGTGTGTAACGGTGTGTGTTTACGTCATAGGGCTTAGAGCCGCAGATAAGATTTACCACAGATAAGATTTCCAGACGGAGAGAGGGAAGGAGGGAGGGACAGAGTGGTGTTACACTGCCATCTCGCTCACTTGCTCTCACTCAGGGACTCAGATAGGCTGGTATACTGATTTTCTCTGCACTTACTCAGAGAAGCAACAGGGTCATGATGATCCAAAGCCTCCAGAATGGCTTCACTCTGGACAACCACTACCTCCGGGATCTGAAGGGGCCTGTCCCTGTGCCCACCCAATATGCTCCGAGCCTGGGTGTACACCGGGGGTCATGCCCTGTGGAGCCCCATAAGGACCAAGAGATCCAGAGGCATCGGTCTGCTCAGGCTGCTCCTCTCCTGGGCTCATGTTGTGTGCAAACCCCTGCACCTATGGATGTCCAGATGTGTCAGTCTATACAGCCATGCCATGCAGATCACCAAGGAGACCTGAGTGCTGGGCAGCTACTCAAATGGATGGACACAATCGCCTGCCTCGCTGGTCAGTATATAGTGTGTGTGTGTGTGTGTGCTGGTGCGCGCATGTGGCTGTGTGTGTACGTGTGTGTCTTTGTGTCTGTTTCCATGCAAAGAAGACAGACAAGTAGACCATGTAAAGTTCATGGAAACTTTACACCGCTATTCCCATCTGTATATGTATATTTAAATATCAGGTGGAGAGTTTCCTCTGGTGTAAATGCTGAGTAAATGTTAACAATATAGAGACTAGGAACAGTTCAGAGTTCAGGAATAGAAACGGATTAGATGTCAGGGGTAGTGTCTGCCACCTCACACACACCCCCACACACACCACCTCAGTTACGCAAGTAGTGTGTGTGTGACAGAGCTGACCTTCAGTGGCCATTGCTGGACAGACAGGGTAACAGCAGTGCACTGACCCCTCACCTACTAACATTCCCCTGTGTGTGTGTGTGTGTGTGTGTGTGTGTGTGTGTGTGTGTGTGTGTGTGTGTGTGTGTGTGTGTGTGTGTGTGTGTGTGTGTGTGTGTGTGTGTGTGTGTGTGTGTGTGTGTGTGTGTGTGTGTGTGTGTGTGTGTGTGTGTGTGTGTGCGCGCGCGTGTGCGCGTACAATAACACATAATAAGAGATTTGTGTTATCCACCATGAGGATGTTAAGGATTGGCATGTCACTGTAATTGTAGTTCGGGCCAAAGTTGGAGAGATGAAACATAAATACTGTAAATATAAAGATTAACAATGTGAGATAACTGTGTGTGTGTCCCTTAGCTGAGCGTCATGCTGGGATGGCATGTGTTACACTATCCATGGACGACATCCAGTTTGAGGAGACTGGAAGGTACGCGTCAACCAATCAGTCAATCAATCAATCAAATGCATGTAACGTTTTTAATATTTCTAATGTTGTTTGCAGGGTTGGTCAGGTGATCACCATCAAGTCCAAAGTCAACAGAGCGTTCACCACTAGCATGGAGGTAAGACTACACACACGCACGCACCCGCACACACCCGCACACACACACACACACACACACACACACACACACACATATGCACGCATGTACAAGTTTTATATATATTTCAATGTATAATATAACAATTGTGTGTTTAGGTTGGAATCCGTGTGTCAGTGCAGGATGTGAGGGAACATGTGGAGAGGTTGGTATGTGTGGCCTACTCCACCTTTGTTGGAAAGCCAGCGGGACCACAGAAAGTGTTGTTGCGGCCGGTGGAGGATCTGTGTTCTGCAGAGGAGCAGCTGCAGCATTCTCTGGCCTCAGAGAGACGAAGACTTCGCCTTTACAATGAACAGACCTTCAGTACCTTGCTACAAGACTACCACACACTAGCCAACGGTCAGTCTCTCTGTATTTCTCGCTCTCTCTGTCTAGACCTCTCTCTATTTCTCTCTCTCTCATTCTCTCTCTCGCTCCTCTCTCACATCTCTGTGTGTGTGTGTGCGTCAGCCTGGGATATTGTGTCCTAATCTGTATCGTTATCTTGACTTATGTTATCTTGTTCTGAGAGGAACTATAATTGCCCCTTGAACTCATTTTCAATCGGCAAATATAAACAAATAAATACCTTTGTAGCTGAGAAAGAGGAGAGATAGAGTTTGTTTGGTACAGTGCTCTGATGGAAAGGGCTAAGAGTCAGCAAGAGGACAGAAAAAGACATCCACACTCACATACACACCAACACAAAGAGAAGAGCCAACACATATTTTTTTTCAGATCCACTGGGCACAAACTGGTTGAATCAACGTTGTTACAACGTAATTTTTCAATGTGTTGTGACATGGAAACCATGTGGGGGAAAAAAGTGTTTCTAAAAACAGTAATCAATGTAAACTGTTGTTGAAGTGAAATTTCAGCCACAGTATTATGTCATCATGGAAACCACATTTCAAAATACAAAAACCTTATTATGTTGAAGTTGTACTTTTTAAACAATGTAAGATTTTGTAAGTTATATCCACTATCCAGAAAAAAACTATAGGCTGGGCAGCACCTCCTACTGGAAAATGTATCTATCTACAGCTACATGTTGGTCTCAGATCCAAGGTATTAACTAAGCCCAGCTGTTAGATCTGTTACCAATGTGCTATTGTGAGAATGATTGTTGAAAGATCTCCACTTAAAAACAAAATAGATTCACTGTTACCATCGAAGTCATTCCAAAGGGTAGGTTTAACAGAGCAAATGAAATGTGGCCATACTTTATCAATCATCAATGATGCTCTGTAAGCCTATATTTACAAAGACATCAACGGGAAATGTTAGATTGATCCCAGTAATCAACTAAGAATAGACCACACAATAGACCTGGGGTTTCAAGCTTGATTTAAAATATATTGAATTGTGTTTGGTTGTCAACACAACCATATATCAACATTTGAAGGAGATGCATATTCTGCTTGGATAGTTCCATCTGTACCACTGACTTAGTCTGGCTTTATTTCCAGTTTGTCTACAAATTAATCATTTATATGTTGGAGTCAACTCTCCATCTCAACCAAAAATCTAAGTTAGAGAATAGGACTAAATCAAATCAAACTATATTTGAAGTTCATTTAGAGTTTGATTTGATTTAGTCCTATTCTGTAACTTAGATTTTTGGTTGAGATGGAGACGTGACTCCAACATATGAATTATTAGTTTGTAGACAAACTGGAATTAAAGCCAGAATATGTCAGTGGCTCAGATGGAACTATCCAAGCAGACGTTATATGTGTTGACAACCAAACATAATTCACTATCACTTTTTTAAATACAATAAATAGTGTGTTAACTTGTTGATAAGTTAACACATGTTATATTAGATTCATGTCTCCAACTCAACCAAACATAACAGTGGCTCAGATGGAACTATCCAAGCAGTAGATATGTCTTTTTAATGTTGATATTTGGTTGCGTTGTCAACCAAACACAATTCAATACTACTTTTGTAATACAGCAAATAGCCTAAAGTTATGTAACATTCAACCTTAAAATGAGTAACACATCCATGGCCACATTGAGGTTAATATGACTATACATATCTTCCTATGTAATCGTATAAGTCATGCAAGTTGAAGATAGCGGGTCTGTGGAGATATTCACAATTTCTGTAATAATCTGCGCAATATCTCAAACAGCATTGATCACTTGCACCATGATGTACTTTTAATGTAATCTCAACTGGAATCCAGGTCATTTGGTTCTGCTATTAGATGGAGTACAGTGATATCATATTAATCTGTTGAATAAATAAACGAAATATCTGACATTTTTATTCCCAATTGAACTTTGCTGTTCTTTTAAATGGTTGAAAATGTAGTGATAACACATTGGAAATTCAATCAACCTTTGGCTGTCTTTTTGAGTGGGTAATCTCATTGATCAACATCTCAACCAAATATTACCAACAGCATACCACCCTGCATACCACTGCTGGCTTGCTTCTGAAGCTAGGCAGGGTTGGTCCTGGTCAGTCCCTGGATGGGACACCAGATGCTGCTGGAAGTGGTGTTGGAGGGCCAGTAGGAGGCACTCTTTCCTCTGGTCTAAAAAATATCCCAGGGCAGTGATTGGGGACACTGCCATGTGTAGGGTGCTGTCTTTTGGATGGGACGTTAAATGGGTGTCCTGACTCTCTGAGGTAGGGGTGTTAATCCCGGTGTCCTGGCTAAATTCCCAATCTGGCCCTCAAACCGTCATGGTCACCTAATAATCCCCAGTTTACAATTGGCTCATTCATCCCCTTCCTCTCCCCTGAAACTATTCCCCAGGTCGCTGCTGCAAATGAGAATGTGTTCTCAGTCAATTTACCTGGTAAAATAACGGATAAATAAATGACCCAATTATCCACGTTGAAATGACACAGTGTGCCCAGTGGGTTATCTATGTGTAATGCTCTCTGTCAGAGCCCCATGATGAAGCAACGTACATGTCTGTCTGAGGGATATTGCTGAGTTGGTGATTAGCTGTTCTAGACGTGTCATTGTATCTCTTTTTAATCCCCATGTCTGTACCTGTTCCTCCCCATCAGGTAACTATTCCTCTCCAGGTGTGTGTAGCAGGAGAGACCCGCTGTCTGCTGTGTCCACAGAGTTCACGCGTGTAGAGAGCATCGAGCTGGTACTGCCTCCACATGCTAATCACCATGGCAACACCTTCGGAGGACAGATCATGGCCTGGATGGAGAACGCAGCCACAGTGGCAGCCAGGTAGACAGACAGACACACACACACACACACACACACACACACACACACACACACACACACACACACACACACACACACACACACACACACACACACACACACACACACACACACACACACACACAACTAACCCTCTCTGTCTCTTCTCTCTCTCCAGTCGTCTGTGTGGCTGCTTCCCCTCTCTGAGGTCTGTAGACATGTTCCGCTTCAGAGGGCCCTCCTCTGTAGGTGACAGACTGGTCTTTAAGGCTGTGGTCAACAACACATTTAACAACAGGTAACACTTCTAGTAATCTGTCTTACCTTTCTGATAATCACATCCTATGGAAATGTAATTAGCACAGTATTTAAAATGTGTGTGCACCTGTGTGTATAGTATCGAGGTAGGTGTCCGAGTGGAGGCCTATAACTGTGAGGAGTGGACCGCGAACAAACCGCGTCACATCAACAGTGCCTTCCTCATCTACCAGCTAGCTAACACACCTGGTGACGTACCTGCCTTCCCCCAAGTCACATACACCACCCAGGACGGCGAGAGAAGATATCTGTCTGCCATTGTCAGGAAGAGAATACGCATGGCTAGAAAGCACATCCTATCCTGTAAGGAGGAGGCTCCTCTCTCTGTCCCCTGGGACAAAAGCAACCAGGTACTACAACCATGTAATGAACATGACACTACCTGCACCCATTGTTCTAGCCACATTGCTGCCATGCAGTGGTGTAAAGTACTTAAGTAGTACTTTAAAGTATTTTTACTTACGTATTTTTGACTACTTTTACTTCACTACATTCCTAAAGAAAAGAATGTACTTTTTACTCCATACAGTTTTCCTAACACCCAAAAGTACTCGTTGAATGCTGAGCAGGACAGGATTATTGTATTTTAAAAGTGATAGTGAATTAATGGTTGAATTCACACACTTATCAAGGGAACATCCCTGGTCATCCCTACTGCCTCTGATCTGGCATACTCACTAAACACAAATGCTTTGTTTGTACAGGATGTTAGAGTGTGCCATCTGGATATCTGTAAATTACTCTGGATTGCTTAATATAAGGAATTTGAAATAATTTATACTTTTACTTTTGATACTTAAGTATGTTTAAAATCAAATACTTTTAGACTTTTACTCAAGTAGAATTTTACTGGGTGACTTTCACTTTTCATCTTCTATTAAGGTATCTTTACTTCTACTCAAGAATGACAATTGAGAACTTTTTCTACCACAGCTGCCATGCCAGATGACAAGTTGTTTGAAGCTGAGATACACTCATTATTTCTCAGCTCACTGTCTCTCTCTCTCCTATCGCCCCCTGCAGGTGTATCTGGGCTATAACAACGTAGCAGCTCTGACTGTACTGGCTGGGAAACAAGACTGGGAAGCCAGCAGCATCAGTGACAGAGTAAGAAACACACAAATGCATGAACGGAGGCATTATATGGCAATTTTGTAAACGAGATTCTCTGTCCTTTTGGAGATGGACACCATTTTGCTTTTACGTTGACCTTTCTCTGTTGTATGTTTGTGTATCCAGGTCGCTGTGTATGTCCATGAGGAGGTGGAGCTGCTTTGTGTCCAAGTTCAGATGGAGGTCATGAGCTCTGCCCTCCATGCCTTCACCTTACTGGCTGACCTCACGCTGCGACCTCTTTGGGACAAACACTACCTGTAAGTATGACCAACACAGAGCTTTATATTCATTAAACTAACTAAACCTTTAACCTCACACCCCCTTCTTTCTGTAGGAGCTGTGAGGAGGTGGAGAGGGCGGATGAGGAAGAGACAGTATATCATATTAAATGCCCCCCCATCAATGGAGGCAAGAGCCGTGACTTTGTGTTCCTGCTATCAAAGAGGCAGCCCTGCAAAGACGGGTAAGGTTTCCTTCAGAATAATGTTTGTGTGTGTGTGTGTGTGTGTTCCTGTCTTCAACAGGGGTGATGGTTGTGATCATTCTGATTTCTGTAATTATACGTGTGTTTCTTCTACAGTGACCCCTATGTGGTGGCCCTGAGGTCGGTAACTGTGACAACAGTTCCCCCTGTGGAGGGTTTCCTCCGTAGCGAGGCCAAGTGTGCCGGTTTCCTCATCCACAGCCTAGGACTCAACAGCTGCAAGGTGAGGCAGACGCACCAACACACTGACTGCCTACGACACTCCCTTGGACCTCCGTGTAGTCTTGCTTTGTATGATTTTGTTTTGGCTTTCTCATTTGCCTAGTTGACACACACTACCTTTTCATCAAGGTCTACTCCCATCTAGTGATGGGAAGTTTGGCTCATTTTACTGACTTTGATCTTTTTGAGTCGTTCAGTTAAAAGAACAAATCTTTAAACTAATTTAGTTCATTTGATTAAGTAATACCCAGTGCATGCAAGACCCCCTACCGGCGAACGATGAACTGAAACCTCGAGTCATGACTCTACAAGCCTCTCAGAGTCACATCTCATTCACCAAAAAAGGCTTATTGGCGCTGTCATTTGTGACAACCTTGCAAAATTGTGATTTCAACTATGTACATGTGATTGCTAGTCATACATATACGATTATTCCTTGATTCCTTTGAAATGAGGTCTAGTTGCAGCCACAACAGGACTAGATTGTGAATGATTCTTGGTGTCATGCAACTGCTTGACTGCTGTGAGGGTGATAAGCACAATATCATTTGCGAACTGCAGAAGCCCCTCCCAAACGATTCATTCTCGAGTTCGAGTTTGTTGAGCAGAGGCTGTGCATGTTTTGGTTCGACAAAGTTGTATCCATCATAAGAATACATAATCAATGAATTGCATTCATATTTGCACCATGAGATCAATGAACAGTTCTTAACATGTATTCTTCTTCTCTATGCTACCTGCAGCATGGGCTATTTTCCTACGCGCATATGTGACAGACAGTTGTTGGTGAGAGCATGTCTCCAGAGCCACTGAGCTGGAGGAGCACTTATCAATCCTGCTGTAGAATTCATTGCGGCCAGCAGGTTGAACAAATTACTATAATGAGCGTGTCACTCAGAAAAACGAACGGGACTCTCGAGTCAGTAAAAAGAGTTGTTGAAAAATAACAAATTGTTGGCGAACTGCACATCACTAACACGCACGCACACACGGCACAGTCCATTAACTCCTACAGTCCCACCCCTGACACACGGCACAGTCCATTAACTCCTACAGTCCCACCCCTGACACACGGCAGAGTCCATTAACTCCTACAGTCCCACCCCTGACACACGGCAGAGGCCATTAACTCCTACAGTCCCACCCCTGACACACGGCAGAGGCCATTAACTCCTACAGTTCCACCCCTGACACACGGCAGAGGCCATTAACTCCTACAGTCCCACCCCTGACACACGGCACAGTCCATTAACTCCTACAGTCCCACCCCTGACACACGGCACAGTCCATTAACTCCTACAGTCCCACCCCTGACACACGGCACAGTCCATTAACTCCTACAGTCCCACCCCTGACACACGGCAGAGGCCATTAACTCCTACAGTCCCACCCCTGACACACGGCACAGTCCATTAACTCCTACAGTCCCACCCCTGACACACGGCAGAGGCCATTAACTCCTACAGTCCCACCCCTGACACACGGCAGAGTCCATTAACTCCTACAGTCCCACCCCTGACACACGGCAGAGGCCATTAACTCCTACAGTCCCACCCCTGACACACGGCAGAGTCCATTAACTCCTACAGTCCCACCCCTGACACACGGCACAGTCCATTAACTCCTACAGTCCCACCCCTGACACACGGCACAGTCCATTAACTCCTACAGTCCCACCCCTGACACACGGCAGAGTCCATTAACTCCTACAGTCCCACCCCTGACACACGGCAGAGGCCATTAACTCCTACAGTCCCACCCCTGACACACGGCAGAGGCCATTAACTCCTACAGTTCCACCCCTGACACACGGCAGAGGCCATTAACTCCTACAGTCCCACCCCTGACACACGGCACAGTCCATTAACTCCTACAGTCCCACCCCTGACACACGGCACAGTCCATTAACTCCTACAGTCCCACCCCTGACACACGGCACAGTCCATTAACTCCTACAGTCCCACCCCTGACACACGGCAGAGGCCATTAACTCCTACAGTCCCACCCCTGACACACGGCAGAGGCCATTAACTCCTACAGTCCCACCCCTGACACACGGCAGAGGCCATTAACTCCTACAGTTCCACCCCTGACACCGGCACATTTTGGACTTCTAACCCCTTTAAAACATTGTGTGTTTGAGCTACAGACTTCTTGGTTGGATTTGTCTATTAGTCTGTGTGATTAACGGAGGCTGAGTTAGAGAGGTGTTTGTGAGAAGAGGGCGGATTCTGAAGGGACCAGGGCCAGGACATTTGACAAAAACGTCTTTAGAGTCCGAATGGTTTGCGCTACAAACAATTAAAAGCTATCTATGAAAACCTGAGACTCTCACAGAACACACGTTTTGCTCTATGACTCTCAGAAGCCACACGGGAGTAGAAGGTAAGGGCTTCCTCTACGTAGAAGATCATAGGAAATCCCAGGACATATCAAATCAAATATAATCAAAGTTTATTTGTCACGTGTGCCGTAATTAATGTTGTCCTAGACTTGGCACTCCGGTACCGCTTGCCATGCGGTAGTAGAGAGAACAGTCTATGACTACGGTGGCTGGGGTCTTTGACAATTTTTACCCTCTGTAGTGCCTTGCGGTCGGAGGCCGAGCAATTGCCGTACCAGGCAGTGATGCAACCAGTCAGCATGCTCTCGATGTTGCAGCTGTAGAACCTTTGAGGAACTGAGGACTCATGCCAAATCTTTTTAGTTTCCTGAGGGGGAATAGGCTTTGTCGTGCCCTCTTCACGACTGTCTTGGTGTGTTTGGACCATTCTAGTTTGTTGGTGATGTGGACACCGAGGAACTTGAAGCTCTAAACCTGCTCCACTACAGCCCCATCGATGAGAATGGGGGCGTGCTCGGTCTTCCTTTTCCTGTAGTCCACAATCATCTCCTTAGTCTTGGTTACGTTGAGGGATAGGTTGTTATCCTGGCACCACCTGGCCAGGTCTCTGACCTCCTCCCTATAGGCTGTCTCGTCGTTGTCGGTGATCAGGCCTGCCACTGTTGTGTCGTCTGCAAACTTAATGATGGTGTTGTGGATGAACAGGGAGTACAGGAGGGGACTGAGCACGCACACTTGAGGGGCTCCAGTGTTGAGGATCAGCGTGGCAGATGTGTTGCTACCTACCCTCACCACCTAGTGTCTATAATACTGCAATAAGCTCACATAGTTGTCACTCACTAGTAGGATCTTCACTTCCCACAGAGCAAACCATCTGTACTTACAACATTCTTCTAAATGCTTTTTTGTCAGTTTTTTTTTTCTTTGGCGGATCTTTTTTTTTTTTACGGACAATTGTCAATAAAATTCATGAATGCAACTGTTTATTCCAAATTGGGTTCTACTTGTAGCCCTAGTTTCCTGAAAAGAAAATGGTGAAACAATTCATTGTGAGGCTAAATATAAAGTCATGCAGATAAATGAAAGTCATTTAAATGCCATTTTTTATAGGGTTAATAAGCACTGTATAATAACTTGTTAGCTTCCATCACGTCTTCATTAGCCCTCCATAGACCTCACTATTTATCAAATGTGTAAACACCAGGTGTGTCTTATTTTGTGTTCCAGGTGTGTTACTACAACCAGGTGACGTCAGGTGTTTTGCCGTATGTAGCAGGTAACCTGGCAGGCTGGTCCAAGTCTATGGAGGAGACGGCTAGTGCATGTACCACCTTCCTGGAGAGAGACCTCATCACTACCCTCTACTGACTCACACACTAAGCATGAGTCTATGATGGTGAACTGACACAGCAGCACAGATTCTAACAATACAGACCTGTCCATGGCTGCTAATACAGGTGTTACATTTACACTTACCCAAAATGTATTTGTGACGTTTCTGTAACAATTCAGAGCAAATTTAGCTCATGTATGTGGTGTAGGTCTTATTTAATAAATTTTTCTATAAATATTTAAGATGTTGATGCGAGTAATGTACAGTGACATAATGATACTCATAATGACAAAACCTATTCTGTAAATAACAAATAAAAGCTATATGTTTTACCTTGTATTTTTCTCTTTGACAGCTGGGGATGGAAGAGATTACATCACTAAACAGGAAACCTATAACAAAGAGGGCTAGCAGACAAACACATCTTTAGATACAGGAGAGGATAGAGGGACTGTTTAACTCCTCCTTTATTAAAAGGAAATTCATCATATACAAAATAAATTCATAATATCAGTTGAACTTATCATGTCATTCACATAGATCCAACACACCTCTCCTTCTCCTGTGACATCAGACCAAGGCACTACTTGGGCTGCTCAAGAACGTTTTGGGGAAATGTGTCGTTCAGTACAAGCCGTTACTGAACATGGCAAATGTTTAATTGAACTGAACACACCCTTGTTAGCTGGTGTACAGCACACCACAGTCTCCAGTCTAATATAGTCTAGTCCCTCCATATGAATCATATACATTCCAAAAACGGTGTCCACGGTGTGAGAACACAGACCTCTTTCAAGAGAAGCTATCCATTTCCACTGACTATGGATCTGTGGATGTTCTTTTTTTAATGCTCTGAGCAAGAACAGTGACCTTCATGGATTTAGTCCTGGGATGTGCAGTCTGCTCTTTGCTAGTCAGTCCTGTCCAATCTGGTGAGTCCTTTGGGTTGATTGGCAGGTCAGAAGATCACTACCTTGGCCTGTTTGGGAGGGAGTTTCTTCACAGGCACGTGCACTTCCTCATGGTCAGCACTCATGTTATTGAACAGCCAGCCCAAGGTCACTTGCTTAGCTACAGGGGTATTGGACAAACACACATCAGTCAAGTAACATCTTGGAGTGCATTAAGGACAGAAACTGTACAGAACTTTCAGATAGAAATAGATTAAATAGAACAGACAAGAAGGACATACAGATAGAAATATATTGTATAGAACTGACAAGAGAGGGATATTCAGAGAGAAATATATTGTATGTAGAATAGGTTACTAACATGCAGCCTGGTGCTCAGGACAATCCTTCTGGATGTGTTCTACTGAACCACACACAAGACAACATCCTTCTACAGATAAGGAGAAGAGACAATGTTATGGATTGTCTGTCTGATGTATTTGCATAGTTTAGTACTATGACTGTGTGTGTGTGTGTGTGTGACTACTGCACCTGCGGTGTAGTCCTTTGGGGTTGTCTGGGTAGGACCTGGACATGTAACCAGTCTTACCACAGATTAAATTTTTGGTATATGGGCATTCACCTGAGAAAGGGAGATCACAAATGAGTCAGGAGCCGCAACAAAACAGCACACGATTCTACCATTCGTCTCAGACAACACACACACTCACACATAGGTACAACAAACAACACACTGGTGGATACACACTCTCTCCCTCTTATATCGCTCCCTTCCTAAGCCCCCCCCTTCTCTCTTTTTCCTTCTCATACGATAGTGCAACAGCTTATTGAGGCACACATCCAGTGCTGGGTCTATTTTAGCGTGGCAGCTTTTGATCTCGTGTTCAGTGGATCCACAGCGGTAGCAGATGTCCCTTCCCATCTCCTGTCTCTGTCCGCCTCCGGACAGTCAGCCAATCCATAGCCAGGATTCCTACAGTTAAAATACAGATGGAGAGGGGCAGACAGAGAGACAGACAGAGGGAGAGGAAGAGAGAGAAGAATGAAGAGATAGTGACACACAACCTCTCCTATGTCCCATAGTCCAATGTAGTGAATTATTGGGGTAGCCCCGACTGGGACTCGAACCTGCTGTTTAGATTTTTTATTTTTGCCCACGCTACAGATGCCTATATCGGTCCGCTAATACAGGACTAGTAAAGGCCCAGTGCCATACTTTTGTGTAATAATAATATTTTTCTTATAATATAATATTTTTCTTAAAGTTGCACCTAGCAACCAAGAAAGGTGGATTGGAGATGTTTGATGTGAGTCTAGAAGGAGAGTTTACAGTCTAACCAGACACCTAGGTATTTGTAGTTGTCCACATATTCTAAGTCAGAACCGTTCAGAGTAGTGATGCTGGACGGGCGGGCAGGTGCAGGCAGCCATCCGTTGAAGAACATGCATTTCGTTTGACTTGTATTTAAGAGCAGTTGGAGGCCACGGAAGGAGAGTTGTATGGCATTGAAGCTTGTCTAGAGGGTTGTTAACACAGTGTCCAAAGAAGGGCCAGAAGTATACAGAATGGTGTCGTCTGCGTCGAGGTGGATCAGAGACTCACCAGCAGCAAGAGCGACATCATTGATGTATATAGTCGGCCCAAGAATTGAACCCTGTGGCACCCCCATAGAGACTGCCAGAGGCCCAGACAACAGGCCCTCCGACTTGACACACTGAACTCTATCAGAGAAGTAGTTGGTGAACCAGGCGAGGCAATCATTTGAGAAACCAAGGCTATCGAGTCTGCCGATGAGGAGGTGGTGATTGACAGAGTCGAAAGCCTTGGCCAGGTCAATGAATACGGCTGCACAGTATTGTCTCTTATCGATGGCGGTTATGATATAATTTAGGACCTTGAGCGTGGCTGTGGTGCACCCATGACAAGCTCTGAAACCCGATTGCATAGCGGAGAAGGTGCGGTGGGATTCGAAATGGTCTGTAATCTGTTTGTTGACTTGGCTTTCGAAGACCTTAGAAAGGCAGGGTAGGATAGATATAGGTCTGTAGCAGTTTGGATGTAGAGTGTCCCCCCCCCCCCTTTGAAGAGGGGGATGACCACAGCTGCTTTCCAATCTCTGGGAATCTCAGACAAAATGAGAGGTTTAACAGGCTAGTAATAGGGGTTGCAACAATTTTGGCAGATAATTTTAGAAAGAAAGTGTCCAGATTGTCTAACCCGGCTGATTTGTAGGGGTCCAGATTTTGCAGCTCTTTCAGAGCATCATCTGACTGTATTTGGGAGAAGGAGAAATGGGGAAGGCTTGGGCGAGTTGCTGTGGGGAGTACAGTGCAGTTGGCCGGGGTAGGGGTTGCCAGGTGGAAAGCATGGCCAGCGTAGAAAAATGCTTTTTAAAATCTCAATTATAGTGGATTTATCGGTGGTGACAGAGTTTCCTATCCTCAGTGCAGTGGGCAGCTGGGAGGAGGTGTTCTTATTGTCCCTGGAATTTACAGTGTCTCAGAACTTTTTTGAGTTTCTGTTGCAGGAAGCAAATTTCTGCTTGAAAAAGCTAGTCTTTGTGTGTATTGGTTTCTAGCTTCCCTGAAAAGTTTCATATCACGGGGGCTCTTCAATGCTAATGCAGAACGCCATAGGATGTTTTTGTGTTGCCTTAGGGCAGTCAGGTCTGGAGAGAACCAAGGGCTATATTTGTTTCTGGTTCTAAATTTCTTGAATGGGGCATGCTTATTTAATATGGTGAGGAAGGCATTTTTTTTAATAACCAGGCATCCTCTACTGACGGGATGAGGTCAATATCCTTCCAGGATACCCGGGCCAGGTCGATTAGAAAGGCCTGATGGAGCGTTTGACAGTGATAAGTGGAGGTCGCTTGACCGCTGAACCATTACGGATGCAGGCAATGAGGCAGTGATTGCTGAGATCTTGGTTGAAAACAGTAGAGGTGTATTTGGAGGGCAAGTTGGTTAGGATGATATCTATGAGGGTGCCCGTGTTAATGGCTTTGGGGTGGTACCTGCTAGGTTCATTGATCATTTGTGTGAGATTGAGGGCATCAAGCTTAGATTGTAGGATGGCTGGGGTGTTAAGCATGTTCCAGTTTAGGTCGCCTAGCAGCACGACCTCTGAAGATAGATGGGGGGCAATCAGTTCAGATATGGTGTCCAGAGCACAGCTGGGGGCAGAGGGTGGTCTATAGCAGGCGGCAACGGTGAGAGACTTGTTTTTAGAGAGGTGGATTTTTAAAAGTAGAAGTTCAAATTTTTGGGGTACAGACCTGGATAGTAGGACAGAACTCTGCAGGCTATCGCAGCAGCAGATTGCAATACCGTCCCCTTTGGCAGTTCTATCTTGTCTGAAAATGTTGTAGTTAGGGATGGAGAATTTAGAGTTTTTGGTGGTCTTCCTAAGCCAGGATTCAGACACGGCTAGAACATCCGGGTTGGCAGAGTGTGCTAAAGCAGTGAATAAAACAAACTTAGGGAGGAGGCTTCTAATGTTAACATGCATGAAACCAAGGCTATTACGATTACAGAAGTCATCAAAAGAGAGTGCCTGGGGAATAGGAGTGGAGCTAGGCACTGCAGGGCCTGGATTCAGCTCTATATCACCAGAGGAACAGAGGAGGAGTAGGATAAGGTTACGGCTAAAAGCTATGAGAATTGGTTGTTTAGAACATCCGGAACAGAGAGTAAAAGGAGGTTTCTGGGGGCGATAAAATAGCCTCAAGGTATAATGTACTGACAAAGGTATGGTAGGATGTGAATACAGTGGAGGTAAATCTAGGCATTGAGTGATGATGAGAGAAATATTGTCTCTAGAAACATCCTTGAAACCAGGTGATGTCATTGCATGTGTGGTTGGATAAGGTTGGATAAGGTATAATGAGCAGGGCTAGAGGCTCTACAGTGAAATAAACACTAACCAGAACAGCAATGGACAAGGCATATTGACATTAAGGAGAGGCATGCTTAGCCGAGTGATCATAAGGGTCCAGTGAGTAGTGAAGTTGGTTGGGGTCACGGCGATTCAGACAGCTAGCCGGGCCATGGGTAGCAAGCTAGCAGAGGATGGAGGTCTTTTTTTAGCCACCTCGTGCGTTTCCGTCGGTAGATTAGTGGGGTTCCGTGTGGTAGAGGGGATCAATCCAATGGGCAAAATAGATATAGTTATAGTGACCCAAGAAAATTGTCCGATAGACCTATTCAGATAGCAGCCGATAAGACAGCTAACGATTAGCGGGCCATGGATGGGCGTTCAGGTAACGTCGCGACGGAGGCTGATTGTAACACTGTTGTGTTAACAGTACTTTCCTGTGGATATTTTGACCATCTGAAGGATCAACACCACGGACCACCAGTAGAGTAAGTTTCAATATTTTTTTATTTAAAATTCTGGCTTGTAAAGAGAACTGAAATGATTTTGCAATCATTAGTTTCAGTCTGTATACCAGAAGGTGGTAAGTGCCTTCCCGAAAGCATTCACACCCCTTGACCTATTTCACTTTTGTGACAGCCTGAATTCAAAACAGATGAAATAAAAATTCACACTCAAACTGGTGAGCCTGGCACCTACCATACCCTGTTCAAAGGTACTTCAATATTTTGTCCTGCCCATTCACCCTCTGAATGACATATATACATGATCCATGTCGCAAGGCTTAACAATCCTCCTTTAACCGGTCTTTTCGTATACACTGATTGAACAGGTGACCTCTGTAAGGATCATAGCATTCACCTGGTCAGTCTGTCATGGAAAGTACACTGTGTATATCTTTTCTACATACTTAGTGTGGTTTTAGTCATTTAAGTTTACTTTGAAATAGTTTTACCATTTTAGAATTTTAAAAAATTCATAGGGGAAATGCTGAAATAACCATTTTAATTTGAGGCCTATACTCTAGCGACAGCTGGATTTAAGACTAGGTGTTTTGTTCTACAGGAAGACCGATTAGCTGTGAAGTCACTTTGGCCGGAGAATGAAGGCGTCACTTCTATCCCCTACAAGATCAACGGTGATCTGGGTGAGTGTTGAATACAGTAGGAGAGATGAGCACTAACACTAGATTTCTAATACAGTGAGAATGATATGCATTGTCTCTGATCCCCCACAGTGGACAGAAAGGAGACTATGCTAGCAGCGTTCAAGATGATTTCAGACCAGACGTGTATCCTCTTCCACGAATACACCAATGAGATTAACTACATAGAGTTAATCCCTGGGACAGGGTGAGTCCAAAATGGTCACATTAACACACTCTCCTTCCCAGCAGTTTACAGTTAACTCACAACCGCTCCTTCATTTTCCTTTATTTTTCTCTCTTCCTGTCATATCCACTCTTTCTCCCCCCCTTCTTTCACCTTTCTTCCCTTAACTCTAGCTGTGCGTCGTATGTAGGTTTTCAGGGCGGGGCCCAGCCTCTGTACTTCGGTAGTGCCTGTAATGTGGGGAACCTGTGTCATGAGCTGATGCATGCCCTGGGCCTGCACCACGAGCACACACGGCCAGACCGTGACCAATACATCACCATACAGTGGGACAACGTGGTCTCGGGTAACTCACACCAACACTAAACCACCTCACGGGCATTGTATGTGGACCAGGGGCAGGGCTGGTCAATTTGTCCCATGAAGAGCTGCAGTGTGCAGACATTTGTACCAGCCCAACACTAGCACACCTTGTTGAGCTTTTTGTAGTCTGGAGTGAAGACCGTATAGAATAACTATTGACATTAGGTGCTGCTAAAGCAGCAGCTGCTCTTCCTGGGGTCCAGACACCATGAAACCCTACATGACAAAAATAGACAGTACACCACAAGGACAGAACAACAGGCGTTCATATATTTATGCCTAAATGTTCCATTTATCATGTACTCATTACTGCAGGCATTAATTTCCCCATACATTGCAACCCTGTTCTCTACTGTTAAAATTGCTTTGTCTAAGCAGGTCCTGATAGCCTAATATCATAGTAACCTTGAATCCTGATATCCTAATCTCACAGCACCAGCTCTATAACCATCAGTGTTCTTCAGTTTGAAACCAATACTATGTATTTCATAGACTCATTTCCAATTATGTGGAATGTAACTGAATTCGTTAACTCCTGCGAATTTCCCCTGGTGTGAACGCAGCAACCTTGTTCGCTAAATTCCCCTTACATGAATAGCACCACATTGTCATCTACAGTTGCCACCCGTAATGGGTATCCTGGGATAACATGTAAGCTCTTGAACTTGAAGGCCACCCGCTATGGGTTTCCTTAGGTAAGATGCAATAGTCATGCCTTGAATCGTGTAGAGTTTCCTCCTGCTAGAGGCTCAACTTAATGGTTTCCATCCGAACAACTTGTCTAGATTTCCACTTTCATTCCCCTATATCACAATCACACCCAGCAGTGTCCACCAGTCACGTCTGCCTCTTTTAACTTCCAGGAAAAGAAGATAACTTTAAGGTGAAGGAAGGAGACACTCAGGATCTGCCCTATGACTACGACTCCATAATGCACTACGGAACGTCAGTCACAATCCTCTCCTCCTTATTCCCAATGAAGTCTCAATTTTCCTCGCCTTGTTTTTAAACTGCTAGCAATAAGTATACAATAAGTTGTACAGTATCCAGTAACATTTCTCTGTGTCCCAAATGGCTCCCTATTTAAGTCACTACTTTTGACCTGGGCTCTGGTCAAACTAGGTGCACTATATTGGGAATAGGGTGACATTGTGATGCAGTCCTTGTTAAAGTAGCATTTCCTCAAATCCCCATTGTTGGGTTTCTCCTGGCAGTTATTACTTCTCATCAAACCGGAACCCCACTATTGACTCCAAGAAGAGTGGAGTCCAGATTGGACAGAGAAATCACCTGAGCCCCCTGGACATAGCACGCCTTAACAAACTCTATCAATGTGGTAAAGACGTGTGCACACAGACAGGAAAAATATCAGAATTGGGCTGCCTTTGTAAATGTAGTCATTATCACACTGTATTCTAACCATGTTCCTGTCCTGTCTTTCCCAGAATAACAATGCACAGTTTAGCATTTATTACACCATCGAAGAAGATTCCAACACCATCGAAGAAGATTCCAACACCACTGCTGCCGACTGATTCCAACACACATGGCACTGACATCCTAACTTCTCTTCACAACAATGAATAAGTTGGACAAGTCCCTTAAAGCTTTCTGATGTATTATACGTGTGGCTGGCTGCAGGCAGTGGTTTTATTTCTCCTGTGTACTCTTGCTGCCTTGAATTAGGCCTATACCACTGCACTTGTCTTGGAAATAAATAAAATGACCTAGACTGAAAAGAATCCACTGTGTGATGTTGCTTGCAGTGTTCTATTTCATTCTAGAATGGACCTTCTCAGCTATGCTCATCATACGTCCAGGGTGGGATCAGAGAGGAAGTAGATCTAGTGTACCAGGAGAGACGACTTAAATTAATGGTGGTTTATACCTTGAACTTGGCCGACTAGCTAGGCAACAAATTATTTAAACGATGACTCTAACTCAGGACTTAGACAGTAGGGCTCATAGATTGACCAAAATCTGAATGTTGCCCTCTAGGAGGGTGTACTACGAAACAGGTTTGAGGAGTTGGCGGGGTAACTTTGGTGAGCTCAACTCAGGATAACCGGTAGCATTAAAAGTGGCTCACCTTTTAGCAAGGAATATATTTGTTTTTTTAACTTGGCAAGTGAGTTAAGAATAAATTCTTATTTACAATGACGGCCAAACCTGGATGACCCTGGGCCAATTGTGAGCCGCCCTATGGGACTCCCAATCACGGCCGAATGTGATGCAGCCTGGATTCAAACCAGGGAATGTGGTGACGCCTCTTGCACGGAGATGCAGTGCTTTAAACCTCTGCGCCACTCGGGAGGCCAATATAAACGTAACTTCAAAGAATTTACTGAGTTAGTCCATATAAGGAAGTCAGTCAATTGAAATGAATTCATTAGTCCCTAATCTATGGATTTCGCATGACAGTGCAAGGGTGCAGCCATGGGGTGGGCCTTGGAGGGCTCTTGCAGCCAGGCCCGGCCAATCAGAATGAGTTCGTCCCCACAAAAGGGGCAATATTACATGGAAATAGTAGCCAGCGGGGTTACAACTTCTCTAAAATGATGTTTGAGGCAGCTTATGGTAGAGAAATGAACATTCAATTCTCTAGCAACTGCTCTGGTGGGCCTTCCTGCAGTCAGCATGCCAATTGCACACTCAACTTGAGACATATGTTCCTTTTAGTGGCTTTTTATTGTCCCCAGCATAAGGTGCACCTTTGTAATGACCATGCTATTTAAGTTTCTTGATATGCTATACCTGTCAGGTGGAAGGATGATCTTGGCAAAGGAGAAATCCTCATTAACAGCAATGTAAACATGTGTGCACAAAAGATGGCAAAGTACTTAAGTAAAAATAATTAAAAGTAGTACTAAAGTCATTTTTTGGGGGTATCTGTACTTTACTATTTATATTTTTGACAGTTGACTTTTCCTCCACTACATTTCTAAAGAAAATATGTACTTTTTACACCCGTACAATTTCCCTGACACCAAAAAGTACTTGTTATTTAGAATGTTCATGCAGGAAAGCATTATGGTCCGATTCAAGCGCCTATCAATATGTATATTGTCATAAGTTGTCATACTTTATTTTTTATTTCACCTTTATTTAACCAGGTAGGCTTGTTGAGAACAAGTTCTCCTTTGCAAATGCGACCTGGCCAAGATAAAGCATAGCAGTGTGAACAGACAACACAGAGTTACACATGGAGTAAACAATTAACAAGACATAACACAATAGACAAAAAAGGGAGTCTATATACATTGTGTGCAAAAGGCATGAGGAGGTAGGCGAATAATTACAATTTAGCAGATTAACACTGGAGTGATAAATGATTAGATGGTCATGTGCAGGTAGAGATACTGGTGTGAAAAAGAGCAGAAAAGTAAATAAAAACAGTATGGGGATGAGGTAGGTAAATTGGGTGGGCTATTTACCGATGGACTATGTACAGCTGCAGCGATCGATTACCTGCTCAGATAGCAGATGTTTAAAGTTGGTGAGGGAGATAAAAGTCTCCAACTTCAACGATTTTTGCAATTCGTTCCAGTCACAGGTGTCGTGGAAATGTCCTCTATTTACCAAATCATGGGAGCAAACCACACACACACGTCAGAGTTAGTTATAAAAGTCCATCTTTAATTATATGAGCTCTTATCACAATCCTGTGACTCTCAGATAAATTCAGAGTCTCTCCAATGAATTCTCTGAGAGCCCCCTAAACAATGCAACTGAGTTCCTTTAATAGCAAAGACACACATAGTCAGACAGCATAGACTAAATTAATCGTTCAGCTTTGTCTCCTTTCCCAAACCTCAGAACCTTAAACCAAATCCTCCATATCAACAGGCATATATCAAATTGTCATTTAGATACAACCAACTCAAAATACAACCTCCTGGACAAACTCACGGAGAGGAGGGTGAGGCTCTAGGTTAAGATAGAAACAACATAAAAGGGAGCATAGAATGATTCCAGACACTGCAACCCTTCTTTCTCCACTGGGAAAAAGGTAGGGAGTGAAAGATATGTTTACACATGATGACACTTTGACCTCTCCCCTCTCAGCGGCCCATGAAACTTAGTTTTGACATAGAACAGATAACTGCAACCTCACCACAGAATTACACAAAAATACCATTCTGATGAGAAGTAACTTACACACATTAGATGAATATTAAACATCTTACAAATGTTACCAACAAATTCTGATCCTTCCACGACACAGGCAGCAGAGAACTGGAAGGAAAGGCGGCCAAATGGGGTGTTGGCTTTAGGGATGATCAGTGAGATACACCTGCTGGAGCGCGTGCTACGGGTGGGTGTTGCCATCGTGACCAGTGAACTGAGATAAGGTGGAGCTTTACCTAGCATGGACTTGTTGATGACCTGGAGCCAGTGGGTCTGGCGACGAATATGTAGCGAGGGCCAGCCGACTAGAGCATACAGGTCGCAGTGGTGGGTGGTATAAGGTGTTTTAGTAACAAAGCGGATGGCACTGTGATAAACTGCATCCAGTTTGCTGAGTAGAGTATTGGAAGTCATTTTGTAGATGACATCGCCGAAGTCGAGGATCGGTAGGATAGTCAGTTTTACTAGGGTAAGTGTTGGCGGCGTGATTGAAGGAGGCTTTGTTGCGAAATAGAAAGCCGATTCTAGATTTGATTTTGGATTGGAGATGTTTGATATGTATATGTATACATAATTTAGTCATTATTCATAAAAATCCCTTAACATATCCACCCTACGACTAAATCTTATACATCCAATCACACTTCTATTTGTATTAGAATATTATAAAGCACACATCTATTTTTATTAGAAATATTACTTGTTATCCAAATACAACCTAATAGAAACCAATATATGCATTTACACTGGCTGCTCTAGGCCTACATCAGAATCATAACTCTTCTGGTCGCAGTGGTGGGTAGTATATGGGGCTTTGGTGACAAACTGTATGGCACTGTGATAGACTGCATCCAATTTGTTGAGTAGAGTGTTGGAGGCTATTTTAAAGATGACATCGCCGAAGTCGAGGATCGGTAGGATGGTCAGTTTTACGAGGGTATGTTTGGCAGCATGAGTGAAGGACGCTGTGTTGCGATATAGGAAGCCGATTCTAGATTTCATTTTGGATTGGAGATGCTTAATGTGAGTCTGGAAGGAGAGTTTACAGTCTAACCAGACACCTAGGTATTTGTAGTCAGAGCCAGAGCCGTATTCTAAGTCAGAGCCGTCCAGAGTAGTGATGCTGGACAGGCGGGCAGGTTCCGGGGGGTGACCGATTGAATAGCATGCATTTAGTTTTACTTGCATTTGAGAGCAGTTGGAGGCCACGGAAGGATAGTTGTATGGCATTGAAGCTCATCTGGAGGTTAGTTAACACAGTGTCCAAAGAGGGGCCAGAAGTATACAGAATGGTGTCGTCTGCGTCGAGGTGGATCAGAGAATCACCAGCAGCAAGAGCGACATCATTGATGTATACAGAGAAGAGAGTCGGCCCGGGAATTGAACCCTGTGGCACCCCCATAGAGACAGCCAGAGGTCCGGATAACAGGCCCTCCGATTTGACACACTGAACTCTATCAGAGAAGTAGTTGGTAAACCAGGCGAGCCAATCATTTGAGAAACCAAGGCTGTCGAGTCTGCCAATAAGAATGTGGTGATTGACAGAGTCGAAAGCCTTGGCCAGGTCAATGAATACGGCTGCACAGTAATGTCTCTTATCTATGGCGGTTATGATATAATTTAGGACCTTGAGCGTGGCTGTGGTGCACCCATGACCAGCTCTGAAACCAGATTGGTCCGACCAATCTGATTCCACACTCCAAGACTGCTTCCATCACGTGGACTGGGATATGTTTCGTATTGCGTCAGACAACAACATTGACGAATACGCTGATTCGGTGAGCGAGTTCATTAGAACGTGCGTTGAAGATGTCGTTCCCATAGCAACGATTAAAACATTCCCAAACCAGAAACCGTGGATTGATGGCAGAATTCGCGTGAAACTGAAAGCGCGAACCACTGCTTTTAATCAGGGCAAGGTGACCGGAAACATGACGGAATACAAACAGTGTAACTATTCCCTCCGCAAGGCAATCAAACAAGCTAAGCATCAGTATAGAGACAAAGTAGAATCTCAATTCAACGGCTCAGACACAAGAGGTACAGTGCCTTGCGAAAGTATTCGGCCCCCTTGAACTTTGCGACCTTTTGCCACATTTCAGGCTTCAAACATAAAGATATAAAACTGTATTTTTTTGTGAAGAATCAACAACAAGTGGGACACAATCATGAAGTGGAACGACATTTATTGGATATTTAAAACTTTTTTAACAAATCAAAAACTGAAAAATTGGGCGTGCAAAATTATTCAGCCCCCTTAAGTTAATACTTTGTAGCGCCACCTTTTGCTGCGATTACAGCTGTAAGTCGCTTGGGGTATGTCTCTATCAGTTTTGCACATCGAGAGACTGACATTTTTTCCCATTCCTCCTTGCAAAACAGCTCGAGCTCAGTGAGGTTGGATGGAGAGCATTTGTGAACAGCAGTTTTCAGTTCTTTCCACAGATTCTCGATTGGATTCAGGTCTGGACTTTGACTTGGCCATTCTAACACCTGGATATGTTTATTTTTGAACCATTCCATTGTAGATTTTGCTTTTTGTTTTGGATCATTGTCTTGTTGGAAGACAAATCTCCGTCCCAGTCTCAGGTCTTTTGCAGACTCCATCAGGTTTTCTTCCAGAATGGTCCTGTATTTGGCTCCATCCATCTTCCCTGTCCCTGCTGAAGAAAAGCAGGCCCAAACCATGATACTGCCACCACCATGTTTGACAGTGGGGATGGTGTGTTCAGGGTGATGAGCTGTGTTGCTTTTACGCCAAACATAACGTTTTGCATTGTTGCCAAAAAGTTCAATTTTGGTTTCATCTGACCAGAGCACCTTCTTCCACATGTTTGGTGTGTCTCCCAGGTGGCTTGTGGCAAACTTTAAACAACACTTTTTATGGATATCTTTAAGAAATGGCTTTCTTCTTGCCACTCTTCCATAAAGGCCAGATTTGTGCAATATACAACTGATTGTTGTCCTATGGACAGAGTCTCCCACCTCAGCTGTAGATCTCTGCAGTTCATCCAGAGTGATCATGGGCCTCTTGGCTGCATCTCTGCTCAGTCTTCTCCTTGTATGAGCTGAAAGTTTAGAGGGACGGCCAGGTCTTGGTAGATTTGCAGTGGTCTGATACTCCTTCCATTTCAATATTATCGCTTGCACAGTGCTCCTTGGGATGTTTAAAGCTTGGGAAATCGTTTTGTATCCAAATCGGGCTTTAAACTTCTTCACAACAGTATCTCGGACCTGCCATGTGTGTTCCTTGTTCTTCATGATGCTCTCTGCGCTTATAACGGACCTCTGAGACTATCACAGTGCAGGTGCATTTATACGGAGACTTGATTACACACAGGTGGATTGTATTGATCATCATTAGTCATTTAGGTCAACATTGGATCATTCAGAGATCCTCACTGAACTTCTGGAGAGAGTTTGCTGCCCTGAAAGTAAAGGGGCTGAATAATTTTGCACGCCCAATTTTTCAGTTTTTGATTTGTTAAAAAGTTTGAAATATCCAATAAATGTCGTTCCACTTCATGATTGTGTCCCACATGTTGTTGATTCTTCACAAAAAAATACAGTTTTATATCTTTATGTTTGAAGCCTGAAATGTGGCAAAAGGTCGCAAAGTTCAAGGGGGCCGAATACTTTCGCAAGGCACTGTATATAGACTCTCTTTTTTGTCTACTGTGTTATTGACTTGTTAATTGTTTACTCCATGTGTAACTCTGTGTTGTCTGTTCACACTGCTATGCTTTATCTTGGCCAGGTCGCAGTTGCAAATGAGAACTTGTTCTCAACTCGCCTACCTGGTTAAATAAAGGTGAAATAAAAAATACATTTAAATCAGAACTATAACTAAACAGAATACTACTATGTTACTGTATGGATGTATGAAACTTATTATAATCATAATACTGAATGTAATGTGTGTAGTTTTCGTCAAGAATTAGAAGGACTTTCTGTTCCTTGTTGAAACGAATGGAGCTATCGTCAGACTGGCTGGAATGCTGTGTTCCTTACAGGACATCCTGTCTCTATCCAGTGTCTCAGGTTTGGCAGCATGAGTGAAGGACGCTGTGTTGCGATATAGGAAGCCGATTCTAGATTTCATTTTGGATTGGAGATGCTTAATGTGAGTCTGGAAGGAGAGTTTACAGTCTAACCAGACACCTAGGTATTTGTAGTCAGAGCCAGAGCCGTATTCTAAGTCAGAGCCGTCCAGAGTAGTGATGCTGGACGGGCGGGCAGGTTCCGGGGGGTGACCGATTGAATAGCATGCATTTAGTTTTACTTGCATTTGAGAGCAGTTGGAGGCCACAGAAGGAGAGTTGTATGGCATTGAAGCTCATCTGGAGGTTAGTTAACACAGTGTCCAAAGAGGGGCCAGAAGTATACAGAATGGTGTCGTCTGCGTCGAGGTGGATCAGAGAATCACCAGCAGCAAGAGCGACATCATTGATGTATACAGAGAAGAGAGTCGGCCCGAGAATTGAACCCTGTGGCACCCCCATAGAGACTGCCAGAGGTCCGGATAACAGGCCCTCCGATTTGACACACTGAACTCTATCAGAGAAGTAGTTGGTAAACCAGGCGAGCCAATCATTTGAGAAACCAAGGCTGTCGAGTCTGCCAACAAGAATGTGGTGATTGACAGAGTCGAAAGCCTTGGCCAGGTCAATGAATACGGCTGCACAGTAATGTCTCTTATCTATGGCGGTTATGATATAATTTAGGACCTTGAGCGTGGCTGTGGTGCACCCATGACCAGCTCTGAAACCAGATTGCATAGCGGAGAAGGTACGGTGGGATTCGATATGGTCGGTAATCTGTTTGTTAACTTGGCTTTCGAAGACCTTAGAAAGACAGGGTAGGATAGATATAGGTCTGTAGCAGTTTGGGTCTACAGTGTCACCCCCTTTGAAGAGGGGGATGACTGCGGCAGCATTCCAATCTTTGGGAATCTCAGACGATACGAAAGAGAGGTTTAACAGGCTAGTAATAGGGGTTGCAACAGTTTCGGAAGATCATTTTAAAAAGCGAGGGTCCAGATTGTCTAGCCCGGCTGATTTGTAGGGGTCCAGATTTTGCAGCTTTTTCAGAACATCAGCTATCTCGATTTGGGTGAAGGAGGGCTTGGGCGGGCTGCTGTTGAGGGTGCCGGGTAGTTGACCGGGGTAGGGGTAGCCAGGTGGAAAGCATGGCCAGCCGTAGAGGAATGCTTATTGAAATTCTCAATTATAGTGGATTTATCGGTGGTAACAGTGTTTCCTAGCCTCAGAGCAGTGGGCAGGTGGGAGGAGGTGCTCTTATTCTCCATGGACTTTACAGTGTCCCAGATCTGAGTGCACCCTGTCAGTCCATAAATACATATTTAAAAACATGTGGCCTTATAAGGAATTTGATGTATAACATTTACTTTTGACCTCTGGCAGTCTCTATGGGGGTGCCACAGGGTTCAATTTTCCACCACTGTACTTAAGTACATTTAAAACCAGATACTTTTAGACTTTTACTCAAGTAGTGTTTCACTGGGTTACTGTTACTTGAGTCTATTAAAGTATCTTTACTTTGACTGAAGAATGACTATTGCGTACTTTTTCCAGCACTGCGTGTTTAACTACAACCAGTTCGCATGTCTGACATTTCAGAGTTTCCTAGTTCCGAGTAGCACTTGAACACGGCATATCACTGCCACCTTTTTACTGTTTAACAGCGAGGCACATTCTTCTTCTTCCTTAGGTCGAAATGGCAGGAAAATGAGTCGAGAGACACTTAGCGCCATATGTTGTTGAGGTTGAGAACTTAAAAGCAAGTGACCACACCAGCACCTGTTACTTTGTGATTGCTGCCCCACCCACTCTTTGACTGGAAAGAGAGCAAGTGTGTGAATTTGTTTGTGCCGTTTCTTAGGTTCTCTTCTCCCAAATCCTGGGGGACGATCATCGTTGCAACATGGTTTGGCTTTTGATTTTCTGGGTTGTCCAAGGTAGGACCAGTAATTTTGTTGTTGTGACATCCTACTTTTGAGTGTTTTCCAATTGAGGTACTGTAGGCCAGGCCAATTTCACAGAGGCCAATTGGTTGACCATGTTATTATTATGTCACATGTAATATGTTTCCCTTGTGTGTTTCAGTGGGCAGTGTTCCCATAGCCAATTTCACAAATGCTACTACTTCAAATGCTACTTTCCCTGTTGTCTTCAAGTGTATGCCTTATCTATCAATAAACAATGATATATTATAAATGTAGTTCATTCACAATTCCCTTCAGGTTCTACTGCCTCGATGGGGCCACGTCGCAGACAAAATGATTGGTATAAAACACCTGAAACCAGAGAAGGTAACGTATTCAATAGATGAAGCGGGCAATCCTGGACCTCTATCATGAGGTCTGGACTTTAATGGTACTGGAGGTAGTGACTTGTAACCAGTACATGTTGTTTCAGACCCTCTCTCTCTGTTACAGAGGACTTACAGTTCGACCTTGCTATCATGGAGGGAGACATTCTGGTTTCGGTGAGTCTATGATCCCTGCTTTCTCTCCGGTCTCTTCTTTTAGGCTGATGAATCCGATTGATACCACCTTCTGGTATACACAGCCTGAAGCTAATGACTGCAAAATAATTCAAACCAGATTGTTGAATAGAAGTACATTTGAACTTGCTCTACCGGTTGGTTGTCCATGGTGTTGGTCCTTCAGATGGTCAAAATTTGAGACCCAAAATATCCACAGGAAAATACACAACGCCGGCATACTACTAAGTGATAGAAATTTCAACATCAGTACCGCCACTCTAAAAAGTTGTGTTAACAGTACTTTCCTGTGGATATTTTGACCATCTGAAGGATCAACACCACGGACCACCAGTAGAGTAAGTTTCAATGTCATTTTATTTAACATTCTGGCTTGTAAAGAGAACTGAAATGATTTTGCAATCATTAGTTTCAGTCTGTATACCAGAAGGTGGTAAGTGCCTTCCCGAAAGCATTCACACCCCTTGACCTATTTCACTTTTTTATTTGTGACAGCCTGAATTCAAAACGGATGAAATAAAAATTCTAACCCGTCTACACAAAATACCCCATAATGACAGTGGAAATATTTGCGTGATTATTGAAAATGAAATGCAAAAATATATGTCAACTATTCGCATCCCAGAGTCAATTCTTTGTAGAAGCACCTTAGGCAGTGATTACAGCTGTGAGTCTCTCTGGGTAAGTCTGAGCTTTCCACACCTGGGTTGTGCAACAGTTGCCCACTTAATTCTTCAATTATTTAAGCTGTCAAATTGGTTGTCCATTTTCAGGTCTTGCTGTAGATTTGTCAAAACTGTAACTCGGCCACTCTGGAACATTCTGTCTTGGTAAACGACTCCAGTGCAGATTTGCCCTTGTGTTTTAGGTTATTGTTCTGCTGAAAGGTGAATTATTTTCCCAGTGTCTGGTGGAAAGCAGAAGATACCAGGATTTCCTCTAGGATCTTGCTTGTGTTTAGCTCATTCTGTCGTTTTTCGTTTTTATCCTGAAACTACCCCAGTCTGCAATGATAAGCATACCCATAACATGATGCAACCACCACTGCTTGAAAATATGAAGAGGTACTCAATAATGTATTGGATTAGCCTCTCATTACACTCTGTATTCAAGACAAAAAGATAATTGCTTTGACATTTTTTGTACTATTACTTTAGTGCCTTGTTGCAAACAGGATGCATGTTTTGGAATTGTATTCTATACAGGCGTCCTTTTCACTGTCAATCAGGTTAGTATTGTAGAGTAACTACAATGTTGTTCCATTGTCAGTTTTCTCCTATCACAGCCATTAAAGTCACCATTGGGCTGGTGGTGAAATCCCTGAACGGTTTCCTTCTTCTCAGGCAACTGTCTCACGAAAGATACCTGTATGTTTGTAGGGACTGGGTGATTAGATTAGGAACACCTAGTATTGAGTTGCACCCCCCTTTGCCCTCAGAAAAGCCTCAATTCGACTCTACAAGATGTCGAGCGTTCCACAGGAATGCTGGCCCCATGATTTCCCCAATGCTTCCCATCGTTGTGCCCAGTTGGCTGGTATTGGATCTCTAATCCGAAATGGCTCGTTCCATCTCATCCCACAGATGCTTAATTGGATCGAGATCTGGTGACTGGGCAGGTCACTGCATTAAGCTGAATTCACTGTCATGTTTGTGGAACCATTCCTGGCCTTGTGGCATGGGGCCTTATCCTGCTGAAAGAAATCCCTTCACAGATGGATACACTACTGCCATGAAGGGATGCACCTGGTTTTCAATTATGTTCAGAAATCCTGTGGCGTTCAAACGTTGCTCCACTTTTATCATGTGTGCCGTGAACGCGTCACACTGCCTCTCACCAGCCTGCAATGTTGCCTCACGGCATGATGGATGCATGTGGTTTTCTCCATACCCTACTCCTCCCATCAGCGTGAAATTGCAAAAAACGGGATTCATCAGATTTTTAACCAGTTCTCCTGTGTCCACTGCAACAAGTTATTTGCTGAAAGAAGTGGAACTCTGTAAGGTTGTTGGCTGCCATACCCCATTTGTGTCAAGGTACTACGAGGTACAAATGTTTTCCTGGACTGTCAATTGACTAACTGTAGCCCGTCTGTTGCTCTGCACAATTCGTATCACCAATTTTCGACCATTGGCTGGATGTCCTTTGGGTGGTGGACCCTTCTTCACACACACATGGGGGAAACTGGGTGTGAAATACCCAGCAACGTTGCAGTTCTTGACACACTCAAACTGGTGAGCCTGGCACCTACCATACCCTGTTCAAAGGTACTTCAATATTTTGTCCTGCCCATTCACCCTCTGAATGACATATATACATGATCCATGTCGCAAGGCTTAACAATCCTCCTTTAACCGGTCTCTTCATATACACTGATTGAACAGGACCTCTGTAAGGATCATAGCATTCACCTGGTCAGTCTGTCATGGAAAGTACACTGTGTATATCTTTTCTACATACTTAGTGTGGTTTTAGTCATTTAAGTTTACTTTGAAATAGTTTTACCATTTTAGAATTTAAAAAAATAACCATTTTAATTTGAGGCCTATACTCTAGCGACAGCTGGATTTAAGACTAGGTGTTTTGTTCTACAGGAAGACCGATTAGCTGTGAAGTCACTTTGGCCGGAGAATGAAGGCGTCACTTCTATCCCCTACAAGATCAACGGTGATCTGGGTGAGTGTCGAATACAGTAGGAGAGATGAGCACTAACACTAGATTTCTAATACAGTGAGAATGATATGCATTGTCTCTGATCCCCCACAGTGGACAGAAAGGAGACTATGCTAGCAGCGTTCAAGATGATTTCAGACCAGACGTGTATCCTCTTCCACGAATACACCAATGAGATTAACTACATAGAGTTAATCTCTGGGACAGGGTGAGTCCAAAATGGTCACATTAACACACTCTCCTTCCCAGCAGTTTACAGTTAACTCACAACCGCTCCTTCATTTTCCTTTATTTTTCTCTCTTCCTGTCATATCCACTCTTTCTCCCCCCCTTCTTTCACCTTTCTTCCCTTAACTCTAGCTGTGCGTCGTATGTAGGTTTTCAGGGCGGGGCCCAGCCTCTGTACTTCGGTAGTGCCTGTAATGTGGGGAACCTGTGTCATGAGCTGATGCATGCCCTGGGCCTGCACCACGAGCACACACGGCCAGACCGTGACCAATACATCACCATACAGTGGGACAACGTGGTCTCGGGTAACTCACACCAACACTAAACCACCTCACGGGCATTGTATGTGGACCAGGGGCAGGGCTGGTCAATTTGTCCCATGAAGAGCTGCAGTGTGCAGACATTTGTACCAGCCCAACACTAGCACACCTTGTTGAGCTTTTTGTAGTCTGGAGTGAAGACCGTATAGAATAACTATTGACATTAGGTGCTGCTAAAGCAGCAGCTGCTCTTCCTGGGGTCCAGACACCATGAAACCCTACATGACAAAAATAGACAGTACACCACAAGGACAGAACAGGCGTTCATATATTTATGCCTAAATGTTCCATTTATCATGTACTCATTACTGCAGCCATTAATTTCCCCATACATTGCAACCCTGTTCTCTACTGTTAAAATTGCTTTGTCTAAGCAGGTCCTGATAGCCTAATATCATAGTAACCTTGAATCCTGATATCCTAATCTCACAGCACCAGCTCTATAACCATCAGTGTTCTTCAGTTTGAAACCAATACTATGTATTTCATAGACTCATTTCCAATTATGTGGAATGTAACTGAATTCGTTAACTCCTGCGAATTTCCCCTGGTGTGAACGCAGCAACCTTGTTCGCTAAATTCCCCTTACATGAATAGCACCACATTGTCATCTACAGTTGCCACCCGTAATGGGTATCCTGGGATAACATGTAAGCTCTTGAACTTGAAGGCCACCCGCTATGGGTTTCCTTAGGTAAGATGCAATAGTCATGCCTTGAATCGTGTAGAGTTTCCTCCTGCTAGAGGCTCAACTTAATGGTTTCCATCCGAACAACTTGTCTAGATTTCCACTTTCATTCCCCTATATCACAATCACACCCAGCAGTGTCCACCAGTCACGTCTGCCTCTTTTAACTTCCAGGAAAAGAAGATAACTTTAAGGTGAAGGAAGGAGACACTCAGGATCTGCCCTATGACTACGACTCCATAATGCACTACGGAACGTCAGTCACACTCCTCTCCTCCTTATTCCCAATGAAGTCTCAATTTTCCTCGCCTTGTTTTTAAACTGCTAGCAATAAGTATACAATAAGTTGTACAGTATCCAGTAACATTTCTCTGTGTCCCAAATGGCTCCCTATTTAAGTCACTACTTTTGACCTGGGCTCTGGTCAAACTAGGTGCACTATATTGGGAATAGGGTGACATTGTGATGCAGTCCTTGTTAAAGTAGCATTTCCTCAAATCCCCATTGTTGGGTTTCTCCTGGCAGTTATTACTTCTCATCAAACCGGAACCCCACTATTGACTCCAAGAAGAGTGGAGTCCAGATTGGACAGAGAAATCACCTGAGCCCCCTGGACATAGCACGCCTTAACAAACTCTATCAATGTGGTAAAGACGTGTGCACACAGACAGGAAAAATATCAGAATTGGGCTGCCTTTGTAAATGTAGTCATTATCACACTGTATTCTAACCATGTTCCTGTCCTGTCTTTCCCAGAATAACAATGCACAGTTTAGCATTTATTACACCATCGAAGAAGATTCCAACACCATCGAAGAAGATTCCAACACCACTGCTGCCGACTGATTCCAACACACATGGCACTGACATCCTAACTTCTCTTCACAACAATGAATAAGTTGGACAAGTCCCTTAAAGCTTTCTGATGTATTATACGTGTGGCTGGCTGCAGGCAGTGGTTTTATTTCTCCTGTGTACTCTTGCTGCCTTGAATTAGGCCTATACCACTGCACTTGTCTTGGAAACAAATAAAATGACCTAGACTGAAAAGAATCCACTGTGTGATGTTGCTTGCAGTGTTCTATTTCATTCTAGAATGGACCTTCTCAGCTATGCTCATCATACGTCCAGGGTGGGATCAGAGAGGAAGTAGATCTAGTGTACCAGGAGAGACGACTTAAATTAATGGTGGTTTATACCTTGAACTTGGCCGACTAGCTAGGCAACAAATTATTTAAACGATGACTCTAACTCAGGACTTAGACAGTAGGGCTCATAGATTGACCAAAATCTGAATGTTGCCCTCTAGGAGGGTGTACTACGAAACAGGTTTGAGGAGTTGGCGGGGTAACTTTGGTGAGCTCAACTCAGGATAACCGGTAGCATTAAAAGTGGCTCACCTTTTAGCAAGGAATATATTTGTTTTTTTAACTTGGCAAGTGAGTTAAGAATAAATTCTTATTTACAATGACGGCCAAACCTGGATGACCCTGGGCCAATTGTGAGCCGCCCTATGGGACTCCCAATCACGGCCGAATGTGATGCAGCCTGGATTCAAACCAGGGAATGTGGTGACGCCTCTTGCACGGAGATGCAGTGCTTTAAACCTCTGCGCCACTCGGGAGGCCAATATAAACGTAACTTAAAGAATTTACTGAGTTAGTCCATATAAGGAAGTCAGTCAATTGAAATGAATTCATTAGTCCCTAATCTATGGATTTCGCATGACAGTGCAAGGGTGCAGCCATGGGGTGTGCCTTGGAGGGCTCTTGCAGCCAAGCCCGGCCAATCAGAATGAGTTCGTCCCCACAAAAGGGGCAATATTAGATGGAAATAGTAGCCAGCGGGGTTACAACTTCTCTAAAATGACGTTTGAGGCAGCTTATGGTAGAGAAATGAACATTCAATTCTCTAGCAACTGCTCTGGTGGGCCTTCCTGCAGTCAGCATGCCAATTGCACACAACTTGAGACGTCTGTGGCTTTTTATTGTCCCCAGCATAAGGTGAACCTGTTTAATGACCATGCTACCTGATAATCCGTCAGGTGGAAGGATTATCTTGACAAAGGAGAAATCCTCACTAACAGCAATGTAAACATGTGTGCACAAAAGATGGCAAAGTACTTAAGTAAAAATAATTTAAAGGTAGTACTGAAGTCATTTCTACATTTCTAAAGAAAATATGTACTTTTTACACCCGTACAATTTCCCTGACACAAAACGACTTATTTAGAATGTTCATGCAGAAAAGCATTATGGTCCGATTCAAGCGCCTATCAATATGTATATTGTCATAAGTTGTCATACTTTATTTTTATTTCACCTTTATTTAACCAGGTAGGCTTGTTGAGAACAAGTTCTCGTTTGCAAATGAGACCTGGCTAAGATAAAGCATAGCAATTCAACACATAACAACACAGAGTTACACATGGAATAAACAAAACATAGTCAATAATACATTAGAAAAATGAAAAGTCTGTATACAGTGAGTGCAAATGAGGTAAGACAAGGGAGTTGAGGCAATAAATAGGCCATGGTGGCGAAGTAATTACAATATGGCAATTAAAAACTGGAATGGTAGATGTTCAGAAGATCAATGTGCAAGTCAAGTTACTGGGTTGCAAAGGAGCAAAATAAATACAGTATGGGGATGAGGTAGATAGATGGTCTGTTTACAGATGGGCTATGTACAGGTGCAGTGATCTGTGAGCTGCTCTGACAGCTGGTGCTTAAAGCTAGTGAGTGAGATATGAGTCTCCAGCTTCAGTGATTTTTGCAGTTCGTTCCAGTCATTGGCAGCAGAGAACTGTAAGGAAAGGCGACCAAAGGAGGAATTGGCTTTGGGGGTGAGCAGTGAGATATACCTGCTGGAGTGCGTGCTACGAGTGAGTGCTGCTATGGTGACCAGTGAGCTGAGATAAGGTGGGCCTTTACCTAGCAGAGACTTGTAGATGACCTGTAGCCAGTGGGTTTGGCGACGAGTATGAAGCCAACCAACGAGAGCGTACAGGTCGAAGCGGTGGGTAGTTGTTAAAGGAATTTCATTCCTATATGTTCATCAACTAATTCAATTAAAACACTCTGCCCATTTCTAAGAATTTGTAAGATACTTATTTGCATAAAATGGACAGAAACCAGTCTCCAAATCAATCAATAGCGTTTATTCTCGAGAGTACTACATATAAATCATGTACATTACTTTATATACCTCCTATTTTTCATAAATGCTCAAGGTACTAAAAGATATAACGCCATCGATAAAAGACAGTACTGTGCAGCCGTCTTCATCGACCTTGCCAAGGCTTTTGACTCTGTCAATCACCATATTCTTATCGGCAGACTCAGTAGCCTCGGTTTTTCTGATGACTGCCTTGCCTGGTTCACCAACTACTTTGCAGACAGAGTTCAGTGTGTCAAATCGGAGGGCATGCTGTCCGGTCCACAGGGTTCAATTCTCGGGCCGACTCTTTTCTCTGTATATATCAATGATGTTGCTCTTGCTGCGGGCGATTCCCTGATCCACCTCTATGCAGACGACACCATTCTGTATACTTCCGGCCCGTCCTTGGACACTGCTATCTAACCACCAAACGAGCTTCAATGCCATACAACACTCCACGCCCGACTAGCATCACCACCCTGGATGGCTCCGACCTAGAATATGTGGACATCTATCAGTACCTAGGTGTCTGGCTAGACTGTAAACTCTCCTTCCAGACTCATATCAAACATCTCCAATCTAAAATCAAATCTAGAGTCGGCTTTCTATTCCGCAACAAAGACTCCTTCACTCACGCCGCCAAACTTCCCATAGGAATACTGACTATCCTACCGATCCTCGACTTCGGCGATGTCATCTACAAAATTACTTCCAATACTCTACTCAGCAAACTGGATGCAGTTTATCACAGTGCCATCCGCTTTGTTACTAAAGCACCTTATACCACCCACCACTGTGACCTGTATGCTCTAGTCGGCTGGCCCTCGCTACATATTCGTCGCGAGACCCACTGGCTCCAGGTCATCAACAAGTCCATGCTAGGTAAAGCTCTGCCTTATCTCAGTTCACTGGTCATGATGGCAACACCCACACGTAGCACGCGCTCCAGCAGGTGTATCTCACTGATCATCCCTAATGCCAACACCTCATTTGGCCGCCTTTCGTTACAGTTCTCTGCTGCCTGTGACTGGAACAAATAGCAAAAATCGCTGAAGTTGGAGACTTTTATCTCCCTCTCCCACTTGAAACATCTGCTATCTTAGCAGCTAACCGATCGCTGCAGCTGTACATAGTCTATCGGTAAATAGCCCACCCAATTTTACCTACCTCATCCCCATACTGTTTATATTTATTTACTTTTCTGCTCTTTTTCACACCAGTACCTCTACCTGCACATGACCATCTGATCATTTATCACTCCAGTGTTAATCTGCTAAATTGTAATTATTCGCCTACCTCATGCCTTTTGCACACAATGTATATAGACGCTTTTTAAAATAAAAAAATAATTATACTGTGTTATTGACTTGTTTATTGTTTACTCCATGTGTAACTCTGTGTTGTCTGTTCACACTGCTATGCTTTATCTTGGCCAGGTCGCAGTTGCAAATGAGAACTTGTTCTCAACTCGCCTACCAGGTTAAATAAAGGTTAAATAAAAAAATACATTTAAATCAGAACTATAACTAAACAGAATACTACTATGTTACTGTATGGATGTATGAAACTTATTATAATCATAATACTGAATGTAATGTGTGTAGTTTTCGTCAAGAATTAGAAGGACTTTCTGTTCCTTGTTGGAAACGAATGGAGCTATCGTCAGACTGGCTGGAATGCTGTGTTCCTTACAGGACATCCTGTCTCTATCCAGGGAGGGGAGAGACCTTGGGCTAGTAGTAGATTGTTTAACAGGTGGCAGACAATGTGGGAAGGCTTGTGAACTACACTGCTAAAAAAAATAAAGGGAACACTAAAATAACACTTCCTAGATCTGAATGAATGAAATATTCTTACTAAATACTTTTTTTCTTTACATAGTTGAATGTGCTGACAACAAAATCACACAAAAATTATCAATGGAAATCAAATATATCAACCCATGGAGGTCTGGATTTGGAGTCACACTCAAAATTAAAGTGGAAAACCACACTACAGGCTGATCCAACTTGAATGTAATGTCCTTAAAACAAGTCAAAATGAGGCTCAGTAGTGTGTATGTGTGGCCTCCACGTGCCCGTATGACCTCCCTACAACGCCTGGGCATGCTCCTGATGAGGTGGCGGATGGTCTCCTGAGGGATCTCCTCCCAGACCTGGACTAAAGCATCCGCCAACTCCTGGACAGTCTGTGGTACAACGTGGCGTTGGTGGATGGAGCGAGACATGATGTCCCAGATGTGCTCATTCCACCCAGATGCCCTCATACCACCCTCATGGAGTCTGTTTCTGACCGTTTGAGCAGACACATGCACATTTGTGGCCTGCTGGCGGTCATTTTGCAGGGCTCTGGCAGTGCTACTCCTGCTCCTCCTTGCACAAAGGCGGAGGTAGCGGTCCTGCTGCTGGGTTGTTGCCCTCCTACGGCCTCCTCCACGTCTCCTGATGTACTGGCCTGTCTCCTGGTAGCGGCTCCATGCTCTGGACACTTCGCTGACAGACACAGCAAACCTTCTTGCCACAGCTCGCATTGATGTGCCATCCTGGATGAGCTGCACTACCTGAGCCACTTGTGTGGGTTGTAGACTCCGTCTCATGCTACCACTAGAGTGAAAGCACCGCCAGCATTCAAAAGTGACCAAAACATCAGCCAGGAAGCATAGGAACTGAGAAGTGGTCTGTGCTCACCACCTGCAGAACCACTCCTTTATTGGGGGTGTCTTGCTAATTGCCTATGATTTCCACCTGTTGTCTATTTCATTTGCACAACAGCATGTGACATTTTTTGTCAATCAGTGTTGCTTCCTAAGTGGACAGTTTGATTTCACAGAAGTGTGATTGACTTGGAGATACATTGTGTTGTTTAAGTGTTCCCTTTATTCTTTTGAGCAGTGTATATTGCCATTGTATCTGAGAGGAGGAGAGAAATGTTTTAATATTTTTTAATTTTTTATTATGGTCCGATTCAGCCCCTATCAATTTACCTATCAATATGTATATTGTCACAAGTTGTCATACTTTATTTTTTATTTCACCTTTATTTAACCAGGTAGGCTAGTTGAGAACAAGTTCTCATTTGCAACTGCGACCTGGCCAAGATAAAGCATAGCAGTGTGAACAGACAACACAGAGTTACACATGTGTCAATAACACAGTAGACAAAAAAGAGAGTCTATATACATTGTGTGCAAAAGGCATGAGGAGGTAGGCGAATAATTAAAATTTTGCAGATTAACACTGGATCGCCGAAGTCGAGGATCGGTAGGATAGTCAGTTTTACTAGGGCAAGTTTGGCGGCGTGAGTGAAGGAGGCTTTGTTGCGAAATAGAAAGCCGATTCTAGATTTGATTTTGGATTGGAGATGTTTGATATGTATATGTATACATAATTTAGTCATTATTCATAAAAATCCCTTAACATATCCACCCTATGACTAAATCTTATACATCCAATCACACCTCTATTTGTATTAGAATATTAAAAAGCACACATCTATTTTTATTAGAAATATTTATTGTTATCCAAATACAACCTAATAGAAACCAATATATGCATTTACACTGGCTGCTCTAGGCCTACATCAGAATCATAACTCTTCTGGTCGCAGTGGTGGGTAGTATATGGGGCTTTGGTGACAAACTGTATGGCACTGTGATAGACTGCATCCAATTTGTTGAGTAGAGTGTTGGAGGCTATTTTAAAGATGACATCGCCGAAGTCGAGGATCGGTAGGATGGTCAGTTTTACGAGGGTATGTTTGGCAGCATGAGTGAAGGACGCTGTGTTGCGATATAGGAAGCCGATTCTAGATTTCATTTTGGATTGGAGATGCTTAATGTGAGTCTGGAAGGAGAGTTTACAGTCTAACCAGACACCTAGGTATTTGTAGTTGTCCACGTATTCTAAGTCAGAGCCATCCAGAGTAGTGATGCTGGACGGGCGGGCAGGTTCCGGGGGGTGACCGATTGAATAGCATGCATTTAGTTTTACTTGCATTTGAGAGCAGTTGGAGGCCACGGAAGGAGAGTTGTATGGCATTGAAGCTCATCTGGAGGTTAGTTAACACAGTGTCCAAAGAGGGGCCAGAAGTATACAGAATGGTGTCGTCTGCGTCGAGGTGGATCAGAGAATCACCAGCAGCAAGAGCGACATCATTGATGTATACAGAGAAGAGAGTCGGCCCGAGAATTGAACCCTGTGGCACCCCCATAGAGACTGCCAGAGGTCCGGATAACAGGCCCTCCGATTTGACACACTGAACTCTATCAGAGAAGTAGTTGGTAAACCAGGCGAGCCAATCATTTGAGAAACCAAGGCTGTCGAGTCTGCCAACAAGAATGTGGTGATTGACAGAGTCGAAAGCCTTGGCCAAGTCAATGAATACGGCTGCACAGTAATGTCTCTTATCTATGGCGGTTATGATATAATTTAGGACCTTGAGCGTGGCTGTGGTGCACCCATGACCAGCTCTGAAACCAGATTGCATAGCGGAGAAGGTACGGTGGGATTCGATATGGTCGGTAATCTGTTTGTTAACTTGGCTTTCGAAGACCTTAGAAAGACAGGGTAGGATAGATATAGGTCTGTAGCAGTTTGGGTCTACAGTGTCACCCCCTTTGAAGAGGGGGATGACTGCGGCAGCATTCCAATCTTTGGGAATCTCAGACGATACAAAAGAGAGGTTTAACAGGCTGGTAATAGGGGTTTAAAAAGCGAGGGTCCAGATTGTCTAGCCCGGCTGATTTGTAGGGGTCCAGATTTTGCAGCTTTTTCAGAACATCAGCTATCTCGATTTGGGTGAAGGAGGGCTTGGGCGGGTTTCTGTTGAGGGTGCCGGGTAGTTGACCGGGGTAGGGGTAGCCAGGTGGAAAGCATGGCCAGCCGTAGAGGAATGCTTATTGAAATTCTCAATTATAGTGGATTTATCGGTGGTAACAGTGTTTCCTAGCCTCAGAGCAGTGGGCAGGTGGGAGGAGGTGCTCTTATTCTCCATGGACTTTACAGTGTCCCAGATCTGAGTGCACCCTGTCAGTCCATAAATACATATTTAAAAACATGTGGCCTTATAAGGAATTTGATGTATAACATTTACTTTTGACCTCTGGCAGTCTCTATGGGGGTGCCACAGGGTTCAATTTTCCACCACTGTACTTAAGTACATTTAAAACCAGATACTTTTAGACTTTTACTCAAGTAGTGTTTCACTGGGTTACTGTTACTTGAGTCTATTAAAGTATCTTTACTTTGACTGAAGAATGACTATTGCGTACTTTTTCCAGCACTGCGTGTTTAACTACAACCAGTTCGCATGTCTGACATTTCAGAGTTTCCTAGTTCCGAGTAGCACTTGAACACGGCATATCACTGCCACCTTTTTACTGTTTAACAGCGAGGCACATTCTTCTTCTTCCTTAGGTCGAAATGGCAGGAAAATGAGTCGAGAGACACTTAGCGCCATATGTTGTTGAGGTTGAGAACTTAAAAGCAAGTGACCACACCAGCACCTGTTACTTTGTGATTGCTGCCCCACCCACTCTTTGACTGGAAAGAGAGCAAGTGTGTGAATTTGTTTGTGCCGTTTCTTAGGTTCTCTTCTCCCAAATCCTGGGGGACGATCATCGTTGCAACATGGTTTGGCTTTTGATTCTCTGGGTTGTCCAAGGTAGGACCAGTAATTTTGTTGTTGTGACATCCTACTTTTGAGTGTTTTCCAATTGAGGTACTATAGGCCAGGCCAATTTCACAGAGGCCAATTGGTTGACCATGTTATTATTATGTCACATGTAATATGTTTCCCTTGTGTGTTTCAGTGGGCAGTGTTCCCATAGCCAATTTCACAAATGCTACTACTTCAAATGCTACTTTCCCTGTTGTCTTCAAGTGTATGCCTTATCTATCAATAAACAATGATATATTATAAATGTAGTTCATTCACAATTCCCTTCAGGTTCTACTGCCTCGATGGGGCCACGTCGCAGACAAAATGATTGGTATAAAACACCTGAAACCAGAGAAGGTAACGTATTCAATAGATGAAGCGGGCAATCCTGGACCTCTATCATGAGGTCTGGACTTTAATGGTACTGGAGGTAGTGACTTGTAACCAGTACATGTTGTTTCAGACCCTCTCTCTCTGTTACAGAGGACTTACAGTTCGACCTTGCTATCATGGAGGGAGACATTCTGGTTTCGGTGAGTCTATGATCCCTGCTTTCTCTCCTGTTACTTGCATCTTTTAGGCTGATGAATCCGATTGATACCACCTTCTGGTATACACAGCCTGAAGCTAATGACTGCAAAATAATTCAAACCAGATTGTTGAATAGAAGTACATTTGAACTTGCTCTACCGGTTGGTTGTCCATGGTGTTGGTCCTTCAGATGGTCAAAATTTGAGACCCAAAATATCCACAGGAAAATACACAACGCCGGCATACTACTAAGTGATAGAAATTTCAACATCAGTACCGCCACTCTAAAAAGTTGTGTTAACAGTACTTTCCTGTGGATATTTTGACCATCTGAAGGATCAACACCACGGACCACCAGTAGAGTAAGTTTCAATGTCATTTTATTTAACATTCTGGCTTGTAAAGAGAACTGAAATGATTTTGCAATCATTAGCTTCAGTTTGTATACCAGAAGGTGGTAAGTGCCTTCCCGAAAGCATTCACACCCCTTGACCTATTTCACTTTTTTATTTGTGACAGCCTGAATTCAAAACGGATGAAATAAAAATTCTAACCCGTCTACACAAAATACCCCATAATGACAGTGGAAATATTTGCGTGATTATTGAAAATGAAATGCAAAAATATATGTCAATTCTTTGTAGAAGCACCTTAGGCAGTGATTACAGCTGTGAGTCTCTCTGGGTAAGTCTGAGCTTTCCACACCTGGGTTGTGCAACAGTTGCCCACTTAATTCTTCAATTATTTAAGCTGTCAAATTGGTTGTCCATTTTCAGGTCTTGCTGTAGATTTGTCAAAACTGTAACTCGGCCACTCTGGAACATTCTGTCTTGGTAAACGACTCCAGTGCAGATTTGCCCTTGTGTTTTAGGTTATTGTTCTGCTGAAAGGTGAATTATTTTCCCAGTGTCTGGTGGAAAGCAGAAGATACCAGGATTTCCTCTAGGATCTTGCTTGTGTTTAGCTCATTCTGTCTTTTTTCGTTTTTATCCTGAAACTACCCCAGTCTGCAATGATAAGCATACCCATAACATGATGCAACCACCACTGCTTGACAATATGAAGAGGTACTCAATAATGTATTGGATTAGCCTCTCATTACACTCTGTATTCAAGACAAAAAGATAATTGCTTTGACATTTTTTGTACTATTACTTTAGTGCCTTGTTGCAAACAGGATGCATGTTTTGGAAATGTATTCTATACAGGTGTTTTTATGGTCTTAGGGCACAAATGTTTTCCTGGACTGTCAATTGACTAACTGTAGCCCGTCTGTTGCTCTGCACAATTCGTATCACCAATTTTCGACCATTGGCTGGATGTCCTTTGGGTGGTGGACCCTTCACACACACATGGGGGAAACTAGGTGTGAAATACCCAGCAACGTTGCAGTTCTTGACACACTCAAACTGGTGAGCCTGGCACCTACCATACCCTGTTCAAAGGTACTTCAATATTTTGTCCTGCCCATTCACCCTCTGAATGACATATATACATGATCCATGTCGCAAGGCTTAACAATCCTCCTTTAACCGGTCTCTTCATATACACTGATTGAACAGGTGACCTCTGTAAGGATCATAGCATTCACCTGGTCAGTCTGTCATGGAAAGTACACTGTGTATATCTTTTCTACATACTTAGTGTGGTTTTAGTCATTTAAGTTTACTTTGAAATAGTTTTACCATTTTAGAATTTTTAAAAATTCATAGGGGAAATGCTGAAATAACCATTTTAATTTGAGGCCTATACTCTAGCGACAGCTGGATTTAAGACTAGGTGTTTTGTTCTACAGGAAGACCGATTAGCTGTGAAGTCACTTTGGCCGGAGAATGAAGGCGTCACTTCTATCCCCTACAAGATCAACGGTGATCTGGGTGAGTGTCGAATACAGTAGGAGAGATGAGCACTAACACTAGATTTCTAATACAGTGAGAATGATATGCATTGTCTCTGATCCCCCACAGTGGACAGAAGGGAGACTATGCTAGCAGCGTTCAAGATGATTTCAGACCAGACGTGTATCCTCTTCCACGAATACACCAATGAGATTAACTACATAGAGTTAATCTCTGGGACAGGGTGAGTCCAAAATGGTCACATTAACACACTCTCCTTCCCAGCAGTTTACAGTTAACTCACAACCGCTCCTTCATTTTCCTTTATTTTTCTCTCTTCCTGTGATATCCACTCTTTCTCCCCCCCTTCTCTCACCTTTCTTCCCTTAACTCTAGCTGTGCGTCGTATGTAGGTTTTCAGGGCGGGGCCCAGCCTCTGTACTTCGGTAGTGCCTGTAATGTGGGGAACCTGTGTCATGAGCTGATGCATGCCCTGGGCCTGCACCACGAGCACACACGGCCAGACCGTGACCAATACATCACCATACAGTGGGACAACGTGGTCTCGGGTAACTCACACCAACACTAAACCACCTCACGGGCATTGTATGTGGACCAGGGGCAGGGCTGGTCAATTTGTCCCATGAAGAGCTGCAGTGTGCAGACATTTGTACCAGCCCAACACTAGCACACCTTGTTGAGCTTTTTGTAGTCTGGAGTGAAGACCGTATAGAATAACTATTGACATTAGGTGCTGCTAAAGCAGCAGCTGCTCTTCCTGGGGTCCAGACACCATGAAACCCTACATGACAAAAATAGACAGTACACCACAAGGACAGAACAACAGGCGTTCATATATTTATGCCTAAATGTTCCATTTATCATGTACTCATTACTGCAGCCATTAATTTCCCCATACATTGCAACCCTGTTCTCTACTGTTAAAATTGCTTTGTCTAAGCAGGTCCTGATAGCCTAATATCATAGTAACCTTGAATCCTGATATCCTAATCTCACAGCACCAGCTCTATAACCATCAGTGTTCTTCAGTTTGAAACCAATACTATGTATTTCATAGACTAATTTCCAATTATGTGGAATGTAACTGAATTCGTTAACTCCTGCGAATTTCCCCTGGTGTGAACGCAGCAACCTTGTTCGCTAAATTCCCCTTACATGAATAGCACCACATTGTCATCTACAGTTGCCACCCGTAATGGGTATCCTGGGATAACGTGTAAGCTCTTGAACTTGAAGGCCACCCGCTATGGGTTTCCTTAGGTAAGATGCAATAGTCATGCCTTGAATCGTGTAGAGTTTCCTCCTGCTAGAGGCTCAACTTAATGGTTTCCATCCGAACAACTTGTCTAGATTTCCACTTTCATTCCCCTATATCACAATCACACCCAGCAGTGTCCACCAGTCACGTCTGCCTCTTAACTTCCAGGAAAAGAAGATAACTTTAAGGTGAAGGAAGGAGACACTCAGGATCTGCCCTATGACTACGACTCCATAATGCACTACGGAACGTCAGTCACACTCCTCTCCTCCTTATTCCCAATGAAGTCTCAATTTTCCTCGCCTTGTTTTTAAACTGCTAGCAATAAGTATACAATAAGTTGTACAGTATCCAGTAACATTTCTCTGTGTCCCAAATGGCTCCCTATTTAAGTCACTACTTTTGACCTGGGCTCTGGTCAAACTAGGTGCACTATATTGGGAATAGGGTGACATTGTGATGCAGTCCTTGTTAAAGTAGCATTTCCTCAAATCCCCATTGTTGGGTTTCTCCTGGCAGTTATTACTTCTCATCAAACCGGAACCCCACTATTGACTCCAAGAAGAGTGGAGTCCAGATTGGACAGAGAAATCACCTGAGCCCCCTGGACATAGCACGCCTTAACAAACTCTATCAATGTGGTAAAGACGTGTGCACACAGACAGGAAAAATATCAGAATTGGGCTGCCTTTGTAAATGTAGTCATTATCACACTGTATTCTAACCATGTTCCTGTCCTGTCTTTCCCAGAATAACAATGCACAGTTTAGCATTTATTACACCATCGAAGAAGATTCCAACACCACTGCTGCCGACTGATTCCAACACACATGGCACTGACATCCTAACTTCTCTTCACAACAATGAATAAGTTGGACAAGTCCCTTAAAGCTTTCTGATGTATTATACGTGTGGCTGGCTGCAGGCAGTGGTTTTATTTCTCCTGTGTACTCTTGCTGCCTTGAATTAGGCCTATACCACTGCACTTGTCTTGGAAATAAATAAAATGACCATAGACTGAAAATAATCCACTGTGTGAGGTTGCTTGCAGTGTACTATTTCATTCTAGTGTACCAGGAGAGACGACTTAAATTAATTGTGGTTTATACCTTAAACTTGGCAGAACTGCTAAGCGGTCGATGCAACAAATTATTTAGAAACGTAGATGCTGTAACACAGGACTTAGACAGCAGGGATCATTGACTCAATCTGAATGTCAACCTCCAGAAGGGTACGCTATGAAACAGGTTTGAGGAGTTGACCAACTCTTGAGCTTAACTCAGGATAATCGGTAACACACAAGTGGCTCAACTTTAAAAATATAAATTCAAAAATGTCAAAGATTTTACTGAGTGACAGTTCTGAGTAAGTTACTCAATTGAAATAAATTCGTTAGGCCCCAATCTATGGATATCACATGACTGGGCAGGGGTGTAGCCATGGGTGGGCCTTGGATGGCATAGGCTCATCCACTTGGGTGCCAACTCCAACCAATAATGAGTTTTTCCCTTAACTCTCTCTCATTTGATTAAGAAATTATCACAAGTCAGAGTTACACTTAATCTTTATTCACTTAAGGGAGCAGGTCATTACATCACACACACACACACACACACAAAGATAATTGAGTGCTCTACGATAATCATGACTGGTCAATGAATCCCACTCACATGATTTGTTGAGAGCCCTGAGACAAAAGTACAATGGTCTTTTATAGCCAAGATACACCCCTTTCAGTCTACATGACAAACAGCGTTATGGAATGGGTCACAATGTTAAGATTTGTATGAAAGATACTGTGTTCTGTGAATTATAAGTATCTGCTGTAAAAATTATCTTTGTATAGAAACCAAGGTCTGGTCCTGGTGGTCATCTCTCCCTAGTACCTTTAATAGAACAGAAACATTAACTCGTGCTCTGGAATGCGGTCTCCGTTTTATCACCCAAAAGACATTGTAAATATCCTGTCAGTTTTCTCCCAGAGGCCCACTTTCAGCTCACAGAGACACACTAGAGTTTTAAGAACCCTGTATTCTGTTGCATAAAACAACCATTTGATGCAATGAAAGTACAACAATCTTGCAATTTTACTCTCACACCCTACAAAAGGCCATTATTACAGACAGAAATACTCCTCAGCACCACCCACCCCCACTGCAGGTGAAGAAGCTGGATGTGGAGGTCCTGGGCTGGAATGGTTACGTGTGGTCTGCGGGTTGCAGATACTGCAAAATAATCTAAAACAACATTCGGGGCAGCTTATGTTAGAAAAATTAACAAAATTCTCTTGCTACAGTTCTGTTGGACATAACTGCAGTCGGCATGCCAATTGCACACTCAAAACTTGAGGCATCTTTGGCATTGTGTTGTGTGACAACTGTACATTTTAAAAGTGGCCTTTCATGAACCTATGTAAGGACCCTGCCTCATGGCCATACCGTATTGGAGAGAGGGTAAACTTTCACAGAGGACAAAGGAAATCCTTCCACCTCACAGAAATTGAGGTACAAACAAATGTCATGTTCCAGAGAAAGTGTAAAAGATCGGTGAAGAATCCAGCTATGAATTGGTCCGTTTGGCACAACTTGGGAAGCTCAAGAGAGACGGTGTGGCCACATTACCATAACGTTGTTTATATAATAGCCACAGATATGAGGTTTACATCTAATGGTTGTATAAGATGAATGAGTGAGTATGATACTGTTTGTATAATGGTGTAATATGATTGTGTACTGTTTAATGAAGAAAAATACAATTCCCAATTGGATTTGAACTAAATCAAACCCAACTTTGAGAAATTATCAGCAGACCATGTTTTTCTCCATTAGGAGGGGGACAAATGTTTGAGACCAAGCTTACCTCAATTACGAGAGGGCTAAAGGTGTAGACCATTGCTGAATCTTTTTAACCATACCACGTGGTTAAACTCTTAGACTATCGATACCGACAGAATGAGAACAAGTCTTTGATACTAATTACTGGTCTGCAGCTAGGAATTCGGCATAATTGAACGCGAAGAACGACAACCGCCGAAACACCCATTCTATAACGAATGTCACTTTGAACTATCCCCTCTAACCAAGACAGAGAGAGAGAGGGAGAGAGATGGACAATTCTACAAAAGAAAGACTTTTCACCAGCGATCAAGACGACACACTGAGCGTATATATATTGATTGCAATTGTTCCCGAATGAGTGAGCGTTCATGTGTAAGGGATTAGCATTTTAATTGTTATAATTAACTCTATAGGGACTTCTTAGTCGACCCCCCATTGCCCCTTTGTCTAACAAGCTGCCATGCCGGTTCAGCCCACTAGGGCACATTCTATCATTTCATGTAACCATATTTACTGTTTGTTTATGCATTTCTGTGAATTATTTAGTTAGAATAAATAAATTATTTAAGACAATTGATGTATGGATGACTCATAGTGAAGACTGGATTCGTGCAGATAACCAACAATTTATGATTTTTGGAATGAGACTAACATGTGGTAAAATAAATTAATCATTAATCAGAAGACTATTGATCAGATATGAAAATATCTGAAAGGTTATATTGGGAAATTATAACTTTGTAATCTGAATACTTTCCTTGGTGCCCCAACTTCCTAGTTAATTACAGTTACATGATTATTCAGTTCAATTGAGTAACTAATTACAGAGAATCGTTGATAAAAACGAAGTCTTCAGTTTAATGATAGTAAAGACACGACAATATTCCAGTCTGTGCTAGCAAAACAGTCCTGTAGCTTAGCATCTGCTTCATCTGACCACTTTTTTATTGACCAAGTCACTTGTGCTTCCTGCTTGAATTTTTTGCTTGTAGACAGGAATCAGTTGGATAGAATTATGGTCAGATTTGCAAAATGAAGACCGAGGGAGAGCTTTGTACGCATCTCTGTGTGTGGAGTAAAGGTGGCCTAGAGTTTTTTTTAACCTCATTTAACATGCTGGTTGCACATTTACCATGCTGGTAGAAATGAGGTAAAACGGATTTAGGTTTCCCTGCATTAAAGACCCCGGCCACTAGGAGTGGCGCCTCTTGATGAGCGTTTTCCTGTTTGCTTATGGCGGTATATAACTCATTGAGTGAGGTCTTAGTGCCAGCATCAGACTGTGGTGGTATGTAGACAGGTACGAAAAATACAGATGAAAACTTTCTAGGTAGATAGTGTGGTCTACAGCTTATCAGGCGAGCAAAACCTTTATACTTCCTTAGATATCATGCACCAGCTGTTGTTTACAAATATACATAGACCGCCACCCCTTGTCTTACCAGAGGCTGCTGTTCTATCCTGCCGATACAGTGTATAACCCGCCAGCTGCATGTTATTCATGTCGTCATTCAGCCACGACTCTGTGAAACATAAGATATTACAGTTTTTAAATGTCCTGTTTAATCTTGTAATCTATTTTCCAATGATTGCATGTTGGCCAATAGAACGGATGGCAGTGGGGGTTTACTCGCTGGCCTACGAATTCTCAGAAGGCCGCCCAACCTCTGCCCACTTTTTCTCTGTCTTTTCTTAACGCAAATGACTGGGATTTGTGGCTGTTCCTGGGAAAGCAGTATATCCTTCATGTCGGACTCGTTAAAGGAAAAAGCTTCTTCCAGTTCGTGGTGAATAATCACTGTTAAGTGCTTTTTGGTCATAAGAGACAGTAGCAGCAACATTATGTACAAAATAAGTAAACAAATATGTTACAAACAACGCAAAAAAACGAACAAAATAGCACAGTTGATGAGGAGCAAGTAAAACGTCAGCCATCCTCTCCGGCGCCATTCTACTTTGACATGTCATACTATTTTTAACCAGACAGCATCAGATACATGGGCTACACATACTGAGACAGAGGGCCCTGTTTTGCCGTCTCGGATGCTTTATCTGAGATTGATGCGTCTTTCTGTCAATAGCGTACATCTGCAGGAACGCCCACCCACCTCGAGCATCTCATTGGTACCTTCATGAACATCCCCACTCCTTCATGAATATCCCCCCTCAAGCATCCCATTGATTCCTGCATGAACGCCCCCCCCCCCTTGAGCACCCCATTGGTTCCTGTTTATACCCCCCCCCCCCCCTCGAGCACGACATCTTCATGCTTGTGACACTTTTGAACGTGAATTAAAAGGTAAATAAAAGTATTATCTGAGTTGTTTTGCCCCCGCCTCTCGGAATCCTCCTTGCTAGCTCGCAGGAGTGACACCGGTAAACAGTGTCCTCACCATTATTAATAGAACTGTGTAAATACCAGTCGCTCCCGCCTCCCGCTAGCACAGCATACGGGAGCAACACCATGTGCTAGACACTGTGTGCTAGCTTGCTTTGTGCCGGAGAAAACCTTGCCTGACAGGCGGGGGCCAAGGACATTGTTTACCTGTCACCACCTCCTCCCGCTAGCACAGCAGATGGGAAGCTGGGGCGACACTGTGTGTTAGCTAACTAGCTAGCTTGGTAGTTAGGGACACTGTACTCTAGCTTCCACACTAGCTGGCTAAACTAGCACACAGCGTCCCGCCTGCCGAACACCTGCCCTTGCTGTCATTAACAGAACTGCGCGAAAACTGTGCCAGACAGGCGGGGACGACGGACACCAGTGTCTACTGGTCTACCTTTCTTCTGTCACCCCTTCTTCTGTGGGGTTTATCCGCGGCTGGCATCCGATGTTATTGTGTATTAACGCCACCTACTCTTTTATTAATTTTGTCATTTTACCCCTCTTTTCTCCCCAATTTCGTGATATCCAATTGTGATCCAATTCCAATCTTGTCTCATCACTGCAAATCCCCAACAAGCTTAGAAGAGGTGAAGGTTGAGTCATGCGTCCTCCTAAACCTGACCCGCCAAGCCGTGCCTCTTAACGCCTGCCCGCTTAACCCGGAAGCCAGCTGCACCAATGTGTCTGAGGAAACACCATTCAACTGATGACCGAAGTCAGCCTGCATGCGCCCGCCACAAGGAGTCGCTAGTGCGTGATGTGCCAAGTAAAGCCGCCCCGGCCAAACCGTCCCCAAACCCAGATGAACCCAGGGCTGTAGTGACGCCGCAACACTGCAATGCACTGCTTTAGACCGCTGCGCCACTCGGGAGGCCCAAGTTACAGATGCAGGAAAGCCCAAATGCAGGCCGCAATTGCATCCTTCCCCTTCCTTATCAAACAGGAAACTGTGAATGGCGACGCCCCAGAGAAACCAACTACCGCTGTCATTATACAGCACAGTAAAGTAGCTAAAACGTAGTAAGTGCACTACTAAAAAATGTAAAGTGTTGGTCCCATGTTTCATGAGCTGAAATAAAATAGCCCAGAAATGTTACATAAGCACAAAAAGGGTACAGTGGTTCCTCTTTTAAAAGTTGTGTCATACTGCGGCACACCTTGCGTGCTGCTGCATCATTCTGTGGCACGTCATTTAATTGTCAGAAATTTTTTTATTGCTAGTATGACCATCATTGAGAAGCATTTGATAGTATTCCGTAATGGCATTACCAGATAATTGAAAACCTTTTTGTAATAACTTAGTCTATGGGATTGATTTTAATAAATTTGGCTTAATTAATTTGATTCATATTATGGTGTTTCTATTCAGAGAAAAAACGAATAACGAAACCCTCAGGGTTCCCATTAGGATGGAATGGAAAATATGGCGCTGTACAACGTGGAGGTCGGGAGTAGACTACAGGATTGGAGGATTAGACAACTTTGCTCCAATATTTCTGTAAATCTGTGATATTTATTCCCATAGTAATTCGTTATGGATCCATAACTAAATCAACATCGGCATTTTGAAAGAGTATTTTTTTTATTTTTATTAATGAAATGTGTTTATTTGTTTATTATGCTACTGTGCAGTCTACAATACATACTGTAGTAAACATGGGAAAGTGCCTAATTCCTGACATAAGGGAGACCAGGCCATGTCTGTACTACAGAATGCAGGGCACGCGGGAGGCCGGTGTTATTTCATAGTTGTATACAATGTAGAAAATAGTAAAAAAGAAAGAAAGATCCTGGAATGAGTAGGTGTGTCCAAACTTTTGACTGATACTTGCTTAATTAATTTGATTAATATTATGTATTTTTTATTCCAAGAAAAACGAAAAACCCTCTGGATTTCCATTAGGATGGAATGGAAAATATGTCACTGTACAACGTGACGGTAGGCAAGTACAGTACTGGGCTATTTAGCTAAAGAATCCCTGCAGGGCATGAGGAAGGAGTAGGCTGTCTTTGTCAATAAGAATTTGTTCATAAATGAAAGGTTATACTAAGAGCTGTTACGGTTTTCTTCCGTCGAAGGAGAGTCGGACCAAAATGCAGCGTGGTTAGTTCGATACATCTTTAATGAAGACAAAAACACGAACTATACAAAAACAATAAACGTAACCTGAAAACCGAAACAGCCTATCTTGTGCAAACAAACACAGAGACATGAACAATCACCCACGAAACACTCAAAGAATATGGCTGCCTAAATATGGTTCCCAATCAGAGACAATGAGAATCACCTGCCTCTGATTGAGAACCGCCTCAGGCAACCATAGACTTTGCTAGAACACCCCACTAAGCCACAATCCCAAAACCTACGAAAAAAAACCATACATAAACACAACACAAAATAAACCCATGTCACACCCAAATATAGAAAACACAAAATACTAAGACCAGGGCGTGACAGAACCCCACCCCCCCCCCAAGGTGCGGACTCCCGGCCGCACACTTAAACCCATAGGGGAGGGTCCGGGTGGGCGTCTGTCCACGGTGGCGGCTCCGGCTCGGGACGTGGACCCCACTCCAACCAAGTCTTAGTTCCCCTGTAACGCGTCCTTTGATTGGTGACCCTCGCCGCCGACCTTGGCCTAATAACCCTCACCAAGGACCCCACTGGACTGAGGGGCAGCTCGGGACTGAGGTAGAAGCTCGGGACTGAGGGGAAGCTCGAGACTGAGGGGAAGCTCGGGACTGAGGGGTAGCTCAGCACTGAGGGGAAGCTCAGCACTGAGGGGAAGCTCAGCACTGAGAGGATGCCTAGTACCGAGAGGAAGCCCAGTACTGAGAGGAAACTCAGGCAGGTAGTAGGCTCTGGCAGATCCTGGCTAGCTGGTGGTTCTGGCAGATCTTGGCTGACTGGCGGATCCTGGCTAGCTGGTGGTTCTGGCAGATCCTGGCTGACTGGCGGATCCTGGCTGACTGGCGGATCTGGAAGATCATGGCTGACTGGCGGATCTGGAAGATCCTGGCTGACTGGTGGATCCATGCAGACTGGCGGATCTGGCTGCTCCATGTAGACTGGCAGCTCTGGCTGCTCCATGCAGACTGGCAGCTCTGGCTGCTCCATACAGACTGGCAGCTCTGGCTGCTCCATGCAGACTGGCAGCTCTGGCTGCTCCATGCAGACTGGCAGCTCTGGCTGCTCCATGCAGACTGGAAGCTCTGGCTGCTCCATGCAGACTGGAAGTTCTGGCTGCTCCATGCAGACTGGAAGCTCTGGCTGCTCCATGCAGACTGGAAGCTCTGGTTGCTCCATGCAGACTGGAAGCTCTGGCTGCTCCATGCAGACTGGCAGCTCTGGCTTCTCCATGCAGATTAGCAGCTCTGGCTGCGCTGAACAGGCAGGAGACTCCGGCAGCGCTGGAGAGAAGGAAGGCTCTGGCAGCGCTAAACAGGCGGGAGACTCCGGCAGCGCTGGAGAGGAGGAAGGCTCCGATAGCGCTAGACAGGCGGGAGACTCCGGCAGCGCTGGAGAGGAGGAAGGCTCTGGCAGCGCTAAACAGGCGGGAGACTCCGGCAGCGCTGGAGAGGAGGAAGGCTCTGGTAGCACTAAACAGGCGGGAGACTCCGACAGCGCTAAACAGGCAGGAGACTCCGACAGCGCTGGAGAGGAGAAAGGCTCTGGCAGCGCTGAACAGGCGAGGCGCACTGAAGGCCTGGTGTGTGGTGCTGGCACTGGTGGTACTGGGCCGAGGACACGCACAGGAAGCCTGGTGCGAGGAGCTGCCACCGGAGGACTGGTATGTGAAGGTGGCACAGGATGGACCGGACCGTGAAGGTGTACTGGAGAGCCTGAGAGCAGGACTGGCACAGGACGTGCAAGGCTAGGTAGGTACACAGGAGGCCTAGTGCGTGAGGCTGGCACACTCTTCACCAGCCGACTAACACGCACCTCAGGACGAGTATGGAGCGCTGTCCCAGGTGCCATCAAATCCTCGACACGCTCCGTCGGGCGAATATCGTATCTAAAGCACCAACCTAGCAACTCCCTCATAACTCTCTCCTCCACTTTCCCCATTAACTCCTTCACAGTCTCTGCTTCACTCACCTCCAACACCGGCTCTGGTTCTGGTCTCCTCCTTGGCTCCTCACGATAAACAGGGGGAATTGGCTCAGGTTTGAACCCTGACTCTGCCGCACTCTCCCTGAGCCCCCCCCCCCCAAGACATTTTTGGGGCTGACTCTCGGGCTTCCTTCTGCGCCGCCGTGCTTGTCTCTTCGACTCCATTCTCCTATAGCCCTATTCGCACTGCTCCAGCGAATCCCAGGCGGGCTCCGGCACTCTCTCTGGGTCGACCGCCCACCTGTCTATTTCCTCCCAAGTCGTATATTCCAACCTTGGTTGCTCCTGCTGCCGCTGCCTGTCACCACGCTGCTTGGTCCTGGTGTGGTGGGTGATTCTGTTACGGTTTTCTTCCGTCGAAGGAGAACACCCCACTAAGCCACAATCCCAAAACCTACAAAAAAAAACCATACATAAACACAACACAAAATAAACCCATGTCACACCCTGGCCTGACCAAATAAATATAGAAAACACAAAATACTAAGACCAGGGCGTGACAAGAGCGTAACATTTCTGCACCCTAATTTTCTAATTCCTGTCTAACCAATACCCAAACGGAGATGAAGTGAAAATAAAAATCTCATTGATTGCCATGCTTGCCTCAGAGCAGTATGAAACGATGCTAAAGTAATTGTAGGCTTTTGCTTCTGACTTTAATCAAATAAGACCTACGCCATTTTTAACAGGACATTACTCAACACTAGTGAGACTCATTTCACCTATGGTAGGCCTACAGTATATCGAAAAATATTTTTTTTATGAAGTGATTCTCCGCCAATAATTACAATTAGAGGATTGGAGGACTCTAAATGAATATATAAGGGGCATTTTCCATTAGATATTCTCAGATATTCTCACAGATCCTAAGGGGCTTTAATATAACTCTAAATGAATAATAATAATAATAATCGCTTTGTTTAAAAAGTAACACTATTTTGGAGATTTTGATTTCATTTAACCTAGAGTGATCGAGAAAAAGGCAATTTGCCACCTGCATTTGTTTTTTAGGCTACTGTGCAGTCTGACAAGTAAACATAGCATACAGTACATACTGTAGTAAACATGGGAAAGTGCCTAATTCCTTACATAAGGGAGAGCAGGCCATTTCCAGACTTTCTCGGTGACCTCAAGTACTCATTAACTCTGTCTTTAATGCTTTTTCGGGTTGCATCAGTCATGGCTGGAAACTTCTGAGACACAGTATTACTGATGAACACCCCGAGGTTCACTGGTAAACCACATTTGCCTCGGGATCCATCCCAGTTTATATTCTGGGCCCACTCGTGGTATCTCTCTTCGGTTACACATCCCTGGAATAGCGGCCCTTGCTGTGCCTGGTGAGCAGTTGGTCAAGTTCGGTTGTCAGAAGAGGAATAGAAATGTCAGGGTGAACCGACGACCTGATGAACCCGCCACGTATGTTGACTGTCAGAGGTGGAGTTCCAGAGCTCACGGGTGTTTGTCAGGTCGTCGGTGATGACCGTTGTCCAGCCCTTTGTCCACTGATCTCCACGGAAGGTTGCCGGCAGGGCTATAAGCTCTGCAAAAACACATTCACGTTTTTGGTACACAATTATCAATTTCATACACAGTATGCCTACACATTGAAGTTGAAGTCGGAAGTTTACATACACCTTAGTGAAATACATTTAAACTCAGTTTCACAATTCCTGACATGTAATCCTAGTAAAAGTTCTGTGTCTCAGGTTATTTAGGATCACCACTTTATTTTAAGAATGTGAAATGTCAGAATAATAGTAGAGAGAATGATTTCTTTCAGCTTTTATTTCTTTCATCACATTCCCAGTGGGTCAGAAGTTTACATACACTCAATTAGTATTTGGTAGCATTGCCTTAAAATTGTTTAACTTGGGTCAAACGTTTCGGATAGCCTTCCACAAGCTTCCCACAACAAGTTGTGTGAATTTTGGACCATTCCTCCTGACAGAGCTGGTGTAACTGAGTCAAGCTTGTAGACCTCCTTGCTCGCACACGCTTTTTTAGTTCTGCCCACAAATGTTCTATAGGATTTAGGTCAGGGCTTTGTGATGGCCACTCCAATACCTTGACTTTGTTGTCCTTAAGCCATTGTGCCACAACTTTGGAAGTATGCTTGGGGTCATTGTCCATTTGGAAGACGTTTTAACTTCCTGACTGATGTCTTGAGATGTTGCTTCAATATATCCACATAATGTTCCTGCCTCATGATGCCATCTATTTTGTGAAGTGCACCAGTCCCTCCTGCAGCAAAGCACCCCCACAACATGATGCTGCCACCCTCGTGCTTCACAGTTGGGATGGTGTTCTTCGGCTTGCAAGCCTCCCCCTTTTCCCTCCAAACATAATGATGGTCATTAAGGCCAAACAGTTCTATTTTTGTTTCATCAGACCAGAGGACATTTCTCCAAAAAGTATGATATTTCTCCCCATGTGCAGTTGCAAACCGTAGTCTGGCTTTTTTATGGCGGTTTTGGAGCAGTGGCTTCTTCCTTGCTGAGCGGCGTTTCAGGTTATGTCGATATGACTTGTTTTACTGTGGATATAGATACTTTTGTACCTGTTTCCTCCAGAATTTTCACAAGGTCCTTTGCTGTTTTTCTGGGATTGATTTGCACTTTTCACACCAAAGTACGTTCATCTCCAGGAGACAGTATGCGTCTCCTTCCTGAGCGGTATGATGTCTGCGTGGTCCCATGGTGTTTATACTTGCATACTATTGTTTGTACAGATGAACGTGGTACCTTCAGGCGTTTGGAAATTGCTCCCAGGGATGAAACAGACTTGTGGAGGTCTACAATGTTTTTTCTGAGGTCTTGGCTGATTTCTTTTGATTTTCCCATGATGTCAAGCAAAGAGGCACTGAGTTTGAAGGTAGGCTTTTGAAATACATCCACAGGTACACCTCCAATTGACTCAAATGATGTCAATTAGCCTATCAGAAGCTTCTAAAGCCATGACATCCTTTTCTGGAATTTTCCAAGCTGATTAAAGACAGTCAATTCTGTGAATGTAAACTTCTGACCCACTGGAATTGTGATACAGTGAATTATAAGTTAAATAATCTGTCTGTAAACAATTGCTTGAAAAATTGCTTATGGTAGATGTCCTAACCGACTTGCCAAAACTATAGTTTGTTAACAATAAATTTGTGGAGTGGTTGAAAAACGAGTTTTAATGACTCCAACGTAAGTGTATGTAAACTTCCGACTTCAACTGTATATATCGTTTTTTTTAAATGATCAGAACATTAACCATGTGTGTTTGCTTGTTTTGTACTGTTCTGTAGTTTCGAACCCAATGACTCGTCTGACAAACAATGAACTTTGCGTCCTGCAGGCTCAGGCATGGATCAAAGCTGGCGAGACATTCAATAATGTCATCTTCACAGACAAATCAACCGTGGTCCTTGAGCAATTTGCTTTAAATTGCTACAGAAAAAAAGGAAGAAGATCAAGCAAGCCGAGTCCCAAGCATCCACTCAAACGCCATGTGTGTGGGGCAATTTCTAGCCAGGGACCAGGCCCATATTTGATTTTTGATGGTAAGTTTGGCTATTTACAAAGCAACAGGTACATCAAATATTGTAGCCTACACCTCACGGGCTGTTATTTGTTCCACAATAATTCATTCTTGCCTCCTTTTTCAGGTATACTGGACCCTATGTCAGAGAGGTGTTTCTGGGTACACATCGTTTCTTTCAAGGTAGGATTATAGCAATATTTTGTTACGTTTAGGCCTATTAACATGTATATTTCTATTATTGTACCTAATTTTGGCTGTGAGGCTAAATTTATTTTTTTCTTCTCCAAATGCAGACAATGACCCACAACACACTGCCGCCCGGGTTTGCATTGCAAATAAGGGCATAAACTGGGTCAAGATGCCAGCAGAGTAAGTAGACCTTTATGTAGTAAAATAAAGGTTCAATAAAAATAAATCAATAAAAGACCTACAACACCTTCTGTAGGCCTACAGTATACCTAAAAATATTTTTTTCATCTCTACATGCAGGTCTCCTGATTTGAACCCGATCGAGGTTGTTTGGCATCAACTGAAAACATTCATCCGTAACTCTGCCAAGCCGACAAGCACAGATGAACTGGTCGAAGCCATCAAGATTTTTTGTCTAGAGAAATTGACGATACAACAATGCAAAAAATACATTGATCATCTCAGCAAGGTTTTTCCTGTGGTCGTGGAGCTGGGTGGAAGTGCGACTAAAATGTAGTTTATATAAACATCCGCATTTGAATTTCTTTTTTCTAGTTATTTTATTTTATTAATGATAAATGTGTTGCTGAAGAAATACTGTACTGCTGTTTTGAGTTAGAAATGTAACATTTTAGAGTCCTTGAGCATCGAATGCATTTAGTTGACTAACTAAATTATTAGTTACATTGTTTTAGTTCGAAAGTGTAGACTTTTTATCTTTAATTGATTGTTTTATGTAGGATGCTACATTTTTGACCAGTTGCAAAAAATACTACTTCTAATTTGTTCAGCCTCATTGCCCACCTCAGCCAGTTGAATTATTTTATATAGGTCTAGGCTCTGAAGAAATAGACTCCAATTAAGCCCTCTTGCTGTTTGTAAAGTCAAATTCAAATGAAGATTATTGTTGAAATGAATTGCTCGACTGGTGTAGGTTTTCTCCATCTGTTGGTGTGCAACACTTGCATAATAACAAGTTATCACTGTTAACCAGCCACTGTTCACCTCCTATTGATTGTGCTGCAGTTGTTTTTTGAAATTGAACCTTTATTTAACGAGACAAGCCAGGTAAGAACAAATTATTATTTACAGTGATGGCCTACCCCAGCGACGCTGGGTCAATTGTGCGGCGTCCTATGGCCCTCCCAATCACGGTTGGATTTGATACAGCCTGAATTTGAACCAGGGACTGTGGTAAAGCCTCTTGCACCGAGATGCAGTGCCTTAGACTGCTGCGCCACCCTGGAGCCATGACCAATATAAACTCAGCAAAAAAAGAAACATCCTTTTTTCAGGGCCCTGTCTTTCAAAGATAATTTGTAAAAATCTAAATAACTTCACAGATCTTCGTTGTGAATGGTTTGAACACTGTTTCCCATGCTTGTTCAATGAACCATGAACAATTAATGAACATGCACCTGGGGAAGGTTTGTTAAGACACTAAAAGCTTACAGACGGTAGGCAATTAGTAGGCAACAGTATTTCAATGCCAATCCCTCCATCAGTGCAATAGGCTGAGAGAGGCTGGACTGAGGGCTTGTAGACCTGGCAGGTCCTCACCAGACATCACCGGCAACAACGTCGCCTACGGACACAATCCCACCGTCGCTGGAACAGAAAGGACTGGCAAAAAGTGTTCTTTACTGACGAGTCGCGGTTTTGTCTTACCAGGGGCGATCGTCGGATTCACGTTTATCGTCGAAGGAATGAGCGTTACACCGAGGCCTGTACTCTGGAGTGGGATCGATTTGGAGGTGGAGGGTACGTCATGGACTGGGGCGGTGTGTCACAGCATCATCGAACTGAGCTTGTTGTCATTGCAGGCAATCTCAACGCTGTGCGTTACAGGGAAAACATCCTCCTCCCTCATGTGGTACCCTTCCTCCAAGCTCATCCTGACATGACCCTCCAACATGACAATGCCGTCAGCCATACTGCTCGTTCTGTGCGTGATTTCCTGCAAGACAGGAATGTCAGCTATGTTCACACCTAGCTCGGCTATTAGACAATTCTTTAGTAAAGGTTGAATAGTCTATTGTTCAGATAATAACCCATCCTGCTATGCTTTTGAAAATCGAATAATAGTACTTTTTCCCCTTTCCATGTTAAAGAATCCAATAGATAAAGTGTTTTCAGCCACAATCGGCCCCAACCCCAATTAATACATTTGGGCACAGTCGATAGTGTGCTGGACTTCACGTTAGAATGTTGAGGGTTCGAAACCTGCTCCCTGCTTGTTTCATTACATTATTATGCCAGTCTCAGAGCAAATAGCCTGGATTGTTACTCCCATCTCATTCCTCGCTCTCTTCCATACCTCATTCAGCACGCTTGTGGGCGTGCTGGCAGGATGTACTGTTTTTTATTCTGTATATATGAATTACAAATCAGCCTTTACTTCAATCATGTTTCTAGTCTATTGCATAGTTACTATGTGTAATCATTGATGTCCCAGGAGCAGGAGTGGTAAACACTGTTGAAGTGTATAATTGTACTACATGCAGACACAGCATCATTCAAAGAATGGAGTTTGATACACCTGCTATTGGATATGACTGAGAAAAAAAACTTGCTGAATAGCCATTTTCGTAAATTAACTTTATGACAAAAAAATGCACAATCGTTTGTCTCTATATTAACTAACATATTCCTCTCAATTGTACATTTTTTGCTTGACTCGTTATGAAGTTATAACTACTTACATTTGCTTCCCCCATAATGTTTTGTCAGGTATCTTTGCTGAAGAAAGTCACCAGTGACGGGTGTCTCAAGTCAAATTCGTCATTGGAACCACTCAATATGATTGGTCATATAAAAACCTTGGGACCCAAATGCATAATGAGTGTTCTAACTCCCCCTTGTGGTGGTCTGGAGTAATGAAGCCTTGATGCTGCGTACCTCTTAAGTCCAGCCATGTAAACTCACAACTTTTAAAGGAGGAACCAGTGAAATTGGATGTGATGGATGCATTTGATACCATTCCACCTATAATGCTCCAGCCATTACCACAAGCCCGTCCTTCCCAATTGAGGTGCCACCAATCCCCCGTGGTGTGTGTATGTGAGTGTATGTGGTGGGTGTTAGTGTGAGTGTGCAAGAATGTTAGTGTAGGCAGATATGCATGTAAATGGCTGAAAAGTGACTGGGAGCTGGAATATATAGAGAACAAAAATATAAAACAACATGTAAAGTTTTGGTCCCATGTTTCATGAGCTGAAATAAAAGATCTTAGGAATTGTCCATTTGATCAAAAAGCGTATTTTCTCACATTTTGTGCACAAATTGGTTGACATCCCTGTTAGTGAGCAATTTACCTTTGCCAAGATAATCCATCCACCTGACAGGGGTGGAATATCAAGAAGCTGATAAAACAGGTGCATTACACAGGTGCACCTTGTGTGGGGAACAATAAAAAAGGCACCTCCAAAATTAGCAATTTTGTCACACAACATAATTACACAGATGTCTCATGTTTTGAGGGAGCATGCAGTTGGTATGACTGCAGGAATGTCCAGCAGAGCTGTTGCCAGAGAATGTAATGTTAATTCCTCCACCATAAGCCGACTCCAATGTCATTTTAAAGAATTTGGCAGTACGTCCAAACGACCACACAACCGCAGACCATGTGAAACCATGCCAGCCCAGGACCTCCACATCTGGCTTCTTCACCTGCGGGATTGATTGAGACCAGTCACCCAGACGGCTGATGAAACTGTGGGTTTACACAAAACCAAATAATTTATGCACAAACTGTCAGAAACTGTCTCAGGGAAGCTCATATACGTGCTCATCGTCCTCACCAGGGTCTTGACCTGACTGCAGTTTGGCATCGTAATCAACTTCAGTGGGCAAATGCTCCCCTTCAAGGAATCCCTCTTTCAACTGTACCGGTCAGATTGCAGACAATATGTTTGGTGTGGTGTGGACGAGCGGTGTCAATGTTGTGAACCAAGTGTCCCATGGTGGTGGTGGGGTTATGGTATGGGTAGGCATAAGCTATGGACAATGAACACAGTTGCATGTTATCTATGGCAATTTGAATGCACAGAGATACATGATGAGATCCTGAGGCCCATTGTCGTGCCATTCATCTACCGCCATCACCTCGTGTTTCAGTATGATGATGATGCACGGATGTCCCCAAGTCGAAAGGATCTGGACTAAATTCCTGGAAGCTGAAAATGTACCAGTTCTTCCATGGCCTGCATACTCACTAGACATGTCACCCATTTAGCATGCGTTGGATGCTCTGGATCGACGTGTGTAACAGCAACTTCGCACAACCATTGAAGAAGAGGGACATTATTCCACAAACCACAATCACCAGCCTGATCAACTCTATGCGAAGGAGATGTAATGTCGCGCTGCATTAGGAAAATTGTGGTCACACCAGATACTGACTGGTTTCCACGCCCCTACTTTTTTTAAACTATCGGTGACCAACAGATGCATATCTGTATTTGCATTCATGTGAAATCCGTAGATTAGGGGCAAATTAATTTATTTCAAGTGAATGATTTCTTATATAAACCGTAACTCGGCTTTTGCATGTTGGGTTCATATTTTTGTTCAGTGTAGTTGAAAAGTTGATAAAACGCTAAAGTTGTCCATGATGAAATTGGAACTCGCAACCTTTAGGTTGCTAGACGTTCGCGTTATACGCCTACCCCGACCGGCAAACCACCCTACGTTCGTTTTGCCTTAAGTAACCATCTGTCTTATGTAACTATACAAAACTTAACATATCATGTTACGTATAGTATATGAGATCCCGCTGGAATCCCGTCTTCCACGCGGTCTCGGAGGCTGCAGGAGCCTGCTGCCGCCACTAAGAGGCAGAGGAGCACCAGCATAAAAACAGACGGGCAGAAGGAAAATTGAACAGGTGCCTGGGGGTACCTTATAGAAGGTAACATAACATTTTTTTTTGCATAATAACCAATATTATTGTCTATCATTGCGAAATTTGAGGTCTTTCTTGCACTGGTTTTGACGATGTGTTTGGATGCTGGCTTGTAGTAATGTGTTGTGTCTGTTGGAGTTTATTGAAATGCACTTTGAATAGAGTGTGAATGAGTTGAATTGGCATCGTAGGCGTGTGTGTGTATAGTGTACTGGGTTATATGTCTCGGTGACGGTCAAAGGGTCCGCTGCCTTCCGCTGCGTGATGTCACTCCTTCTTATAAATTCGCTGAGAGCGAGGCGCGGTTATTTACCCGACCCGGGCAGTTAACGGGGCTCAGTCGTAAGGAACGCCGAGCTAGTGGGTCTTTGTCAAAGGAAAAGTAACTTGCTAGTATCGCTACAAAACAGAACAAGATCTAAACAACAAACGGGATGTGCAACAGATGGCCATTATTCAACCACTATTGAAGGGAAAGGACGTTGTTATCCGTGAGTCATGGATAGAAAGTGGACCTAGTCGAGTTGCGCATAATCAAAAACTGGAAAAAAAGAGGAATAAATCAGTATCATGGTGTTAATAATTATAACATTATCACCATGTAATCAGTGAAGTGTTGACATTACCCTTTTTTGTTAAACGACTTTGACAGCACTCAAACGAACTATAAAGCATCTATCCTATCAAACACCACGAAAGAAAAATGAAGGGATATGTTATTTTTTTATTCTACAATTGAATGAACTATTTTGATGTTTGTGGCTGAAGTCTTCTCGGACCCATCCCTTATCTGTTGACGATGACAGCTCAGTGCGGGTCTCGTTTCGCCACTTTTGGACAGATGGAAGCTGAGGAACGCAGATTGTTGGATTACTTTTTACGTCTTTAAACTGAAGTCGCCGCTAATGCGTTATATGGTTACTCTACGAATATGAATAGCAACTTTTTAAAAGGCATTTTATCCGCTCAAGTATCACCCCGTGCGTCTCTGGGCCATGGCTGACATCATTACGCGGGTGGGATTCGGGGTGTTCCGATTTCATGGTACAATTATGAATGTTTTACTTCAGTGAATTTCATTTACATCGAGCACGGTCTATGGATTGCCTGAATGACTATTACTGTTCGAAGGACTATGTTTGAATGACACATTTTTTCAGCATTTGTTGAAGCAATTAATCATTTCCCCCAGAAGAATAACTATCCAAGCATCAGCGGTGTGTGTGAGTTGAAATATATTTAGTAATTGAATTGAATGATTGGATAAGATTATTCTTTCTTTTTCTTTCATTGAATATCCAATAACCATTTCGTGGATCTTAACCCATCTGAGTGTTGGAAAGAGTCATGAAAAGAGAGTGCGTGACTGGAGGAGTAAAATGATCTGTTTTACACTGGACAACTTGTCAGTGTATTTGACAAAGCAGCACAAGCTTTTTCTCTTTCTCTGATTTTAATTCAATCATCTCGTGCGTAAAGTTCTAAGGGGGATGCCTCTTGAGCCCATCAGCCATGTCTCTGTTTCTGCGTTAGAGCCCTCCTCTTTGCTGCCCTCTCACTGGACAACGAGTCTTCCTCAAGGGATTAAGGTAGCAGATAACAGAAACCTATATATACATTTTTTTCACCTTCACTCACTCCAAACATACTTCATGGTCCCCGTGAGTTTCTGAATTTTCTCCAATATATGTGCTCCTGCTGGCGTCGCCATGGCTGCGGCCCCAAAAGTTACATGCCTGTCAGCGCCAGGGGTAAATGTGATTACCAACCTGAACCTCAGTGTCACCACCGGATCTGCCCCCTATTACAACCAGACAGCACTGCGAATCCCACGCTATTCCCCAGAGGCCACTGCGTTATTCGCAATCGCGATCACCCTCATGATGATCCTCACCATCGTCGGCAACATCTTGGTCATCATTGCAGTGCTGACCTCACGCTCACTCCATGGCCCACAGAACCTTTTCCTTGTCTCCCTGGCTGCAGCCGACATCCTAGTCGCTACCCTCATCATCCCCTTTTCACTGGCCAATGAGCTGCAGGGTTACTGGGCGTTCCGCTCACTGTGGTGTGAGATCTACCTGGCGTTGGACGTCTTCTTCTGCACGTCCTCCATTGCCCACCTGTGTGCCATCTCATTGGACCGCTACCTGTCCATCTCCCGGCCCGTGTCCTATGGCATCCAACGGACGCCAGCGCGCATCAAGGCGGCCATCGTGGTCGTTTGGCTTCTCTCGGCCGTCATCTCCTTCCCTCCTCTCCTCTCCCTGGATAAGAGCAAGGGAGGGGTGGAGGTGTGTGAGCTGAACAACGAGCGTTGGTATATTCTCTACTCCACCATTGGATCGTTCTTCGCCCCGTGTCTCATCATGATCGGGGTCTACATCAGGATCTACCAGATTGCCAAGCAACACACAAGATGTCTGCCAGGGGAGAAACCCAACCCTAACAAAACCCCTGGCAACATGTCTAGCAACCCTCCTAGCAACCCCACACATCCCTCACCGGGACCGGTCATCATCCCCCAACTCAAGCCTCTCAGCCAACCACAGAACCACAAAGGGGAGGGAGGGAAAGCAGGCAGACAATCTACGGACGCCGTACCTCTGAAGAGTCTCCCTGTCTCCTCCCCCCCGTCTCCTCCTCCCCAGAGTGAGACCCAGGCCAAGAGTCAACCCCAGATGTCTTTACCAAATACTGTCCCCACCTCACCCCAGCCTACCTCACCCACCGTAGCTCTCTCCCTCACACTCCTCTCTCCATATAGCCAACATGAGGAGACCCACAGACAGGGTGAGATACAGGAGGAGAAACATAGAGACACCCCCAATGATGACAGCTTCAGCTCTGGCTCCAAGGCAGAGACGAGGGGAAGAGGAAAGGGAGGGAGAGGGGGAGGGAAAGGGACAGTTAAGAATAATGGAGGATCAAAGTCTGGAGGAGCACCTCTCTCTTCTCTGACCTCTCACGAGGCCAAAAATATTGTAGCCACCCCCACCGGTACAGTGCTGGTCTCTGATAGGCCGGTGAAGCCACAGGCCACTCCCATGTCTCGGCGCAGGGCCATGGTAAACCGAGAGAAGCGCTTCACGTTTGTCCTGGCCGTGGTGATCGGAGTGTTTGTTATCTGTTGGTTCCCTTTCTTCTTCTCCTACTCACTGAAGGCCATCTTTCCTGAGACCTGCTTGGTCCCTGCTCCCCTCTTCACGTTCTTCTTCTGGATCGGCTACTGCAACTCCTGTCTGAATCCCGTCATATACACCATCTTCAACCAGGACTTCAGGAAGGCCTTCAAGAAGATCCTCTGTAGGGACACCAAGGGGACGTTCTTCTAGTGTGGACACTATGTAAGGACATCAAGTGGATGTTTATGTAGAGTGGATACTGTGTGAGGACATCAAGTGGATGTTCTTGTAGAGTGGATACTGTGTAAGGACATCAAGTGGATGTTCTTGTAGAGTGGATACTGTGTAAGGACATCAAGTGGATGTTCTTGTAGAGTGGATACTGTGTAAGGACATCAAGTGGAGGTTCTTGTAGAGTGGATACTGTGTAAGGACATCAATTGGATGTTCTTGTAGAGTGGATACAGATGGTACATGATTCTCTACATTGCTTGTTTTGCCACTGAAACTGAAATTAGGCAAACTATTATAATCTTAGCAACCAGGAAATGGTCGCGAAATTTCTGCATATTGCACCTTTAAGACATTGTCAGCTATACTCTGGTCATTATTTGAACTGGCTAGCCAGCTAGCAATGAATCAAAACATTGTTTAGAAAATTGCTTTTAGTTACCTTTCTTGCCAGCTTGACATTTACTGAATTCATTTTTAAACTGAGGGGTTTATTGGTGATAAAATACAGAAGGTATGCTATATGGTGCATCGGGCTGCTGATTTTCTTTTTCATAACAACAACCGACAAGTTTGATGTTGGACGGCAATAGAATGCTCATGCTGTCGCTACAACCATTTTCTAAAGACATGTCAATAGACTGACCGTAAACCACCTTTAGAAGAACATCCCCTTGGTGTCCCTACATTTGAAAATTACATCATGGCATTTAATTGAAGTATACTCGATTTTCGAAATGTTGCAATCTATTAAACTTTATTTTATTTCTAGAGTAGATACTGTGTAGAGACACCAAGGGGACATTCTTCTAGAGTAGATACTGCGTAGGGACACCAAAGGGACGTTCTTCTAGAGTAGCCTAACCCTAACCCTAACCCTAACTCTAACCCTCAAATATAGAAAAACAGAAAACACTGGACAACTCTAACAGTTAATTTGGCATTGGGTCAAAAGCCTCATCTACATTTTGAATTAGGGTTAGGGTTAGAGACACCAAAGGGACGTTCTTCTAGAGTAGATACTGTGTAGAGACACCAAAGGGATGATCTTCTAGAGTAGATACTGTGTAGAGACACCAAAGGGATGATCTTCTAGAGTAGATACTGTGTAGAGACACCAAGGGGACGATCTTCTAGAGTAGATACTGTGTAGAGACACCAAAGGGACGATCTTCTAGAGTAGATACTGTGTAGAGACACCAAGGGGACGATCTTCTAGAGTAGATACTGTGTAGAGACACCAAAGGGACGATCTTCTAGAGTAGATACTGTGTAGAGACACCAAAGGGACGATCTTCTAGAGTAGATACTGTGTAGAGACACCAAAGGGACGATCTTCTAGAGTAGATACTGTGTAGAGACACCAAGGGGACGATCTTCTAGAGTAGATACTGTGTAGAGACACCAAAGGGATGATCTTCTAGAGTAGATACTGTGTAGAGACACCAAAGGGATGATCTTCTAGAGTAGATACTGTGTAGAGACACCAAGGGGACGATCTTCTAGAGTAGATACTGTGTAGAGACACCAAAGGGACGATCTTCTAGAGTAGATACTGTGTAGAAACACCAAGGGGATGATCTTCTAGAGTAGATACTGTGTAGAGACACCAAAGGGACGATCTTCTAGAGTAGATACTGTGTAGAGACACCAAGGGGACGATCTTCTAGAGTAGATACTGTGTAGAGACACCAAAGGGACGATCTTCTAGAGTAGATACTGTGTAGAAACACCAAGGGGACGATCTTCTAGAGTAGATACTGTGTAGAGACACCAAAGGGACGATCTTCTAGAGTAGATACTGTGTAGAGACACCAAAGGGACGATCTTCTAGAGTAGATACTGTGTAGAAACACCAAGGGGACGATCTTCTAGAGTAGATACTGTGTAGAGACACCAAGGGGACGATCTTCTAGAGTAGATACTGTGTAGAGACACCAAAGGGACGATCTTCTAGAGTAGATACTGTGTAGAGACACCAAAGGGACGATCTTCTAGAGTAGATACTGTGTAGAGACACCAAGGGGACTTACTGGATGTAATGTAAAGACAGATATTAGTTTACCCGTGCAGGGGACCACAGACAAACTTTTGAGTCTGTCCTTTGTTGAACATTGTGTTCAATCTGATAAGAAAAATGCTGAACTTTGGAATTCTGGAATAGATGAACGTGCTCTGATGTACACATTGAGGGGCAGTGGAAGAGGAGGAAGGTGATGCAATCTGTCTGAGAAAAAGCAAAGACCTTTACAGCTTGTTTAGCGATTGGCACAAAACAGGGCCATCAGTCATGAGGACATGTTGCTCAAATGACAGTATCACACTGCTCTTGTTGTTCCTCTATAATTGGCTCTGGTTAAGAGCGTCTGCTAAATGACTCAAATGTAAATGTAGAAGGAAAGGAAGGTTACACTCTGTTGATTGCATTGGCTGGCTGGGTAACTGCTACCCATAGCCATTACCTGTAGCCTTGTGACTGGCCACTATGAACTACAAGGACAGAGTGTGTCCATGATCACCTGGTACGGTCCACTGCAATGACACAAAGTGGGCAGGAGCATGTGCAGTAGAATGTGTTCCCAGAGTTCTCTGTGTTCTAGAACTTGTAGTGTGTGAAGGCAGTTTGTCCAGCTGTCCAGCCTCTGTCATAAACTCATACACTACGGAGGATGTCTTTTAAAGGAACCAACCAGCTCTGAGGGTGTGTTGTTTTGAGTATCTGAAATTAACATTGATGTTTTTATATAAGTATGAAATGAATATAAACACATGAAAAGTTAAATATGGAATGGGTTGTTGATGTGACCAAGGCCTCAGTCATGTAATTGATTGGGGTATATAGGGGAAACACTGGTGTGTGTGTGTAGTGTAGTGACCTAAGGGTTTTACTGGAACAGCGGAAATCACTCATGTTTTTTTATATATATATGAGATAAAGAACTCACAAGACCTCTCTCTGTCGCTGTCTCTCTGTCTCTCTGTCTCTGTGTGTGCATGCAAGGTTTACAGAGTGCATGCCTATGAATACACATTCTCCAATTCTGTGTGAACCAACGGATCCATAATTATTTATTTATTTAGACTGGTGTAATGTAAAAACATTGAATACATTCTAAATCTAAAGTGTACACTGAGTGTACAAAACATTAGGACCACCTGCTCTTTCCATGACATAGACTGACCAGGTGAACCCAGATGAAAGCTACAGTATATGACCCCTTATTGTTAAATCCACTTCAATCAGTGTAGATGAAGGGGAGTAGACAGGTTAAAGGATATTTAAGCCTTGAGACATGGATTGTGTATGTGTGCCATTCAGAGGAGGATGAATGGAAAAGGACATCCAGCCAACTTGACACAACTGTGGGAAGCATTGGAATCAAAATGGGCAAGCATCCCTGTGGAATGATTTTGACACCTTGTAGAGTCCATGCCCTGACGAATTGAGGCTGTTCTGAGGGTACACTCAGTGTACAGTATACCATATTTAGAAAAAATATTGTGTTGACTGACTACATTTTGTAAACAAAAGACTGCAGGTCACCTAGCAGTTAAAGCGTTGGGTCGATGTGCCCATGACCAAGGCACTTAACCCTAATTGCACCAGGTTTGCTGTTGATAATGGCAGACCATTGCCATGACCCCACTTTCTGATGGTGTCTCAGGGACAGTTGGGATATGCAAAAAACACATTTCTAATTCACACATATTATTTGACGCTTGTACATGTGTGAAATAGGACAAATATAAGCATCTACCAAATTATTATTAATGGGAAAATCAAAAAGAGTGACCTACAGGTAACTGCCAAAATACAATGCATTCTGAAAGTATTCAGACCACTTGCCTTTCTCCACATTTTCTTACGTTACAGCCTTATTCTAAAATTGATTCAATTCAAATTTTCCTCATCAATCTACACACAATATCCCATAATGAAAAAGTGAAAAGTTTATTTACATTTTTGAAAATGTTAACATTTTTAAAAATAAAAACAGAAATACCTTATTTACATAATTATTCAGACCCTTTGTTATGAGACTTGAAATTGAGCTCAAATTTGACATAATTTGGAAAGGCACACACCTGTCTATATAAGGTTGAGGTCAAAGGAATTGTCCGTAGAGCTCCGAACCTGTCTCAGCCTCCAGTATTTATGCTGCAGTAGTTTATGTGTCGGGGGGCTAGGGTCAGTTTGTTATATCTGGAGTACTTCTCCTGTCCTATTCAGTGTCCTGTGTGAATCTAAGTGTGCGTTCTCTAATTCTCTCCTTCTCTCTCTCGGAGGACCTGAGCCCTAGGACCATGCCCCAGGATTACCTGACATGATGACTCCTTGCTGTCCCCAGTCCACCTGGCTGTGCTGCTGCTCCAGTTTCAACTGTTCTGCCTTCTTATTATTCGAACATGCTGATCATTTATGAACATTTAAACATCTTGGCCATGTTCTGTTATAATCTCCACCCGGCACAGTGTTGGATTTATTATGGATAAATGAATAAACAATATCCCCATTTTCAATAGAATTGTGTCTAGGTAAACTTATACTCTGTATGTTTATTGAATTTATGAGTTCATAAGAAGAAATTGTGTGACAGGACAAGGAGGAATAGAATGTTAATGAACACCATTTCCAACTGGGCAGGAACAAATGTGTTGTGGACTGTGTAAACACATAAGGTCGTTAGCCTATGGTTGACCCTACTGAAACTTAGCTCTGGGGTTTTTAGATTAGGCAGTGAGTGCATTCCTAGGGTTTCTGTTAATTAAACCTGTCAGTTCAGTGGTGATCGATAATGTTGAGGGGTCAAAAGTTATCTGGGAGTGTGTTAGTAAGGTAGAATGAACTCTTCACCTTACTTTGTCCTGTCGAGAGGGGGGGGGGGTTCGTTTAAGACAGTGAAATGACGTCATGATCTGTATTTAATCTGAGGCATGTGTTTTGAGTGGTAGCGCGCTCCGAGAATAAATTCTATTACCTATTATTTAAAGACTGGTCTGCGTCTATTTTATGCAAACAAGGAATCAATATAAATTCTCATAAAATAGATGAAGGGCTTTCAATGATGAAAGCACATTGGCATAATTAAATTATACTAACACACAGCCAGAAGAGGACTGGCCACCCCACATATGCTCTCTCTAATTCTCTCTTTTTTTCTCTCTCTCGGAGGACCTGAGCCCTAGGACCATGCCCCAGGACTGCCTGACATGATGACTCCTTGCTGTCCCCAGTCCATCTGACCGTGCTGCTGCTCCAGTTTCAACTGTTCTGCCTTATTATTATACGACCATGCTGGTCATTTATGAACATTTGAACATCTTGGCCATGTTCTGTTATAATCTCCACCCGGCACAGCCAGAAGAGGACTGGCCACCCCACATAGCCTGGTTCCTCTCTAGGTTTCTTCCTAGGTTTTGGCCTTTCTAGGGAGTTTTTCCTAGCCACCGTGCTTCTACACCTGCATTGCTTTCTGTTTGGGGTTTTAGGCTGGGTTTCTGTACAGCACTTTGAGATATCAGCTGATGTACGAAGGGCTATATAAATACATTTGATTTGATTTGATTGTGTCGGGGCACAGATCTGGGGAAGGGTACCAAAACAGTTCTGCAGTATTGAAGATCCGCAAGAACACAGTAGCCTCCATCATTCTTAAATGGAAGAAGTTTGGAATCATCAAGACTCTTCCTAAAGCTGGCCGCCAGGCCAAACTGAGCAATCGGGGGAGAAGGGCCTTGGTCAGGGAGAGTCCTTCTGTGGAGATGGGAGAAACTTCCAGAAGGACAACCATATCTGCAGCACTCCACCAATCAGGCCTTTATGGTAGGGTGCTCAGATGGAAGCCACTCCTCAGTAAAAGGCACATGACAACCCACTTGGAGTTTGCCAAAAGATACCTAAAGGACTTTCAGATCATGGGAAACAAGATTATCTTGTCTGATGAAACCAAGATTGAACTCTTTGGCCTTAATGCCAAGCTTCACGTCTGGAGAAAACCTGGCTCAATCTAAAGTGAATCATGGTGGTGACAGCATCATGCTGTGGGGATGTTTTTCAGCGGTAGCGATTGGGTGACCAGTCAGGATCAAGGGAAACACCGATGGAGCAAAGTACAGAGAGATCCTTGATGAAAAACAGCTCCAGAGCACTCAGGACCTCAGACTGGGGCAAAGGTTCACCTTCCAACAGGACAACCACCCTATGCACACAGCTAGGACAATGCAGGAGTGGTTTTGGGACACATCTCTGGATGTCCTTGAATGGCCCAGCCAGAGCCCAGACTTGAACCCGATCGAACATCTCTGGAGAGACAAGAAAATAGCTGTGCAGTGATGCTCCCCATCCAATCTGACAGAGCTTGAGAGGATCTGCAGAGAAGAATGGGAGAAACTCCCCAAATACAGGTGTGCCAAGCTTGTAGCGTCATAACCAAGAAGATTTGAGGCTGTAATCCCTGCCAAAGGGGCTTCAACAAAGTACTGAGTAAAGGTCTGAATACTTATGGAAATGTGATATTTCAGTTTTGTGTTTTCATACATTTGCAAAAATGTCTAAAAACCTGTTTTTTCTTTGTCATTAGGGGGTCTTGTGTGTAGATCGATGAGGGGGAAAAAACAATATAATCCAAAAAGTCAAAGGGTCTGAATACTTTCCGAATGCACTGTAAATGAAACACCAGCATTTTAATAGGGTGTTAGGCCACCATGAGCCGCCAGAACAGCTTCAAAGGGCCTTGCCATACTGTAGATTCTACAATTGTCTGAAACTCTATTGGAAAAATGCGACACCATTCTTCCACGAGCAATTTGGTGTCTGCGTCCTGATGGTGGCAGAAAACACTGTCTCAGGTGCAACTCTAGAATCTCCCATTAGTGTTCATTTGGGGTTGAGATCTGAGACGGCCATGGCATATCGTGAAATATCAGCAAGTAAAGCAGTCTACACCACTGAATCTTCTGCTAAACGTGCCCCAACAATTACCCCTGTTTCAAAGTCACTGAGATCTCTTCTAGCAATGGTAGCCAACATAATAGGAAACTGGGTACACTCAGCATTGTGATACATGGACCTAAGCATGATGGGATGTTAATTCCACACCCATACTTTATATCCCTCATTTACTCAAATGTTTCCTTATTGGGGCATTTACTTGTAGATGCCAGGTTAACAGGACAAGCCAAAGATCTCCTCAGTGTTATGTGTACGTGTAAATGTGGGCATGCCCGTGTGTGTCTGTTTGGACACAGTCCCATGATCGCCTTGCCAGTTGTGTATCTCACAGGATGGGGTATTCATTATTTAACCAGGTTACGTAATACATAGCTGCTGTCACATTCTAAACACCGCAGTGGTATGGAGCTCTTTAATGTCGTTTAACACACAACTCCAACTTGCCAAGCACACTTCTATGTTAGAACAATTACACGCCATGGGAGTCAACAACGTTCTGTATAGCCTCCTGTTATCTAAGTCTATTAGATGGAAGACTCCAGACTGCCAAGAGGTTTGGACCTTTAAATCACAGGGTTGCTGGTTCAAACCCCATGCACTCCTGAAATTCCCTCTGAGACTAGATCACTCGGGAACCAATCCAAGGCTGCGTTTAGAGTATGAGGTCAAAATGAAGACTCAGTCACTTTGTGGTCCACTCAAGAACAGCACTAGACCCAGTGATGCTGCTCACTTTGAGGACTGTGTTTTTATTTGTTTTGAACATGAATAATACATTCCTGTTTATTTCTATTGTTCCGTTTTCTGTTTGTCTTCTCGTTGCAGTTAGTTCCCTGGCTCTATAGATTGACGCAAAATGTGTGTGGTGTCTCTGAGCACAAAACACAGAAACGAAACATCTTTGTGTGTGACTCCAAGAACATATTCAAGGGCAGGAACAAAGGAAAAGGACAATACAGAACCTTCAATCTCTATGGGTAATACAAACACACGCTCAAACGTGCTCACACATGTATAGGTGTTGTCCTTTCAGAGAAGGAGCGTCCTTCATTGTCGTTCTTGTGTGTGTATATGTACGTTTGTGCTTGCTTGCATATGTTCATTCCTGTTGTCCTTCTCCAGTCCTCGAAGGTGTTCTCCAGAGTAGGCGATAAGGCTCAGGTCTGCTGGGGTTTCTAAATAAATTATCTTTGATTAAAGCAAATAACCCTGTTACCATGGTTATCAAGGGGAAGTGCTGCTTGGGGGTCCACTGTGACACACTTAAATGTCACTCCACATTACCGTGGAAACTAATGGGGGATAGAATAAGGTCTGGGAGCCTGGGACTGCCCCCTACATACACATATGCAAGTACGCAGGAAGAGCATCAACTTATCTATACCTCTGAATTCCAATATAGATCGATCTCAATCTACATTATTTGCATCTGTCTGTGCAATTGAATATACATCCTAATTGAAAGCAATGCAGGTATTTCCTTTCTTAGACTTACTTGCCAATTCTATGGGAAACCCACATAATATTACACAACCTCAGGTCAGGTCTTAAAGTAGCTGGTGTAACATCATTTTTTACCAGAGCGTCTCATAAAGGCTGGTGCCTCGGGGCTAACGCTGCTGTCCGGGATATGTCAGGAGCTCTGTAAGGCAGTTGTGAATGGAACACTTTGGTTTATGTTGTTGTATTTCACACAAACACAAGTGTGAGTGCACACACACACACACATTTCTGCTGTTGTGTTGTGCTGTGTAGTCAGTCACGCTGTATTGTGTCATCTTCCTCTGAGCATCTCAGGAAAGTATTGGGTTTGTTCAGCAGTTTTAAAGCCTGACTGCTTGTCATTCAGTTCCAGCCCAGTGCTCACAGGACTCAAATGTTGAGCAGTCAGAGATGTGTTCACCACAGTGCTCCTTTGCTCTACTGACAAGGCAGGCAGGTATTGTTAGTGTATAGGGGGAAGAGGAGTACCTGGGCTTGAACCAGCAACCCTGTGGTTATAGGGTAAACACATTATCACCTCTGTCATAAAGGTCCAGACCTCTTTGCAGAGGTTAAAGTACACTACTGGATGGACCACTATAGCATCTAGTGGATAGCCAGGGGCACACTCCAACACTCAGACATCATTTACAAACAAAGCATTTGTTTTTCGTGAGTCCGCCAGATCAGAGGCAGTAGGGATGTCCAGGGATGTTCTCTGTTTCGTTAGTCTGCCAGATCAGAGGCAGTAGGGATGTCCAGGGATGTTCTCTGTTTCGTGAGTCCGCCAGATCAGAGGCAGTAGAGATGTCCAGGGATGTTCTCTGTTTCGTGAGTCTGCCAGATCAGAGGCAGTAGGGATAACCAGGGATGTTCTCTGTTTCGTGAGTCTGCCAGATCAGAGGCAGTAGAGATGTCCAGGGATGTTCTCTGTTTCGTGAGTCTGCCAGATCAGAGGCAGTAGAGATGTCCAGGGATGTTCTCTGTTTCGTGAGTCTGCCAGATCAGAGGCAGTAGAGATGTCCAGGGATGTTCTCTGTTTCGTGAGTCTGCCAGATCAGAGGCAGTAGGGATAACCAGGGATGTTCTCTGTTTCGTGAGTCTGCCAGATCAGAGGCAGTAGAGATGTCCAGGGATGTTCTCTTGATACGTGTGTGAATTGGACCATTTTCCTGTCAAAATGTAACAGGTAGTTTTGGGTGTCAGGGAAAATGTTTGGAGTAGAAGTACATTATTTTCTTTAGAAATGTAGTGAAGTAAAAGTAAGGCATCCCAAAAATATAAATTGTAAAGTACAGATACTACCAAAAACTACTTAAGTAGTACTTTAAAGTATTTTTACTGAAGTACTTTACACCACTGCTTGTGGGGACCTAAAATCCCCAAAGTTCCCACAAAGATAGTAAAACAAGGCAAATTCTCCCTCGTGGGCACATTCCCCCTTAAAATAGCCTTTGTCCATGAGTACAAAGGCTATTTTAAGCTTAGGTTTTAGATTTAGGGTTACAATTAAGGTTATGGTTAAACATGACGTAAGTGTGGTTGGGTTTAGGGTTAGAAGTTTAGGTTAGGGTTAGAGGTTAAGGTAACATCATAGATTTCACCTGGATTCACCTGGTCACTATGTAATGGAAATAACCGGTGTTCTCAGTGTTTTGTATACTCAGTGTATATATGTTCTCAATAATGTACTAGTCTTGTTTAATACCCACTATATTTTTGGGAACATTTATAAATTGTACGATTGTCTTTAGTTTTTCATGAGTGGAGCTTCTACCATACAGATGTAGGAATCTATTTGAACAAACCTAACACAATGGTCAATCTAAGTGCTGGGCAGAAGTGCTATAGGTTCAGGGGTGTGTCAGAAATGTTGTTGCTATTTTCACAAGCACAATTATCAGCACAGTTGCTGGCGTTGGCGTGAAAGGCCTGGGTCTTGAAGAATAAACAAGTTGTGGGTGTGTCGAGGCGTGGCCCCTCACTGGCCAATCAGAACGAGCTTCATGGTTGAATATGCTGTTGCTTCAAGTTGTGTATTTATGGTGTTTTATGTATTGCCTTGGAATCAACTCCAATTCCAATGTTAGTTCATTATAGTTTGTTAAACAGCTTATAGAAACACATGAACAAAATGTAGATCTATCCCATCTGTGCAAAATATGTTAACTTGAAACTGATTGCAGTCCACGTTGTTCTTAGTAATTGCATGGCTTCAATGTGGAAATACCTTTGTATATATAATGTATGTGGACACCTCTTAAAATTAGTAGAATTGGCTATTTCAGCCACACCCGTTGCTGACAGGTGTATAAAATTGAACACACAACCATGCAATCTCCATAGACAAACATTGGCAGTGAAATGGCCTTACTGGAGAGCTCAGTGACTTTTAACGTGCCACCGTCATAGGATGCCACCTTTCCAGCAAGTCAGTTTGTGGGATGTATGCCTTGCTAGAGCTACCACTGTCAACTGTAAGTGCTGTTATTGAGAAGTGGAAACGTATAGGAGCAGCAATGGCTCAGCCATGAAGTGGTAGACCACACAAGCTCACAGAACGGGACCGCCGAGTCCTGAAGCGCGTTGCAACACTTACTATTGGAGGCAAAGTCAGCAGCTTAATGAAATGGGTTTCATTGCAGCCATTGGATTCTGGAGCATCGTTCTCTGGAGTTATGAATCACGTTTCACCATCTGGCAGTCCAACGGACGAATCTGGGTTTGGCGGATGCCCTGCCAGGAGAACACTACCTGCCCGAATGCATAGTGCCAGTTGGGAAGTTTAGTGGAAGATAAATAATGGTCTGGGAATGTTGTTCATGGTTCGGGCCCCTTAGTTCCAGTGAAGGGAAATCTTTTAGTGGAAACATTTAGTGGAAAGCCTTCCCAGAAGAGTGGAAGCTGTTATAGCACCAAAGGGGGATCAACTCCACATTAATGCCCATGATATTGGAATGAGATGTTTGACGAACAGGTGTCCACATCCTTTTGGTCATGTAGTGTATATATACTCAACAAAAATATAAACATGTCAAGTGTTGGTCCCATGTTTCATGAGCTGAAATAAAAGATCCCAGAAATGTTCCATACACACAAAAATCTTATTTCAAAAAATGTTGTGCACAGATTTGTTTACATTCCTGTTAGTGAAAATTTCTCCTTTACCAAGATAATCCATCCACTTGACAGGTGTAGCATATCAAGAAGCTGATTAAGCAGCGTGATCATTACACAGGTGCACCTTGTCAATAAAAGGCCACTCTAAACTGTGTAGTTTCGTCACACAACACAAAGCCACAGATGTCTCGTCGTTTTAGAGACCATGTGTAACCATGCCAGCCGCAGACCCGTGTAACCATGCCAGCCGCAGACCCGTGTAACCATGCTAGCCCAAGACCTCCACATCCAGCTTCTTTACCTGCAGGATCGTCTGAGACCAGCTGATAAAATTGAGGAGTATTTCTGTCTGTAATAAAGCCCTTTTTGGGGGAAAAACTCATTGTAAATGGCAGGGCCTGGCTCTCCAGTGGGTGGGCCTGGCTCCCTATGCCTTGGCAGGCCCAGTCATGTGCCCCTGCCCAGTCATATGAAATCCATAGATTAGGGCCTAATTTATTTATTTAATCTGACTGATTTTCTTATATGAACTGTAACCCAGCGAAATCGTTGAAATTGTTGTATGTTGTGTTTATATTTTTATTCAGTAAATACATAGCATTCACACTGATTTAGGGGCTAGGTCTACTGTAAATTGCATTATGGCTGAGCATGGACATGCCAAACATTGTCAATAATAAACCCGATTAAATTAATTATTGATAAGGCCTAAAAAGAGAGTGAATAATTCTAATCATATTTTAAACACAACGATCCAATATAAAGAGAAAGGGAGGATGTCCACTCATCGTTATACTGCTCCAAAATAGAATGTTTGGTATACATTTTCAAACCATCTTACAGATCGCATTCACACTTCTCTAAAACTTGCATTGCATGCGCGCCACGGATGTTCTCACCAAGCCAGGACAGTTAATCATTCAAATACGTTTTTTGTTAATTAAATTAAATGAAAAACTATTGTTACAGGAAAATATCTTCTAAATACGAGGTTCACCTGTATTCGCCGAGGTTCTCATCTTTGCATTTCTCGTTTGATGATGGGCATGGACACGTGTAGCACGTCCAAAGTATGGCTAAAATAACGTAGGCCTACCTACAATACATAGGTAAAAAGGGAATGTCAGCTCACTGTTTTGCTCCTCTCCAACTTAGATTTTTAAAACTGAACGCTTTGGTGAGTAAGATTTATTTCCAAGCGGTCTCACGAGCCAAACACTTTATCAATGGTCTAGCCTAGTTGATTACATTGGGCAATACAGAAAATAATACAGCCTTCATTGAGAGGAGGATATGCTTGGTTTTTAAAACATTACTGTTTTACGTTTCTAAATAGGAAGTATAAATGCACGAAAGGCACATCTTGTTCCATATCTAGAACCCTTTGAAGAACCCCTTTCGTTCCAGGTGAAAGCATTTTGGGTTTCCACGTAGAACCCTTATTACAGAAGGTTCTACATGGAACTCAAATGGATTCTACCTGGAACCAAAAATAGTTATTCTATGGGGACAGCTGAAGAACCTTTTTGGAACACCTTTTTCTAAAAGTGCATGCGTTTCCGCTATCAAAATTCATGCCTTAACCAACTGCGTTTGGTTGGTCTCAAATATCCCTATCAGCGCTGCCTGAAATGAGCACTTTGGATCCCGTTTTTAAGGACACGACTCAGATATTTCCACCCTCCCATCTGAGCGCGAGCGAGCTGATGTAAGCAGTGGTGTAAAGAACTTAAGAACAAATACTTTAAAGTACTACTTAAGTCGTTTTTTCAGGTATCTGTACTTTACTATTTATATTTTTGACAACATTTACTTTTACTTCCTAAGAAAAGAATGTACTTTACACTCCATACATTTTCCCTCACACCCATTTTGAATGCTTAACAGGAAAGGAAAATGGTCAAATTCACACATTTATCAAGAAAACACCCCCAGTCATCCTTACTGCCTCTGAATTGGTGCCCTAAACACAAATGCTTAGTTTGAGTGTTCCCCTAGCAATCTGAAAATGTAAAAAACAAGAAAATCGCCATCTGCTTTGCTTCATAAAAGGAATTTGAAATATTTTTTTGCTTTAACTTTTATATTTGAGCAAATACATTTGATACCTATGGATATTTACAACCACATACTTTTAGACTATTACTCCAGTAGTATTTTACTGGGTTACTATTACTCCAGTAGTATTTTACTGGGTTACTATTACTCCAGTAGTATTTTACTGGGTTACTATTACTCCAGTAGTATTTTACTGGGTTAATATTACTCCAGTAGTATTTTACTGGGTTACTATTACTCCAGTAGTATTTTACTGGGTTATTTTTACTCCAGTAGTATTTTACTGGGTTACTATTACTCCAGTAGTATTTTACTGGGTTACTATTACTCCAGTAGTATTTTACTGGGTTACTATTACTCCAGTAGTATTTTACTGGGTTACTATTACTCCAGTAGTATTTTACTGGGTTACTATTACTCCAGTAGTATTTTACTGGGTTACTATTACTCCAGTAGTATTTTACTGGGTTACATACATTTTTACTTGAGTCATTTTCTATTAAAGTATCTTTACTTTTACTCAAGTATGACAATAGAGTGCTTTTTCCACACTGGATATAAGACGGATAAATTGAAGAATCTGGCGTTAAAGCTGGAAATGCCAAGTTGCGCCACTTTTTACATGACAAAATTGCGTTTGACACTAGCATCGCTTTAACGACAGCCGTATTGTCGCTGCAAAATAATCCTGCAGAAACAGAATTTGAACATTTAGTCCATATGTTGCTTGATCGGTGGTTAGGTTATTAGCTGGACAAAATTAGACTACATGTAAAGTGCATTACTGTTAAATGAATCGCGTGTTAGAGCAGATTGTCAGCATATCACAAAGCTTATCTGCATTCTCAGCAACCCTTTAACCCTATTTCATAACCACATGTTGTTTCTGTTGTTCTCCCCTCCACCGTCATAAAATGCAGAATCTTCAGACTACTACATTTAAAACACCCATTTGTTATTCCGTCATCATGATTTTATCTGTGTTTCTTTGCCACGTCTGCTAGCTCAGCTCTGGCACTTCAGTCCCACAGCAACTCAGAGCAAACCAGATTCGATCATTGCCAGGGTACAGCTAGGTGTTTTTTTTTGTTTGATTTATAGTGAAACATGTGCAGGTTGATGTGTATTGTCATGAATGCTGCCCTGCAGGCCGAACTAAGCGATGTATGCCAGATGGGCCAGCTGCAAAGTCAAAAGTGGCTTTATTGAAGGAATTATGAGGCATGTGATTCCAGGTCATCTCAAATGTCATCTGTGAGAGTCTGATTCATAACATTATTATTATGGTTTGGAGCAGAATAAAGATTACTATCACCCATGGCTGATGTCATGAAGATCTTCAGGGCATTCCATTTTACTGGGCTCTTGGTAGTCAGAGAGAGAGAGAGAGCAAAGAGAGAGAGAAGAGAGAGCAAAGAGAGAAAGAGAGAGAGAGAGAGAGCAGAGAGGGAGAGAGAGCAAATAGAGAGAGAGAGAGAGCAGAGAGAGCAAAGAGGGAGAGAGAGCAAATAGAGAGAAAGAGAGAGAGAGAGAGTTAGAGAGACAGTGAGTCTTGCCAGTCCTCTAATTTAATATAATGGGCAGGGCTAATACTGTCGTACTCTTTGTAGATCACCATTAATATCAATAGAACATATACACTGAGTACTTTAAGTACACCTGCTCTTTCCATGACATATATTGACCAGGTAAATCCTGGTGAATCCAGGAATCTATGGTCCCTTATTGGTGTCACTTGTTAAATCCACTTCAATCAGTGTAGATGAAGGGAAGGAGACAGGTTAAGGGAGTATTTTTAAGTAATGAGACAATTGAGACATGGATTGTGTATGTGTGCCATTCAGAGGGTGAATGGGAAAGACAACATTTTGAAGTGCCTTTGAACTGGGTATTATAGTAGGTGCCAGGGTCATGTGTTAAGAACTGCAATGCTGCTGTTTTTTCTTTTCACACTCAACAGTTTCATGTGTGTATCAAGAATGGTCCTCCACCCAAATGACATTCAGCCAACTTGACACAACTGTGGGGAGCATTGGAGTCAACCTGGGCTAGCATCCCAGTGGAACACTTATTCTTATCTCTTACTTTTTTAGGTATATTCTTAAAATGTGATTGTTGGTTAATGGCTTGCTTGTAAGTAAGCATATCCCTGTAAGGTCTACACCTGTTGTATTCGGTGCATGTGACAAATAACATTTGATTTGATACATCCTTGCATGTGACACTGTTCAATCCACGATTGTCACAGCAACCCTTACACTGCCTGTCACGTCTACTTCCGCTCTTCCCCTCCGGCGTTCAACGTCACCGGTTTACTAACCACCGGCCCTGGGATTAATCATTACACACACCTGGCATTCATCATTACACACACCTGGCATCATCATGATACTCACCTGGACTCCATCACCTTCCTGATTAACTCCCATATATCTGTCACTCCCTTTGGTTCTTTCCTCAGTCGGCATTGTTCCTGTGTTTATGCGTAGACGCTACTGTTATGGTGTCTCGTTTCATGTTTGTTGTTTAATTAAACGTTGCACCTGCTTCTCGACTCAGCGTCTCCGTTACACTGCCGTCCTTCTTAATGGTCACTGCAGCTGATGCTCACATGGGCGGTGGGTCTTCTTAAGGATTGCCTGGTAAACCTGAGGGGAGATGCATCAGTGGTACTGCATGATTGGCTCTGCATCCCCTGTCTATATCCGATGCTTGACCTGGTCTGTGTAGCCAAAAGTGTTGTCTGTATTGGAGAACATGTCAGAGCAACTGAATTAACTGACTCCTCTGTGGTTCATTAAGTGCTCAAAGTCCACATCCACAGAGACCGGAAGATACTGGACTTGACTGTACATAAGACTGGTTGGGTCTGCCTCTTCATGGGCTGACAGATGAACATGCAACTCAATTTCTTGTTCTTCAAACACTGCAAAGTCTCAGGGCACAATCTCTGCAGGCCTGCTTATCTCAACCACTCTGGCTCGTGGATGCAAGTGTACACTAGGTAACACATATTATATTCAGTGCTGACTTTTCCCAGACATTTGCAATCATGGTAAACACTGCACGTCGGCTCAAGTGTAGATTACCTGAAAAAAAAAACGTTATAGTGCGCTGCTCTATAACGCGCATTAGATTGAGTCCAATTGTCTTTCTCTGAAAACCATGATTGTATTCAAGATGTTTTCTCGATCTTCTCCCTCATTGAATCTACAATAGAGACACCACTGACCCCCCCCTCCCTGAATAAAAGATCCGCGTCAGAAGACCACACTGTCATTGCCCTCATAGCTCCTCCATTGTGTGTCTGTCTCTCAGTGCTGTACGTGGGTGCTGTGATGTCTGTCTACTACGTGGGCTGCCATTATGTTTCTGTTTCCTTGTCATAGAGAATTGTCCCTATTGGGGTGGTGCAACTGTAGGGGCCTGATGAGCCATCATGGGGCTTGTATGACTTCTGCTACCTGGGAGATATACTGTCTCAGTGGCTCTTTAAGCAGTGTTCAGGTCATTTGGTGAACAGTTAGAGCAGAGAATCATCTGAGTCTCATTTGTGCTTCTCTCTTGCGCACATGCTTTTTTTGCCTGCTGTTTTCTGTTATTCTCCTTCTCTAAAGGGGGTAGAGTGTTCATTTCCTCAAAACACACACACCACAATGCAGGCTACATAAATGAGATTCCTAACATTCCAACAGTGGCACGGCTCCTATACAAAAGTTATCGACTGGCGTCGCCATGTGAGAGGTATATAGTAGTTATGTCTGCTACAGACCATTACAGTCATAGTTATAGCTGCCTGTAATATATACAGTGGACAGTAGCTGTTCAGGTATGGACCACTTAAGTTATAGTTATAGCCGCCACCCCCGCCACACACACACACACACTGTGGTACCGTAACCATATCAGGATACAAGCAGTGCTCTGTGTTCTACGTAACTTCCCCACATTCTTCAGTAAGTGTGTCAGGCTGGGGATGAAGGATTCTGAATGTGTGTGTTTGGAGGATGTTGGAGTAAAATCATATCAAATCAAATTTTATTTGTCACATGCGCCGAATACAACAGTGAAATGCTTACTTACAAGCCCTTATGCAACAATGCAGTTCAATAAAAATAAAAATAAAAATAAATATTTTTTTATTTCACCTTTATTTAACCAGGTAGGCTAGTATAGAACAAGTTCTCATTTACAACTGCAACCTGGCCAAGATAAAGCAAAGCATTAGGACACAAACAACAACACAGATTTACACATGGAATAAACAAACATACAGTCAATAACACAATCGAAGAAAGTCTATATACAGTGTGTGCAAATCAGGTAAGATAAGGGAGGTAAGGCATGAAATAGGCCATGGTGGCAAAATAATTACAATTTAGCAAGTAAACACTGGAGTGATAGATGTGCAGAAGATGAATGTGCAAGTAGAGATACTGGGGTGCAAAGGAGAAAAAATAAATAACAGTATGGGGATGAGGTAGTTGGATGGGCTATTTACAGATGGCCTATGTACAGGTGCAGTGATCTGTGAGCTGCTCTGACAGCTGGTGCTTAAAGTTAGTGAGGGTGATATGAGTCTCCAGCTTCAGTGATTTTTGCAATTCGTTCCAGTCATTGGTAGCAGAGAACTGGAAGGAAAGGCGACCAAAGGAGGAATTGGCCTTGGGGTAACCAGTGAAATATACCTGCTGGAGTGCATGCTACGGGTGGGTGCTGCTATTGTGACCAGTGAGCTAATAAGATAAGGCAGGGCTTTACCTAGCAAAGACTTATAGATTACCTGGAGCCAGTGGGTTTGGCAACGAATATGAAGCGAGGGCCAGCCAACAAGGGCATACAGGTCGCAGTGGTGGGTAGTGTATGGGGCTTTGGTGACAAAACGGATGGCACTGTGATAGACTGTATCCAATTTGCTGAGTAGAGTGTTGGAGGCTATTTTGTAAATGACATCGCCGAAGTCAAGGATCAGTAAGATGGTCAGTTTTACGAGGATATGTTTGGCAGCATGAGGGAAAGATGCTTTGTTGCGAAATAGGAAGCCAATTCTAGATTTCATTTTGTATTGGAGATGCTTAATGTGACTCTGGAAGGAGAGTTTACAGTCTAACCAGACAACTAGGTATTTGTAGATGTCTACATATTCTAAGTCAAATCAAATCAAATTTTATTTGTCACATACACATGGTTAGCAGATGTTAATGCGAGTGTAGCGAAATGCTTGTGCTTCTAGTTCCGACAATGCAGTAATAACCAACAAGTAATCTAACTAACAATTCCAAAACTACTGTCTTATACACACAAGTGTAAGGGGATAAATAATATGTACATAAAGATATATGAATGAGTGATGGTACAGAGCGGCATAGGCAAGATACAGTAGATGGTATCGAGTACAGTATATACATATGAGATGAGTATGTAAACAAAGTGGCATAGTTAAAGTGGCTAGTGATACATGTATTACATAAAGATGCAGTAGATGAAATAGAGTACAGTGTATACGTATACATATGAGATGAATAATGTAGGGTATGTAAACATTTTATTAGGTAGCATTGTTTAAAGTTGCTAGTGGTATATTTTACATAAATTTCCCATCAATTCCCATTATTAAAGTGGCTGGAGTTGAGTCAGTGTGTTGGCAGCAGCCACTCAATGTTAGTGGTGGCTGTTTAACAGTCTGATGGCCTTGAGATAGAAGCTGTTTTTCAGTCTCTCGGTCCCAGCTTTGATGCACCTGTACTGACCTCGCCTTCTGGATGATAGCGGGGTGAACAGGCAGTGGCTCGGGTGGTTGTTGTCCTTGATGATCTTTATGGCCTTCCTGTAACATCGGGTGGTGTAGGTGTCCTGGAGGGCAGGTAGTTTGCCCCCGGTGATGCGTTGTGCGGACCTCACTACCCTCTGGAGAGCCTTACGGTTGTGGGTGGAGCAGTTGCCGTACCAGGCGTTGATACACCCCGCCAGGATGCTCTCGATTGTGCATCTGTAGAAGTTTGTGAGTGCTTTTGGTGACAAGCTGAATTTCTTCAGCCTCCTGAGGTTGAAGAGGCGCTGCTGCGCCTTCTTCACGATGTTGTCTGTGTTGGTGGACCAATTCAGTTTGTCTGTGATGTGTATGCCGAGGAACTTAAAACTTGCTACCCTCTCCACTACTGTTCCATCGATGTGTATAGGGGGGTGTTCCCTCTGCTGTTTCCTGAAGTCCACAATCATCTCCTTAGTTTTGTTGACGTTGAGTGTGAGGTTATTTTCCTGACACCACACTCCAAGGGCCCTCACCTCCTCCCTGTAGGCCGTCTCGTCGTTGTTGGTAATCAAGCCTACCACTGTTGTGTCGTCCGCAAACTTGATGATTGAGTTGGAGGCGTGCGCAGTCGTGGGTGAACAGGGAGTACAGGAGAGGGCTCAGAACGCACCCTTGTGGGGCCCCAGTGTTGAGGATCAGCGGGGTGGAGATGTTGTTGCCTACCCTCACCACCTGGGGGCGGCCCGTCAGGAAGTCCAGTACCCAGTTGCACAGGGCGGGGTCGAGACCCAGGGTCTCGAGCTTGATGACGAGCTTGGAGGGTACTATGGTGTTAAATGCCGAGCTGTAGTCGATGAACAGCATTCTCACATAGGTATTCCTCTTGTCCAGATGGGTTAGGGCAGTGTGCAGTGTGGTTGAGATTGCATCGTCTGTGGACCTATTTGGGCGGTAAGCAAATTGGAGTGGGTCTAGGGTGTCAGGTAGGGTGGAGGTGATATGGTCCTTGACTAGTCTCTCAAAGCACTTCATGATGACGGAAGTGAGTGCTACGGGGCAGTAGTCGTTTAGCTCAGTTACCTTAGCTTTCTTGGGAACAGGAACAATGGTGGCCCTCTTGAAGCATGTGGGAACAGCAGACTGGGATAGGGATTGATTGAATATGTCCGTAAACACACCAGCCAGCTGGTCTGCGCATGCTCTGAGGGTGCGGCTGGGGATGCCGTCTGGGCCTGCAGCCTTGCGAGGGTTAACACGTTTAAATGTTTTACTCACCTCGGCAGTGAAGGAGAGGCCGCATGATTTGGTTGCAGGCCGTGTCAGTGGCACTGTATTGTCCTCAAAGCGGGCAAAAAAGTTATTTAGTCTGCCTGGGAGCAAGAGATCCTGGTCCGTGACGGGGGTGGTTTTCTTTTTGTAATCCGTGATTGACTGTAGACCCTGCCACATACCTCTTGTGTCTGAGCCGTTGAATTGAGATTCTACTTTGTCTCTATACTGATGCTTAGCTTGTTTGATTGCCTTGCGGAGGGAATAGCTACACTGTTTGTATTCGGTCATGTTACCAGACACCTTGCCCTGATTAAAAGCAATTGTTCGCGCTTTCAGTTTCACGCGAATGCTGCCATCAATCCACGGTTTCTGGTTTGGGAATGTTTTAATCGTTGCTATGGGAACGACATCTTCAACGCACGTTCTAATGAACTCGCACACCGAATCAGTGTATTCGTCAATGTTGTTGTCTGACGCAATACGAAACATATCCCAGTCCACATGATAGAAGCAGTCTTGGAGTGTGGAATCAGATTGGTCGGACCAGCGTTGAACAGACCTCAGCGTGGGAGCTTCTTGTTTTAGTTTCTGTCTCTAGGCAGGGATCAACAAAATGGAGTCGTGGTCAGCTTTTCCGAAAGGAGGGCGGGGCAGGGCCTTATATGCGTTGCGGAAGTTAGAAAAGCAGTGATCCAAGGTTTTGCCAGCCCTGGTTGCGCAATCGATATGCTGATACAATTTAGGGAGTCTTGTTTTCAGATTAGCCTTGTTAAAAGTCAGAACCGTCCAGAGTAGTGATGTTGGACGGGCGGGCAGGTGTTGGTAGCGAAATTGATTTAAAGTTTAAAAAAGTATCACAATAAAATAACATTAAGAGGCTGTATACAGTGAGGACAGGGGGGGAGGGGGGGGGGGGGGGGGGGTTGCAATGCAAACAGTCCGGTGTGGCCATTTGATGAATTGTTCAGCAATCTTATGGCTTGGGGGTAGAAGCTGCTAATGAGTCTTTTGGACCTAGACTTGGCACTCTGGTAGCGCTTGTCGTGCGGTAGCAGAGAGAACAGTCAATGACTCGGGTGACTGGAGTCACAAGGCACCCGGCATTATTACTGCATTACTGCATTACACACCTCACTGTTTACATATCTCGCATTACTCATGTCATATGTATATAGTGTATACTGTATCCTTCACTATCTATTTTTTACTACCTATTGCATCTTAGCCGCTCTGTCACTGCTCATCCATACATTTTATACTTATATATTCTTATCCCATTCCTTTACTAGATTGTGTATTAGGTTTTGTTGTGGAATTTGTTAGATATTATCTGTTAGATACAGCTGCACTGTCAGATCTAGAAGCATAAGCATTTAGTTACACTCGCAATAACATCTGCTAACCATGTGTATGTGACCAATAAAATTTGAAGTAAAGATTTGTCACAAGAATTTTAAATCCCAATGATAATAACTAACGATAAATAGCTTTGACCAATCCCCGAGGTTTGTAAGACCATGGGTATAATAATAATTAGGCAAAGACTCAGCTTATTCAAAAGGTTAGTACAGTTTATTAATGAGAACGTTCTAAAGTCAAGAATGCAAACAGTCTTTATAACACACACAAACAAGTTCAAATCTTAAGCTGCGCCTTGCTCAGACAGTCAGTGTTTTTCCACTACACAGACACATTGTTTAGTCTGCAACATGTTTCATAATTTTCTGCAAGCCAAACAGTTTCTCCCCTCCACGGCTGGAGACAGAATGTCCATGTAAGGAACACAGTGTTACAACTTGTCTGTCGATAGCTCCTCTTATCATTTGTTTCCCACTTTTGCCCCAGGAAAACACAAAGTGTAGACTGCGAGGCCAGATTGCGAGGCCAGAGCCACAGAACTCATCTGAGAAGAGGGCTGCTGAGACGCCGGCTGCGTGCAGGCCATAACAGCCAAAGGGACAGAGCTCTGATCCAGAGAGCATGGCCCAGCGAAGGGGGGCCGTGGTGGTCCAGGCTGTGCCCAGGCAGTGGATTAACTAGGATAGGGAGAGGTAGCTGGAGGGGCATCCACAGCCCTGGAGGGAACGCCGAAGCCGCTGGCAGAAGTCAGCTGATACAGGGGCTCAAAGGTTTTTGGATGCCTGAACGCGGGGGAAGAAGGCAGGCACACCGAGAACGATTCTTCTCCTTCTTTCTGGTACAGACGCATCCATTTACACTCACCTGGAGTCTAGACAATGAGCAGCCATTTTCTGGTTCAAGCTAGTAGAGAGGTGCAGTGGCGGAAATCGATCATATTCCAGGAAGGTCCTATTATCATCCTGTTTTTTTAAATATATCTATATTTTAGTTTTAAGCCTATCCCAAACATTAACCCTTACCTTAACCATTAATGCCTAACCATAATCATTTGGAGTTAATGCCTAAACCTAACCTTAACACAGAAACATGGGTGAACAACTCATTCTGACGTGAGACTGTGAGAGCTGGTAGGTCGGAGTCACACATACACACACAAAAGCATTTATTGCATTATTACACTCTGTCAAACACAGTTCCTTATACACTCTTAAGAGGTTGCCTGCAAGAGTGTGTCTGATGTAAGAGTAACACAAACCACCTGCTTTCATCCCAAAGTGAAAAGTAAAAGCTTCGATAGGACCAATACAAAACACACAGTCTATCCTTCAGTACAGGGCTAGTCTCTCTCTCTTTCTCTCTCTCTCTGCCCTCTCTCTCTCTGCCCTCTCTCTCTCTCTCTCTCTCTCTCTCTCTCTCTCTCTCTCTCTCTCTCTCTCTCTCTCTCTCTCTCTCTCTCTCTCTCTCTCTCTCTCTCTCTCTCTCTCTCTCTCTCCTCTCTCTCTCTCTCTCCTCTCTCTCTCTCTCTCTCTCGCTCTCTCTCTCTCTCTCTCTCTCTCTCTCTCTCTCTCTCTCTCTCTCTCTCTCTCTCTCTCTCTCTCTCTCTCTCTCTCTCTCTCTCTCTCTTCTCTCTCTCTCTCTCTCTCTCTCTCTCTCTCTCTCTCTCTCTCTCTCTCTCTCTCTCTCTCTCTCTCTCTCTCTCTCTCTCTCTCTCTCTCTCTCTCTCTCTCTCTCTCTCTCTCTCTCTCTCTCTCTCTCTCTCTCTCTCTCTCTCTCTCTCTCTCTCTCTCTCTCTCTCTCTCTCTCTCTCTCTCTCTCTCTCTCTCTCTCTCTCTCTCTCTCTCTCTCTCTCTCTCTCTCTCTCTCTCTCTCTCTCTCTCTCTCTCTCTCTCTCTCTCTCTCTCTCTCTCTCTCTCTCTCTCCTCTCTCTCTCTCTCTCTCTCTCTCTCTCTCTCTCTCTCTCTCTCTCTCTCTCTCTCTCTCTCTCTCTCTCTCTCTCTCTCTCTCTCTCTCTCTCTCTCTCTCTCTCTCTCTCTCTCTCTCTCTCTCTCTCTCTCTCTCTCTCTCTCTCTCTCTCTCTCTCCTCTCTCTCTCTCTCTCTCTCTCTCTCTCTCTCTCTCTCTCTCTCTGCCCCCGAACACGGTCTGGCTGAGATGTGTGTGTTTGGTGCCATGTCTGTGATTAGAACTCCATTCATCTACATTCATCTTCATGCTCCTATGTTCCCCTCCCAAGAATTCTATTAGAGCCCATCCGAAGCCCAATAGAGAACACACACATATAAGATATAATATGAGTCTAGGAATGTTTTGCTTTTCTAAGAATGGACAAGCATAAAATCCATTATGTATAGTTAACAGTACACTGAGAAAGAAGGGTTCCAAAATGTTTATTTGGCTGTTCCCATTGAAGAACCCTTTTTGATTCCAGGTATAACTATTTTTGGATCCATGTAAAGCCCTCTGTGTACAGGGTTCTACATGGTACTCAAAAGGGTTCTACTTGGAATCAAAAAGGGTTCTTCAAATGGTTATCCTAAGGGGACAGCCAAAAGAAACTTTTAGGTTCTAGATAGCACCTTTATTTCTAAGAGTGTACTCTGTCTGGATGATGGACAATATGGAGGGTAAAATACATATATGTGTGGTATATTATCTGTTAAGCATGGGGACCTGACACAATCAAATACATTGGTAACATGTTGTTTACACAGTATATTAGGCTCAAATGTTACCCCAACTAGTTGTAATCTGTAGTCCCATGGAATTGGCAGAACACAATTGCCACATACACTCTAGCATCTTCTGATGATAGTTTGTCTTGAAAAACATTTACCGTAATTTCTGGACTATTAAGCGCACCTGAATATAAACCGCACGCACTGAATTTTAAAAAAATATGTATTTTGTACATAAATAAGCCGCACATGTCTATAAGTCGCAGGTGCCTGCCGGTACATTGAAACAAATGAACTTTACACAGCCTTTAAACGAAACACGGCTTGTAACAAAAATAAATAGGTTTTTAAACGAAACACGGCTTGTAACAAAAATATTTTAAAAATAGCAGTAAACAGTAGCCTACCAAGAAAGTGGAGGGGGGTTGGGCAGGGGGATGGAGCATTGGAAGTTAAGACCAGGTTTAGCCATTGTTCTCTCTCTTACGTCTGGCCTTCACAAGAGAAGCTCACGGTTGTTTTATAGGGTATCCTTCATTTATTTGGCGTGGGCTACGGCCAAACAGTAGCCTGTTGGGTTAATAAACTGTCAATTCGTAAACTCAAGCCTCCGTCTGGACAATTGTTCCCTTATGATCACGTCAGGTCATTACATTGGTGTCAGAAGTAAAAACATTGATAAAAGTTAGCCAGCTAGGTAGATGACTTCTGTGGCTAGCTACCGTAGGTGAGAACGGGGTTGAAAATGCTTCGAGGGAATCCGAAAGTGGTGGCGGTAGGGGACGATTATGGCCAAGGAGGTGCATGTGCATGGACGTCGGAGGATCTGGCTGAGGAGATTGCCAGGGCGTCAGTGTCCAGAGGCCGCATGAGGGAGGAGGTTAGAGTGATGGTGGCTGAAGCGGGCATGAGTGCCTCGTCGACTGTGCTTCACGCTGATTCTGGTGGGCGGACCGAAGGGATGACGTCGACACGTCGACACGAGGAATCTGGGGCTCAGGATGTAAACAAACATGGCGGCGCCCAGTTCCCGGCTGTGTCCGTATCTGTTAAGACACCGAAGTATTCCGGTAAGGCGGACTGGGAAGCTTTTCATACTCAGTTTGAACTGTTAGCTCATTTTAGGGGGCGGTCGAATGAAGAAAGGGCACTGCAGTTGGCTTTATGCCTCACGGATGATGCTCTGGGCTGTTTGATATTGATTAGCCCCGAGGACAGACATGATTATGGTGCTTTAGTGGTAGCACTGAGGCACTATGGACAGTGTGTACAGCCCGGGCTGCTGCGCACCGAACTGAGTAATAGGCGCAGGCAGCCTGGAGAGCCTCTACGGGTGCTATCTAATGACATTGAGAGCCTGTCTCTGTGGGCATATGCTCACATGCCCCCCTCCGTGCAGAGCGAGCTAGCACGGGACCAGTTCATACAGGCGCTATCACCTACGGAGCTGCGTATTACAGACCCAGCTGGCTCATCCTGAGTCATTGCAGATAGCCTTGGAGATGGCTTTGGAGAGGGAGCTGGTGTGGGCTGGGGCTTCAGCTGGGGCTTTGGTGGTGGTGTAGAGAGACAGACCCTCTGTGCGGGCTGTGGGGCAGAGCAGCCCGGAGCCGGGAAAAGCCTGTATGGGTGGCTGAAATGACAGAACTCATTCGTGCTGTGTCGCTACAGGCGACGCGAAACACACGCCCTGGTCCCAGGGTCTGCTGGGGTTGTAGCCAGCCACGCCATCTGCGCCAGGATTGCCCCATGTCCACCAGAGCTCAGGGAAACGGTTCGGAGTCCGCATAGACCGGGTAGCAAACGTCTGGACCCTGTTGTTGTGGTGGGCCAGACCTGTGTTGGGGACTTTTGTCATGTCCCTGTCACTGTGGAGGGGGTGCCCTGCTCTGCCCTGGTGGACACTGGGCCGGATATTGTGCCAGGTTGGACCCAGTGTGAGCCCACAACTGTGCAGCTCTGCACAGTCACAGGTGAGCTGGCACCCATGAAAGGGAAGAGAATAATGATTCTGACAGTAGGGGGAAGGTCTGTGCATCATCCTGTGTGGGTGGCGGCTGTGCATGACCCTTGTATCCTGGGGTTGGACTTTCTTAGGAGCACAGGCTGACCTAAATGGGGGCACACTGAGCTTCCAGGGAGGGCCGGCAGTCACCATGCCCCCCCCCCCAATGTCACATTCACACAACCCAACAAACCCTTTACTCCAACAGTTAAAGCAGCAGAGACTCATGGCCCCTCCTCCACATCTGTGTGTGACTTTTCCCCATCCCCCCTGTCACCTACGGCTGTGTGTTACATTCCCCCATACCTCCATGACAAATCTCTCCGTGAGTCCGGGCCGCGCCCCTCCAGCCCAGCTACCCCAGATGGGAGAGGAGAGGACACTGTCTGCAGTGAGGGAGATATGGGGGAGGAACTGTGTTGGTCTTGACCCCGAGCAGCAGGAACGGTTGTGGCAGTTGTTGTTTGAATTCAGAGACAGCTTTGCGCTGAGTGAGGAAGAGGTGGGTCAGACTCATCTGGTGCAGCATGAGATCGATACAGGTGATGCTCGACCCATCAAGATGCGTCCCCGCCGTATCCCGCTGGCACGCCAGGAGGCGGCAGAAAAGGCTGTGTTGGAGATGCAGCGGGCAGACTTCATTGATCCCTCAGACAGCCCCTGGACGGCGCCAGTCATCATGGTTCCGAAGAAGGGGGGCAAGCTGAGGTTCTGTATGGACTACAGGCGGCTGAATGAGGTAACCAGGAAGGACTCATACCCCATACCACGTATCGATGAGTCGCTGGACCTAGTTAGCTGGTCCGCCTGGTTCTCCTCACTAGACCTCCACAGTGGCTACTGGCAGGTGCCCCTCTCCCCAGAGGCCAGAGCCAAAACTGCGTTCTCCACTAACAGAGGACACTGGCAATTCAAGGTCCTGTGCTTCAGCCTGTGCAACGCTCCAGCTACTTTTGAGCATTTGATGGACAGGGTGCCGGATGGCATCCCCCGACAGCAGTGTCTGGTATACCTCGATGACATCCTGGCCCATGGCAGCTCCTTCCAGGCAGCCCTGGTGGCGCTTCGGCGTGTGCTGGAGCAGGTGGCGGCTTCAGGTCTGAATTTCCACCCCGAGAAGTGCCACTTCATGAGGAGAGAGGTGTCCTTCTTGGGCCACTGAGTGGGGAAGGAAGGGATCAGCACCAGGGAGGACAAGGTGGGGGCTGTCAGACTGGCCCACCCCCACTGACCAGCGTCAGCTGAAGAGCTTCCTGGGCCTGGCCTTTTACTACAGGAGATTTGTACGGGGCTTCTCAAGCGTCGCTGCGCCCCTGAACCGCCTGCTGCCGAAGGACAAGGCCTTCACTTAGACAGTGGAGTGTGAGGAGGCGTTCAACACCCTCAAACGTGCACTGATCGAGGCCCCCGTGCTCGCCCCCCCTGACCTCACCTTGCCCTTTATCCTGGACACAGACGCGAGCAATGTGGGCATGGGTGGGGTGCTGGCCCAGGTGGGGCCAGAGGGGGAGAGAGTGGTGGCGTACTTCAGCAAAACATTTGACAAACATGAGCGCCGCTACTGTGTCACCCGGCGGGAGCTCTTGGCTGTTGTGGCTTCCTTCAAAAACATCAAGTACTACCTCGGTGGCCTGCCCTTTACTGTAAGGGCTGACCACTCTGCTCTCCAGTGGCTCATGTCTTTCAGAGAGCCAGAGGGGCAGATGGCTCGCTGGTTGGAGGAGCTTCATCCGTATGACTTCACAGTGGTGCACAGGGCAGGGGCACGCCACTCCAAAGCCGACCCCATGTCCTGTCTGCCCTGTACTGCAGACGGCTGCCGCCACTGTGAGCGGAAAGAGGAATGGGGAGAGAGAGCTGTGTGCAGAGGAGAGGGTCTGTGCCACAGTGTGTCGGGCCTGTCTGCTGTGAGCTGCAGATTGTCAACATGGCTGAATGGGGGCAGCAGCAGGGAAGGGACACAGACCTACAGCCAGTGCTACAGTGGGTAGAGGCGCAGGTGAGGCCACCATGGGAAGAGGTGACAGCGCTCTCACTCGCGACCAAAGAGTTGTGGTCAAAGTTTGAGAGACTGCGGCTGGCTGATGGCGTGCTACAGCGCGCATGGAAGGAGTCGGCTACGGGAGAGGAGAGGTGGCAGTCCCAAAAGCATTGCGGGAGGCTGTGCTCCAGAGTACTCATGGGGGGGTGGGGACTGGACACTTTGGGGTTACAAAAACACTCCGCCGCCTCCGTCAGGGCTTTTACTGGGGGCAGCACAAGAGGGATGTGGCCGCCGCTGTGACCACTGCACAGCGAGAAAGGGCCCCCCAGGCCGCTCTCATGCTCAGCTCCAACAGTTCCCAGTGGGGGCTCCCATGGAGAGGGTGGGGGTGGATGTAGTTGGGCCGTTCCCCACCACAGACAGTGGAAACCGCTGGGTGCTCACGGCCATGGACTATTTCCAAAAATGGCCCGAGGCCTAGGCTCTGCCTGACCAGGAGGCAGAGACCATCATCGACGCACTGACAGTGGGGATGTTCAGCAGGTTTGGAGCTGCAGAGTCCATCCACAGCAACCAAGGCATAAACTTTGAGTCCCGTGTGTTCGCCACTATGTGTGAGAGGCTGGGTATGCACAAGACCCGCACTACTCCTCTCCATCCTCAAAGTGATGGCCTTGTGGAGCGCTTCAACAAAACGCTTGGACAGCAGCTGGCCATCGTCTCTTCCAAACACCAGCGTGACTGGGACAAGCATCTGCCTATGGTCCTCATGGCATGCCGCTCCGCTGTCCAAGACTCCACCTCCTGCACGCCTGCCCTCCTCATGCTGGGGAGAGAGATTCGCACCCCTGCGGAGATGGCGTTTGGTGGGCCCCTGGATAGCCCTCATGTTCTCCCGGGGCCGGAGTATGCCCGGAGACTCCAGGACTGCCTGGAGACAGCCCACACCTTCGCCAGAGAGCAGCTGGTGAATGCAGGTGTGAGGCAGAAGAGGAACTATGACATGCACACCCAGGGAAGGCATTTTGTGGCTGGGGAGCTGGTCTGGGTCTACAGCCCCCTAAGAAAAAAAGGCAGATGCCCCAAGTTGGACAGTCACTGAGTGGGACCCTGCAGCGTCCTGGAGAGGGTAGGGGAGGTTGATTACTAGGTGCAGCTTCCTCCCAGGGGGAGAAAGGTGGCACTGCATCGGGACAGGTTAGCCCCATAAAGAGTGCCTCTTCTCCCCAAACCCAGGGACCCCCACAATTCCCCTCTCTGGCAATGACATTCTCCAGGCACCCACCCCCAGGTGCCGCAGACAAGGCTCCAGACAGCCCACTCCCCCTGTCTCCCTCCCTGTGTCACCGCTTAGTTCCCCGGAGCCACGGACTGCATTCCCCATTCTCGCTTCCTTGTCCCCCATATCCCTTCCTTCATCCCCTGGGTCCCAGAGGGGCAGCCCCCTGCCACGGATGGAGCCCCCTGTTTCACATTTGGACACACTGCGACCATCACGGCCACGCAGACAAAGGAGACCTCCGGGTAATTTCAGAGACTTTGTTTGTTCCCTCGAGGACAAGGGAGGGGGGGCTGGGGGGGCTGTGTAGCTATGTGTTAGGCTATTAGTGGGTTGTGTTGTACTTATGTTCGTGTTTAAATACTGGAGAGTTGAGACCAAATCACGGACGCTGGACAGAGTGGATTTCAGTTGTAACAAAAGACAGTTTTAATGAGTCAAAGATATCTTGTCCCGCAGTTTTACGTGCATGGATCTAGTCCATACAACTCGGCAAGGAGTCAGGTGAAAAAGAGACCTTATACAAAGGTTACATTCATTTTTATACATAGAATAAAGTAGGTGGAGTCTTGTCGTTTTGGTCTTCTGACTGGTCTCAAAAGGTTGGAGGCGGACCTTGCTCTAGCCAGAGCGGGCCCCATTGATGCACAGCAAAGTCCTTTGCTCTTGGCACCCGACCAGTAGGGGGGGTAGAGTGTGAGTGTACAGATGCTCATGAAATGTATGTGTGTCAAGGAAGCGTGGATTTTAGGGACTGGTAATGTCTGCTTTAGGCTCAGGTGTTTCCTGTTTATGCAGGAGTGCATGTAGGGTTAGCTTGGCACTTCTAAGCTCGTTAGTGTTGCAGGCTGCTCTTTGTAGTTTTACAGGGGAGTATATTTGCGTGATGGCAGCTGTGTGTCCTTCGGATATTCATGTTATTGCACGTAGGCTCTAAACTTGACTGAGGACACTGGGCTCAGAGTTATCTGAGGGCATCTGGTTTAACCAGAGTGTTGGTCTGCTAGTAGTGCTCGATATTAGAATTATTTACATAACAAATCCCCCTCTTCACATCTTATTAGACGGGAATAATATAAATAAAATATGAAGCAACCAAACAGTTTGGTAGGAACCACATTTTTGAGTCCCCCTCTTCACCTCTTTTAAGACGTGAAAACTATAGCAGAAAGGTGGTGGTTCCATTCGTGGGTATACATAAGGTGGTGCCTCTAACCTTGTCTGGTGTGCATGGTGGGTCTGTAGGTGTAGTGCTACGTTTGGTGCGTGTGAGATTGAAGGGAGTGGTGCTAGGAATGTTATCAGGGATATGGGTTGGGGTGAGAAGGGTTGATGCTTTAGTATGTGTTTGTTGTTCTATTAACCATGTGAGAGTGCCTAAGGACACCCCAAAGATCAGTAGGAATATCACAAACAAAGGGCCAGATATCCCCAGCCTCACCCAGGGAGGGAGAAATGTCCCTCTAACTGGGCGAGGTTCCTTTTTCAGGGGAGGCGGAGTTTGATGCCGCATCACCTGAGGAAGGAGTGTCTTCATTTGGAATCGAATTTAGGCCGCTCAAATCAGCTCTGACTTCGGTCAGTGTTCTGGAAGGAGTTGGGGCTAGGGTGCAATGTGTAAGGTGGTGCCAAGGTGCGCCTGATTTACCTTTGACCTGGACTGAGTGTGAAGTAACCTCCTTCACTTCGTACGGTCCAGTCCACCTGGGTTCCAGCCACTTTCTCTTGTGGACTTTAACCCTCACCCAGTCACCAACCTTTACCTTCAGTGGTGGCGTGTCCCCCGGCAGCTCCCCTTCCTGGACCTTGTGAACCTGGGTAGAGAGTGCTGCAGAGAGAACCGTCAGTTTTTTCACATAATCAGACATTACAATTTGTTGTACATCAAGGGCGGGCATATGACCTCCCTCCCTCGGTGGACCAGGCATGACTCTTCCAGTCATTATCTCATGAGGAGAGAGATGGGTGCCTGCTCCTGGTGAGGCTCTCATGGCCATCAGCACCAGAGGCAGGACTTCAACCCATGTCAACTTCGTACCTGCACATACTTTAGCTTTTGCTTTTGGTTTAACGTTCCACCAGATTTTGGGACCGGGAGTGGTACACAGAACCAAATCTGTGTGTTATGCCAAATCTTTCTTCCACCTGTCTTAGGTGTTAGTTATTGAAATGTGAGCCATTTGTCAAATTTGATTTTTCTTTGGATGCCATACCTGGGTATTAGTTTGGTTTGTTAGCCACTTAACGACTGACCTAGCATCCCCCCTTCGCTGTTGGTATTGCTTCTACCCATTTGGAGAACCTATCTACTATAACTAGGAGATAGCGTTTGCCTTTAGATAAATTGTCGGGGCCCATGTCGGTGTAGTCTATACTAATGTCCTGAAAACATGCATTAGGTATTGGGTATGAGCCCATTGGTGTTTGATATGGTTTCTTTGGGTTGTGGCTGCCACATATGTTGCATTTGTCACAAAATAAGTCAGTCATACCTAATCATATGAGGGTGCCAACAGATGTGCGAGACCTTTTGAAGGGTCTTTAGTTTGCCTTCGTGTGTGGGGCCATGTGCTTCTCGTAAAAGTTCTGGGTCCATCAATGTGGACTGCTCCATGGGCATAGGCTGAGTCTGTATAGATATTCACAGTCTTTCCTTTTCCTCTGATGAGGGCCTGCGTCAATCCGAGGATTTCAGCTAATTGAGCAGGTACTGGTTGAGGGATGATCCATGATTGAGGGTGACATCACGAGGTGAGCTGTTTTTTCAATAGCTTTTGCTACTGCAGCAACGTATCTGGAGCATGTTGTCTGTCCTACCTCAATGTGGTCAAGTTTGGAAGAGTAGTACATCAAGACCCTTCTCTCCCCCTCTTGTTTCTGGAATAGGACGGATGAGGTGAATCCTTCCTTTTCAGAAACATCCAAATGGAACTTGTTCTTGTAGTCAGGTGCAGTCAGAGCTGCTGCCGCTGATAGATCCATTTTCAGGAGTGCTATGGCTGTTGATGCTTCAGCCATCCAGGCCAGGGGTGCATGGAGGTTCCTTGGTCGTAGGATGACCGGTGCTGCCACCCCCTCTGGTCCTCACACAATAGTACAACACCTGATAGGTGGGGTCAGGTGCATCATGTCTTCGTCCCAGTCTGCAGTGTAGGGGCAGCCATCAGTGTCTCAGCTTGGGGAGTCTTGTATGGGTGCAGAGTGTAGATTTGAGCTGTCCATTGGTTGAACTTAAACTCGATGTGAGGGGTGGTAGGCCCTGTGGGTAGGAATTTTAGCCAGTATACTTCTTGGGTTTCAGACAGTGTGGACGTCGGCTGGAGTGGCATCATCATAATTCTTGCTGGGCGATCAGGTGTTGAAGAGGGAGGGTTGGTGGATACTTCCACTCCACTTTCAGTAGTATTTGAGGGAACTTGATAGTAGAATAGGTGCATCCTGTGTCTACCAGGAACTGATGGGGGACACCCTCAACTTCACACATCATAGTTGGTTCAGTGTGCTGTTGAAAATGTTGTCTCCCTTCTCCTGCCGTGGGTGGTGGGCATCTACATGGCCAGGGCATGGTGTTCCCTGCCATACTTTGGAACTGTGGTTGGTTGTAATCTTGCTGTTGCTGCTGCATGTGATTAGGAGAGGCTCCTCCTCTTCCTCTCCCTCTTCATTGTTGTTGCTGCGGGGAGAGTGGTTTCGTGCAATATCTGGCATAGTGACCGGGAATTCCGCAGTTATAACACTGGTAGTTTCCCCCTCTTGTATGGTCCTGTGTAGGGGCCCCGTTGAGGCCATTTCTGTTGCAGGATACACTGCTGCGGGGGAGGGTATTGGGGTGGTGGGGCTCCTGCTGTTGGATCATCTGAGAGACAGTCTGTGCTACGATCTGAGTGATATCTGGCTGCTCCCCTTGGTCTTGAGTTTCTTCTGCAATCATTTGTTTGGGCGTGGTGGCTGCAGACATTTTATTTAATTCGTCTGATAATGTGTATAATGCGTTTATCTAAGTTTTAGTCAGTCCTTTGTGTGGCTTATTTCTATCTTTGTATACTCAGCCCGTCTCTGTTCGATACCTGGGATGTACTGTAGTGCTAGCTCAGAGTTCTCCCATGCGCCCCCACCCTTGCACAGATCAGTAATGTGGTGGCAGTTACGTGTGCCTCTGCGGCATGTAATTTGAATTTGTTCAGCGATTTATTTAAGTATTTTCTAGAAATGATTCGGCGATTTCCTTTTGGAACAATATATCAGTGAATATATGCGGTTCTATAACAATTTTCAGAGTAATTCTAGCTCTGTAGGAAATATAGATAGAATTTCTAGAAAACTAAGAGTTGTTCAGTGAATTATTTAAATACTTTCTGTAAATAATTCAGTAACTTCCTTTATGAACTTATATCAGTAAAATCCAATGATTCTATAACAATTGTCAGAACAATTTTAAACATTAGGCAATACCAACAGGATTGAAAAAAGCGAAATCAGTGTTCGAGGCCGGCGGCTGTCAATCAAAGTTGCACGGCGATACGACTACCAAGATAGCTTTGTCTATTAGCACGTGTGCATAATAGCCCAGTTACGTATCTCAAACGTTTCTCTCAATTTAATTTCCCCGGTCTCAAAATCATGGAACGTCAACTCTGGTTATATTATGTTATTGTTTGATGTGCAATGGTCACATCATTCCCGATCTCTGTCTTGTGGAACGCCAAACTTGCATATCCTATATCTACTCGACTACACCTCTTACATAACCTGTTAAATAGTACACAGCTTTTTTAATAGGGCATTTTTCATGCAGATTCATTCGATCCAACCACACCTCCACAAGACCTATTCGATAGTATACAACGTATCAATAGGACATTTTACTTGCAGATTCGGTTCATCTATCATTCAACTATAACCACACCTCCACAAGACCTATTCGATAGTACACAACGTATCAATAGGACATTTTACATGCAGATTCGGTTCATCTATCATTTAACTATAACCACACCTCCACAAGACCTATTCGATAGTACACAACGTATCAATAGGACATTTTACATGCAGATTCGGTTCATCTATCATTTAACTATAACCACACCTCCACAAGACCTATTCGATAGTACACAACGTATCAATAGGACATTTTACATGCAGATTCGGTTCATCTATCATTTAACTATAACCACACCTCCACAAGACCTATTCGATAGTACACAACGTATCAATAGGACATTTTACATGCAGATTCGGTTCATCTATCATTTAACTATAACCACACCTCCACAAGACCTATTCGATAGTACACAACGTATCAATAGGACATTTTATATGCAGATTCGGTTCATCTATAATTCACACATTCCTATTAAAATAACTGAGTATAGGCCAATTAATAAAAAATTTAAAATATATATATATTTTTTTCTTTATACAAAACAATATATCTTTAATCAATGCCTTAGGTTCTTATGTAAAAAAAAATTTGGCCAATGATTCATACTCACGCCCAGCACTTTCTGATAAAAATTTGGTTTAGGCTATAATACAATATGCAGATTTCGATTTAACAGGCTCTGCTCACCTTATATAGAGCGCTCCGATCAGATTTCCTGAGGCAAGATGAATGGCTGGACAAGTCACTCTTCCGTCTGATTTTGAGCCGTGATCAGTCTCGTCCTCTAAACACTAATTTATCATAGATCGAATTCAAGAATAACCATCCTCACGCTACCAAGTTCTGTTAGTGTTTAAATACTGGAGAGTTGAGACCAAATCACGGACGCTGGACAGAGTGGATTTCAGTTGTAACAAAAGACAGTTTTAATGAGTCAAAGATATCTTGTCCCGCAGTTTTACGTGCACGGATCTAGTTCATACAACTCGGCAAGGAGTCAGGTGAAAAAGAGACCTTATACAAAGGTTACATTCATTTTTATACATAGAATAAAGTAGGTGGAGTCTTGTCGTTTTGGTCTTCTGACTGGTCTCAAAAGGTTGGAGGCGGACCTTGCTCTAGCCAGAGCGGGCCCCATTGATGCACAGCAAAGTCCTTTGCTCTTGGCACCTGACCAGTAGGGGGGGTAGAGTGTGAGTGTACAGATGCTCATGAAATGTATGTGTGTCAAGGAAGCGTGGATTTTAGGGACTGGTAATGTCTGCTTTAGTCTCAGGTGTTTCCTGTTTATGCAGGAGTGCATGTAGGGTTAGCTTGGCACTTCTAAGCTCGTTAGTGTTGCAGGCTGCTCTTTGTAGTTTTACAGGGGAGTATATTTGCGTGATAGCAGCTGTGTGTCCTTCGGATATTCATGTTATTGCACGTAGGCTCTAAACTTGACTGAGGACACTGGGCTCAGAGTTATCTGAGGGCATCCGGTTTAACCAGAGTGTTGGTCTGCTAGTAGTGCTCGATATTAGAATTATTTATATAACACTTACCAGTGTTCGCGGGGTCCGACATGCAAATCAACCTGCTATCTGCCAATCACGGGAATGCCTGGAATGTTCTGATGCCGGGCATCCTGGCGGTTGGCGGAGTGGCGTGGAGGGGGGTTGGGCAGGGGGATGGAGCATTGGAAGTTAAGACCAGGTTTAGCCATTGTTCTCTCTCTTACGTCTGGCCTTCACAAGAGAAGCTCACGGTTGTTTTATAGGGTATCCTTCATTTATTTGGCGTGGGCTACGGCCAAACAGTAGCCTGTGTAAAGTTGGGTTAATCTCTCTAGGGTATGTGAGACGCTAGCGTCCCATCCAGTGAGATTGCAGAGCCCCAAATTCAAATACAGAAATGCTCATTATAAAAATTAAGAAAACAAAACATATTTTACATACAGTGGGGCAAAAAAGTATTTAGTCAGCCACCAATTGTGCAAGTTCTCCCACTTAAAAAGATGAGAGAGGCCTGTAATTTTCATCGTAGGTACACTTGTAGGATTTTTTATGAATTTATTTGCAAATTATGATGGAAAATAAGTCTTTGGTCAATAACAAAAGTTTATCTCAATACTTTGTTATATACCCTTTGTTGGCAATGACAGAGGTCAAACGTTTTCTGTAAGTCTTCACAAGGTTTTCTATGGGGTTGAGATCTGGAGACTGGCTAGGCCACTCCAGGACCTTGAAATGCTTCTTATGAATCCACTCCTTTGTTGCCCGGGCGGTGTGTTTGGGATCATTGTCATGCTGAAAGACCCAGCCACGTTTAATCTTCAATGCCCTTGCTGATGGAAAGAGGTTTTCACTAAAAATCTCACGATACATGGCCCCATTCATTCTTTCCTTTACACGGATCAGTCATCCTGGTCCCTTTGCAGAAAAACAGCCCCAAAGCATGATGTTTCCACCCCCATGCTTCACAGTAGGTATGGTGTTCTTTGGATGCAACTCAGCATTCTTTGTCCTCCAAACACGACGAGTTGAGTTTTTACCAAAAAGTTATATTTAGGTTTCATCTGACCATATGACATTCTCCCAATCTTCTTCTGGATCATCCAAATGCTCTCTAGCAAACTTCAGACGGGCCTGGACATGTACTGGCTTAAGCAGGGGGACACGTCTGGCACTGCAGGATTTGAGTCCCTGGCGGCGTAGTGTGTTACTGATGGTAGGCTTTGTTACTTTGGTCCCAGCTCTCTGCAGCTCTCTTTCCTAATAATTGCTCCCACAGTTGATTTCTTCAAACCAAGCTGCTTACCTATTGCAGATTCAGTCTTCCCAGGTCTACAATTTTGTTTCTGGTGTCCTTTGACAGCTCTTTGGTCTTGGCCATAGTGGAGTTTGGAGGGTGACTGTTTGAGGTTGTGGACAGGTGTCTTTTATACTGATAACAAGTTCAAACAGGTGCCATTAATACAGGTAACGAGTGGCGGACAGAGGAGCCTCTTAAAGAAGAAGTTACAGGTTTGTGAGAGCCAGAAATCTTGCTTGTTTGTAGGTGACCAAATACTTATTTTCCACCATAATTTGCAAATAAATTCATTAAAAATCCTACAATGTGATTTTCTGGAATTTTCTTTCTCATTTTGTCTGTCATAGTTGAAGTGTACCTATGATGAAAATTACAGGCCTCTCTCATCTTTTTAAGTTGGAGAACTTGCATAATTGGTGGCTGACTAAATACTTTTTTGCCCCACTGTAGGTTTAAAGATGAACTTCTTGTTAATCCAACCACGGTGTCAGATTAATAAAATGCTTTTCGGTGAAAGCATACCTAGCCCAGAACATACCTAGCCCAGAACATAACCCAGTTGACAAATTATTACAAACAGTAACCAGCCAAGCAGAAGCGTTACAAAACTCAGAAATAGAGATAAAATGAATCCCTTACCTTTGATGATCTTCATATGGTGGTACTCAGAAGACATACATTTACTCAATAAATGTTCCTTTTGTTCGATAAAGTCTCTATATCCAAAAACCTCCGTGTTGTTTGCGCGTTTTCTTCAGTAATCCACAGGCTCAAACGCAGTCAAAACAGGCAGACAAAAAAATCTAAATTGTATCCATAAAGTTCATAGAAACATGTCAAACAATGTTTATATTCAATCCTCAGGTTTTTAGCCGAAATGATCTATAATATTTCAACCGGACAATAACGTTGTCAATATAAAAGGTAAACAAGAAATGCACTCTCTCGGGATTGCGCATGAAAAAGCTCTGCGACACAGTAGGGTCCACTCATTCAGACTGGTCTTACTCCCTCATTTATAAGAATACAAGCCTGAAACCATTTCTAAAGACTGTTGACATCTAGTGGAAGGCATAGGAACTGCAAATTGAGTCCTAAATCAATGGATACTGTAATGGCATTGAATAGAGAAAAAACATACTTCCTGAATGAATTTTTCTCAGGTTTTCGCCTGCCAAATCAGTTCTGTTATACTCACAGACACTATATTAACAGTTTTGGAAACATTAGAGTGTTTTCTATCCAAATCTACCAGTTATATGCATATTATATCTTCTGGGCCTGAGTAGCAGGCTGTTTAATTTGGGCATGCTTTTCATCCAAAAGGACTGGTAAACGCTATATGTTTATGTTTGTTTACATACTGGCATTTTAATTTTTGAATAGATGCAGCAATCTCATGAATAATGGCATTTCTATAGAATGCTAACATATAGAATGATTATTTCCTTTATGCTGAACTGAAGGGATGCTTGGAGCCAGTGGTGTGCATGAGGTTATATATTTATGTATGCGTGTGAACCTTCTTTAGGGATGTATACCTACCTTGTGTGTGTATGCACATGCGTGCCTGTACATTTGTGTGTCCGTGCGTGCCTACACGCACCAGTGTGTAAGTATGAGTGAGCAAGCAATATTCTTTCCTGTGTGGATGCTGAGGCGTGAAGTGTGTGAAATCAGGGAGGCATAGTTTAAATATTTCTTTATTTCCTTCTCCTACTCTCTCTCTCTCTCTCCCACTGTTATACGCTCCCTCTCCCACGCTCCCACGCTCCCTCTCCCACATCTCATTCTCTCTCATTCTCTCTCTCCCCAAGCTTTCCTTTCACCCTCTGTGCACTTTTTCACTCTCTTAATTTGTCCCCCACACTCTCTTTCTCTCTTTATATCTTCTTTTGTTGCAGAAACAATGAGGTCCTGACACGTCAATCACTTTACATTACCTATCCCTATTTAAATCGGTAGAGTTGAATATGTCATGGAAACACATTGAACTTTAGATTTGAATTCGGTACCTGAAAACTTAAGCAAAATTTTTGGGTGGTGAGCTACGATTTTTCTTCACAACAAGTCAGTTTGGTGGAAACAAACCACTGAAGGGAAAATGAGAGCTTCAAGTTCCTTGGTGTCCACATCGCCAACAAACTAACATGGTCCAAGCAAACCAAGACAGTCGTGAATAGGGCACGACAAAACCTATTCTCAGAACCCCTCAGAAGACTGAAAAGATTTGTCATAGGTCCTCAGTCTTTGCATTGCCCCCCCCCCTTTACACCGCAAATTGCCCCCGCACATTGACTCTGTACCGCTACCCCCCTGTATATAGTCTCCACATTGACTCTGTACCGCTACCCCCCTGTATATAGCCTCCACATTGACTCTGTACCGCTACCCCCCTGTATATAGTCTCCGCATTGACTCTGTACCGCTACCCCCCTGTATATAGCCTCCACATTGACTCTGTACCGCTACCCCCCTGTATATAGTCTCCGCATTGACTCTGTACCGCTACCCCCCTGTATATAGCCTCCACATTGACTCTGTACCGCTACCCCCCTGTATATAGTCTCCGCATTGACTCTGTACCGCTACCCCCCTGTATATAGCCTCCACATTGACTCTGTACCGCTACCCCCCTGTATATAGTCTCCGCATTGACTCTGTACCGCTACCCCCCTGTATATAGTCTCCGCATTGACTCTGTACCGCTACCCCCCTGTATATAGCCTCCACATTGACTCTGTACCGCTACCCCCCCTGTATATAGTCTCCACATTGACTCTGTACCGCTACCCCCCTGTATATAGCCTCCACATTGACTCTGTACCGCTACCCCCCCTGTATATAGTCTCGCTGTTGTTATTTCACTGCTGCTCTTTAATTACTTGTTACTTTTATTTCTTACTCATATTTTTTTAACTGCATTGTTGGTTAGGGGCTCGTAAGTAAGCATTTCACTGTAAGGCTTACACCTGTTGTATTCAACACATGTGACGAATACAATTTTATTTGATTTGAAATGCACATATTTTCTTTATGCGGATTTGAGAATATTTGCATGAAAATCTGTCACCAACAAAATGGAAAGCTAACTAATGATGGTGAAGCTTGGAGAAATTTTGGGAGTGACACAGGGTTGACAGAGGGACAAAATGCAGAATTGTTGTACTTTAGCAAGCCTGTATTCATATTCAAAATGTATTGAGTTATCGATGTGGTCTACAGTGCCTTGCGAAAGTATTCGGCCCCCTTGAACTTTGCGACCTTTTGCCACATTTCAGGCTTCAAACATAAAGATATAAAACTGTATTTTTGTGAAGAATCAACAACAAGTGTGACACAATCATGAAGTGGAACGACATTTATTGGATATTTCAAACTTTTTTAACAAATCAAAAACTGAAAAATTGGGCGTGCAAAATTATTCAGCCCCTTTACTTTCAGTGCAGCAAACTCTCTCCAGAAGTTCAGTGAGGATCTCTGAATGATCCAATGTTGACCTAAATGACTAATGATGATAAATACAATCCACCTGTGTGTAATCAAGTCTCCGTATAAATGCACCTGCACTGTGATATTCTCAGAGGTCCGTTAAAAGCGCAGAGAGCATCATGAAGAACAAGGAACACACCAGGCAGGTCCGAGATACTGTTGTGAAGAAGTTTAAAGCCGGATTTGGATACAAAAAGATTTCCCAAGCTTTAAACATCCCAAGGAGCACTGTGCAAGCGATAATATTGAAATGGAAGGAGTATCAGACCACTGCAAATCTACCAAGACCTGGCCGTCCCTCTAAACTTTCAGCTCATACAAGGAGAAGACTGATCAGAGATGCAGCCAAGAGGCCCATGATCACTCTAGATGAACTACAGAGATCTACAGCTGAGGTGGGAGACTCTGTCCATAGGACAACAATCAGTCGTATATTGCACAAATCTGGCCTTTATGGAAGAGTGGCAAGAAAGCCATTTCTTAAAGATATCCATAAAAAGTGTCGTTTAAAGTTTGCCACAAGCCACCTGGGAGACACACCAAACATGTGGAAGAAGGTGCTCTGGTCAGATGAAACCAAAATTGAGCCAAGAGGCCCATGATCTGAATAATGGGCTGAATAATTTTGCACGCCCAATTTTTCAGTTTTTGTTAAAAAAGTTTGAAATATCCAATAAATGTCGTTCCACTTCATGATTGTGTCCCACTTGTTGTTGATTCTTCACAAAAAAATACAGTTTTATATCTTTGTTTGAAGCCTGAAATGTGGCAAAAGGTCGCAAAGTTCAAGGGGGCCGAATACTTTCGCAAGGCACCTTATATTAAAGTGCACTTCATTTACTATAACAGGCTTTTAAAATTCCACATTGGTGCATAATACCTACTTAAAATATCAAAGGCAGGCAAAAGGCACCCATTTTGTGGAATGACCCGCTTATGTAAGAGTGCTGGTGAATAAAGTATTCCTCAACAGGGCTAATGTTTACTGTAGAGACCCACAGTGTCCGTTTAGAAAACCATACTGGGCTGCATCCTTTGTCACCATTGTATTGACCACCTCCACCAAAGATACTGATACTCCACCATATCCCAAACAAAACATATTCAAATTGCTTTCATAGTGCTCGGGAGTCCCATAGGGTCGCTCCCAATTGGCCCAGCATCGTCCGGGTTAGGGGAGGGTTTGGCCGTCATTGTAAATAAGAATTTGACTTGCCTAGTTAAATAAACACATATATTTAGTAGTGCCAAGACATTCATGTCAATCAGGCATCAATGACTGAATAATGTGAATTACTCAAATAGTTAACACTAATACTAGGACAAGGTAGTCTGTCTGTAGTCACTTCTGGTAGGTATTGTTGTGAAGCCAGATAGCACCAGCAGCACTAGTTGTGGCTTCTTCTACTGATGATTGATCATGTCTTTTGAGCAGAGCGTTATGGGCCCTGGTCAAAAGTAGTGCACTATAAAGGGAATAGGGTATAATTTGGTACACATTCACTGTCAATTGTTAAAGGGATAGTTTGGGATTTGGGGAATAAATGTTTGTCTCTGCGTCCAGTATGAAGGAAGTTAGAGGTAGTTTCGCAAAACGATGCTAATGAGCTTAGCTCAAAGAATGGAAGTCTACCTCTGACTTCCTTCATACTGGACAAAGACACCTAAAAATGGTATCCACGTGTTCATCTGACCGGTTCTTCTTTCCTGTTGTTATTTCAATGTATAGTGTGTATATATATATATATATATATATACACACAGTACCAGTCAAACGTTTGGACACACCTACTCATTCAGGTTTTTCTTTATTTGTACTATTTTCTACATTGTAGAATAATAGTGAAGACATCAAAACTATGAAATAATACATATGGAATCATGTAGTAACCAAAAAAGTGTTGAACAAATCTAAATATATTTTAGATTCTTCAAAGTAGCCACCCTTTGCACACTCTTTTGACGGAGAGCACAACACAGTGTTTATGCTATGTTGTGCAGCTGCAAATCAGCTGTTGCCAGATGAGATAGCACAGCTGGTAAGGTAGGCTACAAAATACATTTGAAACATTACTTGTAGCTTAGTTACTTAGCTCACTCGTTAGCTAGTTAATGAACTAATTAGCTATTAAATGATTTGGTCAAACTAGTGCATTATCTTCATAATTCCTCTAATGAAAGTGTCTGCCCTGTACATGTGCCTGTTTCGCTGGGGACTACTGCAGTGATAATGAGCCAGACACTTTTTACTGCCTTTCCCACTGTACCCTTGTAGAATTATTAGCTATAAGAAAACCATAGTTGTCCTGTGTATTACTCAGGGACTAAAATTAACAACTGCCACCTGCCAAACGCAAGTGTGTGTGTGTGTGTGTGTGTGTGTGTGTGTGTGTGTGTGTGTGTGTGTGTGTGTGTGTGTGTGTGTGTGTGTGTGTGTGTGTGTGTGTGTGTGTGTGTGTGTGTGAGAGAGAGAGAGAGAGAGAGAGACAGAGAGCCCTGACATCTGACAGGTTGAGATGTCAGGGCTCTAAATCTCATCGGAGGGTTTCAGGAGCCAGATGAGACAAGACAGAAGACGTCTGCATGATCTAGCAGGATATAATATAATATACTGCCTCTCTCTTTCTCTCTCTCTCCATTTCTCTCTGGTTTTCATAACCTCTCCTGTTTCATGACACTCACACACACTCCCTCTGCCTGACAGTTATTTTCATTGATTACCTTTTTGTTCCTTCTCTCTTCTTGTTTATATTCTGTCATTATTCCCCTCTTGTGTATATGTCATTAGTCACCCTTCTATATGTCGCTAGTCACCCTCTTCTACATGTAGCTAGTCATCCTCTTCTATATGTCACTAGTCACCCTCTTCTATGTTACTGGTCACCCTCTTCTGAATGTCGCAAGTCACCCTCTTCTATATGTCACTAGTCACCCTCTTCTATGTTACTGGTCACCCTCTTCTGAATGTCGCTAGTCATCCTCTTCTATATGTCACTAGTCACCCTCTTCTATGTTACTGGTCACCCTCTTCTGAATGTCGCTAGTCACCCTCTTCTATATGTCACTAGTCACCCTCTTCTGAATGTCGCTAGTCACCCTCTTCTGAATGTCGCTAGTCATCCTCTTCTATATGTCACTAGTCACTCTCTTCTGAATGTCGCTAGTCACCCTCTTCTATGTCACTAGTGTGGGAATTGAGAATATGTTTTGTTTTCTATGCAGGCTTGTGTTTGAGCTAAAGCTGACCAGTTGTGCACCATATAGTGTGACTATCTGAGAGGCTGTGGTTAAGTTTGGGCGTAAACGGTAGTTTGAGCCATTGACACATGCATAGAAGAAGTGTTGTGAACAGTCAATTTTAGGTTGGAACACGAAAACAGGAACTGAGGCTGCTGCCCACAGTCTCTAGGGTGCGATCACATAGATAATCTGCACATCAACAACTACGACTGCCAACTGGAAGCACCTGGGGGCTGGGACCAGCCTGTGTGCCAACAATAGGTTGAGCAAGTTTAACCTCTGCGCACAGAACACGTTAGCGGGATTAAATTCGACAACATACAGTGATCGCTACATAAATAGTCATATTAAACATTCATGAAAATACAAGTGTCTCACGTGTTTCGAAAGCCTAGAATCTTGCTAATCCAACTGCGTTGTCAGATTTAAGAAATGATTTACTGCGAAAGAATACGATGCGATTATCTGAGGATAGAGCCCCATAAAAAGAAAACTATTTCAACCAGCACAGGCGTATCAAAATCACAAATTGCAATAAAATAAATCGTTTACCTTTGACGATCTTCCTCTGTTTGCAATCCCAATGCTCATTGTTACACAATGAATGGTCTTTTGTTTGATCAAATCCATTTTTATAGCCTAACACAAAACATTTTGTTACCCGCTTGTGTCGTGAATTCCGTCTCATTCAATTTTTGACGACACATTCTATGTAAATACACACACTAAACGTGACTTTTCCAGTCATGTTTGGTTTCATTGCAATCAACTGGTTTTTTGTAACACAACCAAACATAATGGATCATTTCACGGGACATATTGACTGAAAGAAACCGATTTGAAGACAACAAGTAATGACATCATTGTGCACCAATGATATGACTGCTGTTTCGTTGATTGACTGTATTTTAACCCAATGACCACTGATCGTCTTGAAATCTAGCTTGGTCGATAGCCAATGAGCTGAGGTAAACGGCAATATGTAATGGTTATGTGTTGGAAGACCAACCCATGTAGTAAACTCTGGCGTAAAGAGGGTCATTTGCCATTGAAGATTCATACTGGAAGGAGCAGCGCATGTTACGCACAGCACTTTTTTGGTAAAGCGCATCTTCAGCTGTTTATATGTCAATCAGTATGGCGACTAAGTAAGGGAAAGCTACATCTAAGTCTAGATATACAGATGTACACACAATTTTAGAAGAAATTGACCGGGAAAGTGAGACAGAGATTGTTGGAGGACGATTCATTTAGCTAGCATAGCTTTGATTCCCAAATGGAGGAATAATTTTTGAACGGAGAGGACATCATTTTGGACTGGTAAGTTCTTCTCATGCTAATGTCGTTGTTTGAAATTAATAATATAAAATATTATTTGTGATTAAAAAAAAAAATTGTAGCAATATATAAAAATGTAATGAAATGTGTAAAGTACACGTTGGCTATACATTGTGGGTGGGGGTATCTTTGTATGTACAGTATGTGTATGACCCATAGCCTATGTTTGTGTGTGTATATATATATATATTGTGGATTAGAGGGAGCATGGCCGAGATGCGTGTGTCTGCCGCTCCACCCCACCCCCACATTAAATAGCCTATTTGAGGCTGTTGAGGGGAGGGCAGGCCCACAACAATGGCCAAAGTTAAATGGAGATAGTAGATACAGCTGGTCTGTTGTAATATAATAAAGACAGTAGATCTAGCTGGTCTGTCATAATATAATAGAGACAGTAGATCTAGCTGAAATGTCATAATATAAAATAGACAGTAGATCTAGCTGGTCTGTCATAATATAAATGAGACAGTAGATCTAGCAGGTCTATAATAATATATTCAACCTTATGTTCCCTGTACTCTATATATATCTGTTTATTATACCTGTTGATACAGGGCTCATGTGAAACTATTCTAACTGAACATTTTCTTTCACAGTGACACTGACTCTGAATGGGAGCCCCCAGTGCCAAGGTGTCCATCCCCAACTGAAGCTGGTTCATCCAGTCGGACACCTGTTGTCTCAGCGCTACTGGGGCATGGACCGCAAAAAATGTCCCCATTCCAACTACAATAAAGGACTACAACAAGAGCATGGGAGGTGTGGACCTGTCATATGCGCTGATAGGCTATTACAATGTTCTCCATAAGACAATGAAATGGTACAAGACTTCCTTCTATCATTTCATCGATATTGCTGTGGTGAATGCATTTATCCTACACAAGGAAATGGCTAAGAGCTGTGGAAAGCCCCTCATCTCACAGCTAGCCTTCAGAGATCTGCTCATCAAGGAGCTTGCTGGCTACAGCACCACTGCACCACGTTCTGGCCCCTCTATCTCTGTCCCTTCTGCTCCTGCCACAAGTGGTGTTCATCTGCCCAAATGTATTTCTGCATGCATGGATGTGACTCAGGGCCAAAAGGGCACAGCATGGAGGCGTCGCTGTGTTCTTTGCAAAATGAAGTCCCCCATCACCTGCACCACATGCTTGGTGACCCTCTGCTTTACAGCAGAAAGAGACTGCTATGGCACCTGGCATCAGCAGCACAATATTGTGTAGAGGACTGAGGGTCTTCCAAATATTGAAAGTGTTATTTTGTAAATGTTTTTTTGTTTTCATGTTTTTTCTAAAAAAATTTAGGAGGGTGTGTTAGAATACTATTTTGGTATTTTGTATATAGTTATTCCATTCAAAATGTATAACTTCACCAATTTGGCCACTTGGGTACATTCGGGCTACTTGTGTGGGACACCTGGGTTTTTTCATGATAATGTCATGTAGCAAACTCATTTTGGAAGTTATCATTCTGAAACTTTGCACAAGTACTGTTGCCCTCTTATGCTTTTCACTGAAATAGTCCCCATCATCCTATCTGAATGTTTGTTTTATCTTGTTCATTTTAAAGATGATGATACAACAATAAAAAATAAAAAAATGTATGTTTTTTTCATTGTATTATCTAAACCAGATCTATTGTGTTATATTCTCCTTCATTCAATTCACATTTACACAAACTTCAAAGTGTTTTCTTTGAAATGAAACCAGGAATATGCATATCCTTGGTTCTGGGCCTGAACTACAGGCAGTTAGATTTGGGTATGTCTTCAGGCGGAAATTGAAAAAAGTAGGGGAGTGGCTGTAAGATTAAACCACACTCAGCCTCTACTCTGATAGGCCAGCTCAGAAGCGGGAACTATTTCTGTCAGAGTATTTGAGAAGAATCTTGTTAGGAACAGACCAGTCTTGCCGTGTGTAGTATTACAGTGAGCCCATGTACATGAAGATTGCATTTACCATTTATCATTTATCTTTTGACAATAATTAATAAAAGTTCAACAAGAGCATATTAGTTGACTCAGTGTCATACTCTGTTCCGAAACCAGATTTGATTGACGCAACCTAACAGTAGTCACCCTCTTCTGAATGTCGCTAGTCACCCTCTTCTATGGAGAGAGTGATTAAGACATGGAGTGAGAGAGAGGGAGAGAAAGAAAGAAAGGGAGTGAGAGAGAGAGAAAGAAAGCGAGAGCGAGAGAAAGAAAGGGACAGCGAGAGAAAGAAAGGGAGAGCGAGAGAAAGAAAGGGAGAGCGAGAGAAAGAAAGGGAGAGCGAAAGAGCGTGAGAACAAGCAGCTGGACTGGAGGGGGAACTGGTAGCCCGTGGCTATCATAGACCAGGGGAGAGGGAGTACAAGATCCTCTAATTAATACCTGGCTGATGGAAAGAGGGAAGAAGGGAATAAAGTAAGAAAAGAGGGTAAGAAAGGAAGAGGGAGAGAAGGAGCTGCTCAGCGGGCAAGCTGTCAGCCAACAGAACAGCAGCAGGGGGAAATGGTGAGATGTAGAGATGGAGGGGTAAAGAGGAGGGAGAGACAGAGAGAGAGGCAGGAAGAAGAGGAATAGAGGAGGAAAGGAGGGAGGGTCAGAAGGAAGAAAGTCAGTGACGAGAGAAGAAGAGAGGACAAAGATAGAAGGCAGATGACCAGGGTCCTGTGAGTGTGCATGCATGTGCAAACCTGTGTGTATGTATTGTATGTACAGGAAACGGCAACCCCAACATAGTGTCTTAATAGAGCATTGGGCCACCACGAGGCAGAACATCTTCAAAGCACCATAGATTCTATATTGTCTGGAACTCTATTGGAAGGATGGTGTTCAGTTGGGTTGAGAATCTGTTGACTGAGAAGGCCATGACATATGGTAGCCTAGTGGTTAGAGCGTTGGGCCAGTAACCAAAAGGTTGCTAGATCGAATCCCTGTGTAAGGGGTGCGTACTGGCGGCAGAGAAGTCAGGTGCAGGAGAGCAAAAACTGTTACAACGGCGTAGTTTAATAATAAAAATCACCGTAAACAGAACAATCAATACAATGGGTACAAAACCTGTTGCACACCAGAAAATAAGGCACACAAGCACTTACAATAAACAATTCTGGACAAGGACATGGGGGGAACAGAGGGTTAAATACACAACATGTAATGATGGAATTGAAACCAGGTGTGTGACAAAACAAATGAAAAATGGATCAATGATGGCTAGAAGACCAGCAACGCCGAACGCCGCCTGAACAAGGAGAGGAACCAACTTTGGCAGAAGTTGTGACACCCTGAGCTGACAAGGTACAAATCTGTCGTTCTGCCCCTGAACAAGGTAGTTAACCCACTGTTCCTAGGCCGTCATTGTAAATAAGAATTGGTTCTTAACTGACTTGCCTAGTTAAATATGGTTAATATCATTTTCGTGCTCATAACATTCAGTCAACAGTCGTGCACTGTGGAGGGGGGCGTAGACAAAATAATGACCTGCCCAGCATTTTTATACATGACCCTAAGCATGATGTTAATTGCTTAATTAACTCAGGAACCACACCTGTGGGGAAGGACCTGCTTTAAATATACTTCGTATCCCTCATGTACTCAAGTGTTTCCTTTATTTTGGCAGTTACAGTACCTGTACATATGAATGCAAGGTACTGTACTGTATGGTGCTGTATGTACAGTATATGCATTTTATTTATTCATTGCTTTTCTCTGTTACTGAACAAAAGTATCAGAGGACGTTAAAGCGTCTTCAGAATGCATCTGTTAAGGTTAAGGGGATTACCAGGGGAAACAAAAAGAGGAGCAGTCGTTGACAAAGTCAATACACAAATAAATCTGGTTGCAACAGGGAGACACCACTCTCCCTCCCTCCCTCTGCCCCAGGCCAGGCGGAACACAGAGACACCACTCTCCCTCCCTCTGCCCCAGGCCAGGTGGAGCACAGAGACACCACTCTCCCTCCCTCCCTCTGCCCCAGGCCAGGCGGAACACAGAGACACCACTCTCCCTCCCTCTGCCCCAGGCCAGGCGGAACACAGAGACACCACTCTCCCTCCCTCCCTCTGCCCCAGGCCAGGCGGAACACAGAGACACCACTCTCCCTCCCTCTGCCCCAGGCCAGGCGGAACACAGAGACACCACTCTCCCTCCCTCCCTCTGCCCCAGGCCAGGCGGAACACAGAGACACCACTCTCCCTCCCTCCCTCTGCCCCAGGCCAGGCGGAACACAGAGACACCACTCTCCCTCCCTCCCTCTGCCCCAGGCCAGGCGGAACACAGAGACACCACTCTCCCTCCCTCTGCCCCAGGCTGGCGGAACACAGAGACACCACTCTCCCTCCCTCCCTCTGCCCAGGCCAGGCGGAACACAGAGACACCACTCTCCCTCTCTCCCTCCCTCCGCCCCAGGCCAGGCAGAAACACAGAGACACCACTCTCCCTCCCTCTGCCCGAGGCCAGGCTGAACACAGAGACACCACTCTCCTTCCCTCCCTCTGCCCCAGGCCAGGCGGAACACAGAGACACCACTCTCCCTCCCTCCCTCCCTCCCTCCCTCCCTCCCTCCCTCCCTCCCTCCCTCCCTCCCTCCCTCCCTCCCTCCCTCCCTCCCTCCCTCCCTCTGCCCCAGGCCAGGCTGAACACAGAGACACCACCTCCCTCCCTCCCTCTGCCCCAGGCCAGGCGGAACACAGAGACACCACTCTCCCTCCCTCCCTCTGCCCCAGGCCAGGCGGAACACAGAGACACCACTCTCCCTCCCTCTGCCCCAGGCTGGCGGAACACAGAGACACCACTCTCCCTCCCTCCCTCTGCCCCAGGCCAGGCGGAACACAGAGACAACCACTCTCCCTCTCTCCCTCCCTCCGCCCCAGGCCAGGCAGAACACAGAGACACCACTCTCCCTCCCTCTGCCCGAGGCCAGGCTGAACACAGAGACACCACTCTCCTTCCCTCCCTCTGCCCCAGGCCAGGCGGAACACAGAGACACCACTCTCCCTCCCTCCCTCCTCCCTCCCTCCCTCCCTCCCTTCCCTCCCTCCCTCCCTCCCTCCCTCCCTCCCTCCCTCCCTCCCTCCCTCCCTCCCTCCCTCCCTCCCTCCCTCCCTCCCTCTGCCCCAGGCCAGGCTGAACACAGAGACACCACCTCCCTCCCTCCCTCTGCCCCAGGCCAGGCGGAACACAGAGACACAATGCTCCCTCCCTCCCTCTGCCCCAGGCCAGGCGGAACACAGAGACAACCACTCTCCCTCCCTCCCTCCCTCTGCCCCTGGCCAGGCGGAACACAGAGACACCACTCTCCCTCCCTCCCTCCCTCTGCCCCAGGCCAGGCTGAACACAGAGACACCACTCTCCCTCCCTCCCTCCCTCTGCCCCAGGCCAGGCGGAACACAGAGACACCACTCTCCCTCCCTCCCTCTGCCCCAGGCCAGGCAGAACACAGAGACACCACTCTCCCTCCCTCCTTCTGCCCCAGGCCAGGCGGAACACAGAGACATCACTCTCCCTCCCTCTGCCCCAGGCCAGGCGGAACACAGAGACACCACTCTCCCTCCCTCTGCCCCAGGCCAGGGGGAGCACAGAGACACCACTCTCCCTCCCTCCCTCCCTCCCTCTGCCCCAGGCCAGGCGGAACACAGAGACACCACTCTCCCTCCCTCTGCCCCAGGCCAGGCGGAACACAGAGACACCACTCTCCCTCCCTCTGCCCCAGGCCAGGCGGAACACAGAGACACCCACGGAACTCTCAGAATCCTCACCAACACTGGCTCCCCTCTTACCCGCTCTGAGTGGGCACACCAATACCATGCCAGCTTGTGTGTGTTCATTTTCATGTGTGTGTGGGTGTGTGTGCGTGCTCATGTGCTACCTCTCTGTCACGGCACCCAGTCATATCCAGAGTAATGAGACACAGGGGGAATAAAAGCTGGAGAGAAGAGAGGGATGATGGGACAAAAACAGATGAAGGAGGGAGAGAAAGTGGAATGCCATATATCTGCAGGCCATAATGCCGTCCCTGGAAAGAGAAGAGAATCAGAATGTCCTGCTTTTAACACCCACACACCCACATACACCCACATGCACATGCACACACACTCACATACACACACACCCACATGCACACACACTCACATGCACACACACTCACATGCACACACACTCACATACACACACACCCACATGCACACACACTCACATGCACACACACTCACATGCACACACACTCACATACACACACACCCACATGCACACACACTCACATGCACACACACTCACATGCACACACACTCACATACACACACACTCACATGCACACACACTCACATGCACACACACTCACATGCACACACACTCACACACAACAGTGGGGTGCAGTCAGGGTGGGCAAGGCAGTGCTTACACTGTGATAATCAAAAACATTTTTAACTGTTATAAAAAGCCAAACAAAAAATGTAATTATATAAAACGTTTTTGTTATCTAATGTTTTTTTCTCAATGATTCTGGTGGTTTTTATGCAATATCAGAAAATCTGCTAAAACTGCATCAAATCCTCAGGAAAGGCAACAGCGTATTCATGGCTTCCTTTCCTCCATTCAAATCATTGAAGTGCTTGGCAACGCCTGACTCCAGTCACTGTTAATAAACTATTTCATATTTTGTGTATGCCTAAACATGTTCTGTGTGTAACGATAAGCTCTTCACATTTGAGTGTGTCTACATCATTTGGGCGTGTCTACATAACGTAGCTAGCAACAAAAAACGGACAAGTGGACTATATTGCACTTCAAATCATTTTCCAAGTTGTAACAATGTAATGTGCCGTTTGGAGAGGACAGGAGAGGATAGATAGATAGATAGATAGATAGATGGATACTCATTTCAGTCAAAGTGGAGGGATGGAGGACTTCCAGCTACATGGGAAGGTACTCACGCGCATTGCCTTGATGACCCAGGACCATTATCCAGTGAAATTGGGAATCAACTCAGACCTGGGCTTCATAGTAAGAACACAGTTAATTTGTTCTCACAGCCTAGTATAAAATGTTTTTAAAAATTCATAAACATATTTTCCAACTGATCTGATCTCTCCCCTTCTCTGTTTTCTCCCGGCCTCTTTCTCCTTCCCTCCATCTCTCCCTGCAGATTGTTCTGATGAAGCATGTGTTCCTCCCTGATGAGGTCACTGCCAACAGGGCCCTGGTTGAGGAGAGCACGCATTGATGACCCTCCAGCCTGTGCAGGAGGCCTTCCTTTAGTCAGCTACTCCACTGACCTGCTGCCTCTGCTCACTGACTAGGGTGAGTACTCATTCATCCCTTTCCCACCTCATCCTGTCTTTGAGTTGTTGTCTACCTCATCCATCAATAAAAGGATGTGTATGTTCTTGTGGACTATCTGGTCCGTCTTCAAAACTTGACAGCAGGAGTGCATCGACAGGTGCTGTACACCTTTCTGTGTACAGCACATCTCCCTCTCCCTCTCCCTCTCCCTCTCCCTCTCCCTCTCCCTCTCCCTCTCCCTCTCCCTCTCCCTCTCCACCTCCCTCTCCACCTCCCTCTCCATCTCCCTCTCCACCTCCCTCTCCATCTCCATCTTCCTCTCCACCTCCCTCTCCATCTCCCTCTCCATCTCCCTCTCCATATCCCTCTCCCTCTCCCTCTCCCTCTCCCTCTCCCTCTCCCTCTCCCTCTCCCTCTTCCTCTCCCTCTCCATCTCCCTCTCCACCTCCCTCTCCATCTCCCTCTCCATCTCCATCTCCCTCTCCATCTCCCTCTCATCTCCCTCTCCCTCTCCCTCTCCCTCTCCCTCTCCCTCTCCCTCTCCCTCTCCCTCTCCCTCTCCCTCTCCCTCTCCCTCTCCCTCTCCCTCTCCCTCTCCCTCTCCATCTCCCTCTCCATCTCCCTCTCCATCTCCCTCTCCCTCTCCATCTCCATCTCCATCTCCCTCTCCATCTCCCTTTCGATCTCCCTCTCCACCTCCCTCTCCATCTCCCTCACAATCTCCCTCTCCATCCTTTCACCCTTCCTCTTGTCAGTTCAACATCTAGTTTTGACATTTGGGTTGAAATTATGTGCAAACAATGCTGATTCAACAAGTTTTTGCCCAGTGAGTAATTATTGTCATTATAACATACAATAGAACTTTAAAAGTATTTTTTACATGAAAAAAACTACATTTTTACAAAGCTTTTTAACTAAAACAGGTTTGGCCTCCATCCAACAAGAGAGCCTTGTACTTCCAGTAGATTAGTCGTAACCCCTTAAACTGTTACATGTACACATTTAACTGTGCTATAAAATGGTAGTGGTTTTCTCTCTCACCATATTGTTTTCTGAGGTATCACGTTTCCACAGTGTGTCCTGACCTGACAGACACAGCAACTCAATGACATGGAGAAAGAAACACACAATCTAATCTAATATACTTGGCTCCAGTCTCCCTAGACTGACAAAATGAAATGCCCATTAACAGAGCAGATAAGAATATGACTACACAAATTACACAAATGGGATCAAATAGGAAATGTATGCTGCAGTTTAGACAGAACACTCAGACTTCCTGACAAGGTGTTTGTAGCACCTTAGGTGGTGTGGACCCGGGACAGACATGGAACAGGACACACATGGATGCACGCATGCACTCACACACACACAATGTGTCAAACAATGTGTCATATCATATGATCATATGATGTTTCTGCAGACTTCCTGTTAAGTTAATAAAACTATAAACATACTCAGTTTTACAATAACAGAAAGAAAGAAAGAAAGAAAGAAAGAAAGAAAGAAAGAAAGAAAGAAAGAAAGAAAGAAAGAAAGAAAGAAAGAAAGAAAGAAAGAAAGAAAGAAAGAAAGAAAGAAAGAAAGAAAGAAAGAAAGAAAGAAAGAAAGAAAGAAAGAAAGAAAGAAAGAAAGAAAGAAAGAAAGAAAGAAAGAAAGGGGATAAATGAGAGTGAATAGAGGGATAGAGAATAAAGTAAAAGAGAGAGTGGTGAGAAGTTGAGGGTAAAGAGGAGAGAGTGAAGAGAGAGAATGAAAAGAGAGAAAGTGAAGAAGATCTATCCTCTATTTCATGCAGTCTTGACGGACAGACCAATTATGGGAGAAGGAGAGAGAAAGGAGGAGAATAAGGGAGAGTACAGGCAGAAATCGACAAAAAGAAGATAGAACATGTAAAAAGAGGAAGAGAGGGTTTTCTAGTAATCTGGTTGCTGTCAGAAGAGAGGGTTTTCTAGTAATCTGGTTGCTGTCAGAAGAGAGGGTTTTCTAGTAATCTGGTTGCTGTCAGAAGAGAGGGTTTTCTAGTAATCTGGTTGCTGTCAGAAGAGAGGGTTTTCTAGTAATCTGGTTGCTGTCAGAAGAGAGGGTTTTCTAGTAATCTGGTTGCTGTCAGAAGAGAGGGTTTTCTAGTAATCTGGTTGCTGTCAGAAGAGAGGGTTTTCTAGTAATCTGGTTGCTGTCAGACATGTTAGAAAAAAGTGTGCTGGACATTATTATGTTTGTGCTTTTCTAATAACCAATTTCTGTGTTCATGCAAGTGACTGATGGAACGCCTGCACTGTAGTATGTATCTGCAATTTGGCAGTACGCCCAGACCCTTGTTTTGAGAATGATATCTCACTTTGAAGGTTTCGGCTTGAAGAGAAGAAGCTTCAAGAGTTATTGGTCTGTCACATGAATGATAGCAAACGTTACTGATAAATTGATTTATGAATAATGAATAAGCTAAATCATGCAAATATTATTTTCTGTGTCTGTATATAAGAGAACTAACGGGACTGCCCCGTTGGAGCTCCTGATCGACATGAGTATATATGGTGCATTGAGTTGGTTGGAACCTCTTCAGCATGCTGATAATAAACAATGATTCATTTAAGATTGACTTTGAATGTACCTGTGTAAGAATTTCCACAACAGAAGTTAATGTGCGGTTTAGTACAGTCTAATGGTGTCTGTCTGTGCTGGTTTCTCTTGACATTTCAGTTTAAATTTACTCTATACATCCATAGGTCAGTGTTCTATTGATCTCCTGTCCTCTTAAACAATGATGATACGAATACCCACATATGCAAGCACACATGCACACCTGCAGATAAACACACACCTTGCTATCCCAGGTGATCTCTGTGTGTAAATATACAGGAATCTGCAGTTATAGAGGATGAAATGTAGTGGGAGAGAGGTATGAAGGGCTGAACAGCAAGCCAAAGAACATGAAGGATTATGAGAATGAGAGAGGGAGAGGGAGAG